>NC_143555.1:154175000-154775000 GCF_054136105.1 Typopeltis vanoorti
ACAGAATTAAATTACATTATGTAAAGTAAGGACTGTTCCAGCACATGTATTAGAGAGGATTCAGAGAAGGATCGCTAAGTTGGTTTGATGTCTAAAGAATTTGGGATGTGAGAACAGATTGAGGGGAAAACAAATGAACAAGTAAAAAAACAAAGCCTTGTGAACGGGGAAGGAGAGCAAATATGATTGAGATATATTATCTCGGGAGTTGGTATTGCCAGATTAATATGGATGAGAGTAGACGGGTGAAAAAGAAAGGGGTTTCTCGAAGCTGTATAAAGAGAATGTGAGCAAGAGAGTGAGAAGCACTTTCTAGACATGGTGAGAGGTTGATGAATGGAGTACATCGATTGAAAGTGTAGAACGTACAAAACTGTTAATGGTTTAAAGCACGGTTTCATGACATCTTTTCTTAAAAGTATAGCCTTTCCTCGATGAGATTTTGTACTCTCTGGGGGACTGAAAAAAATCAATTTTTATTCCTTTATAGGGAGTGGACGAGGCCGTTTAATCCTTTCACATTTGCAAACTGAGTCGGCAATTCAATCTCTACTTGTAGCCGATCACAGATAGCAATCCCAAGATTAAGCGCCATCCAGTGAAGAGACAGTAAGCAAGTGCTGACATCTGTGCTCCCTAACCCTGTTTTAATGGCTCAAATGGAGTGGGTTCTAGGGTGGATTTTCTTGAGTTTATGGGACAAATAACTCGAGATTCCGAGAGAAAAATACCCGCTTGTCTGTGCCAGAAATCGATTAATTGGAAACCGGTCGATAAAAGGCTTATAAAAGTTCCTGTAGTCGGCAACTGGATTCGAACCTAGACTGCTCACTCTTTGGGCGGCCTAGTGCTGAGGAATGCGAAAGCCACTTCGATTGAGCTACACAAGCTAAAGACTAAGGCAGCATAATAATAATAATACAGTAATACCTTTTCTTGTGTTGACGTTGTGTGATACATGGCAGGCATAAATTCTCTTGATATTATTTCTGGTGATTTTAAGACAATTGTAACCGGTTTTTTTTTTCTGTTTTGTTTCAGATGCGATAAATTTCAATATATATCTCTATTTCTGCTCTTCTATCTCTTTGTATTGCAAAGTAAATAAACTATACGCGTTCTAAGTCGGCCGGCTACAGTGCTATCTGGTGTATTAATTTTCAGAAATCCATGTCTCTACATTTTAAAGTCTACAATATCTTCGCATTTTGATTTTTCAAAAGTTTTACAATTATATGTTTCATTCATTCCTTTTTCCATTTTGAGCTTCCGTTAGCATCTTTTCTTTCTGCTTCCTGAGATGTGCATATAGATCTACATCACTGCGTGGACTCAGGCTGATTCATTGTTATTAATTTTCGTCTCTCACGAACAAGTGAAAATAAATCGGCTGCTGTCCAGTCAATTATTCCAGCTTTGTATCTGATTTCAAGGAAGGCCCATTTGCTGGTTATTTTTGCAGTGTTTCCTCAAGTGAGTTTGGATTTTGGAAATTTGCTGACAATTTTCAAATATTCAAACTCGCTTTTCTTTTAAATATAACATATAAAATATGTTATATTTAAAATATCATCCCTCCTCATTAATCCTGTGAACAGGTTTAAATTATCTTTCCATCTGAAAATTTGATACCTCTCCTCTCTTTTATCCTTTCTAGAACTACCATTGTTGCATATTTATTAAGTCCAAATTAAATTCCACACAAAATGCTTTCGCTAGAAATTCGGATTGAAATAAGCGGTGCTCATATTCTCAAGATAATATACTTTAAGAAAATTTATGTAGAACAAATGCGATGGTGTTCCATATTGCTTTGATGTTTCACCTCTCTGAAGGCAGTCTTCTTAAGAATCAATGCTCGAGTAATGAATAGAAGAAAGAACAATATTGGTGACAATGAATCACCTTGAAGATTCCCCTCTCGATGTTCGCACCAACTAGATCGTCTTCCTAGATTAATTCGGTTTTTCGGTGGTCACAACTAGGAATTTCCTCATGTTTTTACTGACCATGAAGTAAAATCACTATCTTAACTCGTTTTCTTTTTGCTACTTTCAGTAATTCTTTAATGTCCTTCCTCATACCATACTTTGCTCCTTTCCAATCATTCGTTCCACCCCAAAGCAATCGACTTGTTTTTTGGGTGGAACGAATGCATTTTAAAACTAAACACTTTACCTTTTTACCCTTTAATAGCTTCGGTATCATCATTAATTTGTGCACCTGGGAAGCACGATTTCGTCCCCCCCTCTCTCTCGCCATATATGAGAACCGCTCCAGAAGACTATCTCTTTAATTTTTCCTTCTCTTTCTCTCTTAATCAAACATTCCTTTCGCTTTTCTGTTATAAGCTGATCCAATCTCCTGACGTTTCTGTAAACTCTCACTCTTCGACCCGTGTTCCACTCCGCATAATCACGCTAACTCTCTAATTACAGCCATCTCTTCATTCTTTACATCCACCAAACTTCTATTCTTTCGATCATCACTTTTACTCCCTCTCTCAATCCTGTCACTTTTAATCTTTCTTTGAATACTATCTTCTGTTAAACAGTCACAAATATTTTCACGCCTATGCTCTGTTCCGTCCACTTGTTCCGTTGCAATCTCGCAACATAACCCGCACTTCTGATCCTCGTTTTCACAGCATTTTCGGCACACTTTCCCATCACTACTACTTTCAAATCAAAGTCCACTCGCACTGGTAGCCAATCAGATATATCTGGTCCAAGACTATCATTAATCATAAGCGGCAACCGATGAAGAGACTGGATGACATGACAAAAATGTAATTTTTCTTACATATTTGCCATATAATATAATATCAGAGAAAGCGGGGGAAAATTTGTATCATATCTTGAAAATGACATTAACAAAATAACACCCAGTGCATACAAAATACTAAAACACATGAATACAGATATAAACGAAACTGCAAATATAAATTGCGAAATAGATGTAAAAGAATTCTTGGATTATTTCACAGATCTTTAGACGGATAACACTGGCATCAAACATGATTGCACCAGAAACTTACAAAATACCTTAAAAAATATGATAACAATGAAAGAATTAAAGGACAACCAAAATAAAATAAAAAATGGCAAATCAGCGGGAGAAGATGGGATAAACTCCGAATGTATAAATTTGCTGGAAAAAAATTCATCAAAGATTACTAAAATTTTTAAATAAAATATATACAAATGGGCAAATACCAATAGAATGGAATACAAGCATAGTAATACCTGAATTTAAAAAAGGGGATAAAAAAACCCTGCTAACTACAGAGGTATTAGTTTATTGAATACATGCTACAAAATACATAGCAGAATACGTAATGAAAACTAAAAATATACAGTGAAAAAATATTATTAGAATGCCAAAATGGATTTAGAAAAGGACGCTATACAATGGATGCAGCAACTTTCTGTTTAAAACTACTTATAGAAAAGAGAAGGGAATTTAATTCGGAAACTCATCTTTTGTTTATAGATTATGAAAAAAGCATTTGACAAAGTAAAAAGATATTTATACTGTTTGACATATTACAAAGAATAAATATACCTAATATTTTACTACATGCAATATTGAATATATATAAAGATAATAAAATAAAAATAAATCAAAAGTTGCCTGAAAAAACAATCTATAAACCAAGGAGTAAGACAGGGATTCCCTCTGTCTCCAACACTTTTCAATATTTACATTAATAAAATATTAACCACGTCGCCGTCAATATTGATAAAATATACTCAAATGATAAAATATACCCGGAATAACAAAATAAATACGCTATTATTTGTAGATGAGCAAGTAATAATATCAGATAAGGAAGACAATTTACAAATAGCAATATATAATTTAAACATTATAGTAGAATAATTTGGAATGAAAATTTCCATTGATAAAACTAAAACAATGGCAACTCCAGTTAGAAGCAAAATACTTATTATAATAAAATAATAGAACAGATAAATACTTTCAGTTATCTTAGATGTGAAATATCATATGAAGGAGAAAAAGATATAAAATTAAAAACCTCAAAATTTTTACAGATTATAGGCCTGATGAATTGAACACTCAACCCAAATAGCACAAAAAGAAACACGCTTGAAAATATACAATACTATAGCAGTGCCCACATTATTACTGGCAGTGAAATTTGGGCAATAAACAAACAGGATAAACAAAGAATAAAAACAAGTGAATGAGATTTATGAGAAGAACTGCAAAATACACACATTATTAGATCAAAAAAGGAACGAAGACCTTTTAAAAGAACTAAAAACAAAATCAATAGAAGAAAAACTAAACAATTCTAAACAAAAATGGATTGAACATGTAAACCGAATGGCCAACACCCAACATTCTAATACAAATACTAAAATATAGGCGGATTGGAAAGAGAAGGCAGGGGAGACTTCAAAAAAAAGGATATTGGATGGAGAATGAGACCGGAACAGACCAATATGGTCTATACCCGTAATTAGTGTTATGATGATGATATAATATCACATATATGCGCACAAAACTAAGAGTCCATCTCCCTTTAAACAGTTTTAAATATATTACATATTACAATGCAATTATACTTACCCCGTCTCCATTTTGTAGCTTCAAACTCTAAACGATGAAGAATGAACAAACTATTCATACAAGTCATAAATTTCCCCGTTTTTCTCATATATACAGGATACGTTGTAAAAAGGATATCATTTGGTATGACGACTCTATCATAAAACATGTTATTGATGAATGGGTTTTAATGTCAAGCTTTCCCAGAGCAAAAAAAATAAAAAATAAAAAAAAATAAAAAAATAGCACATGCAATTGAAAAAGAGAAAAGAAAAGTAAACGAGATAACAATTGTAGTAGATACTAACGACTTAACTAGCGGTAACTTTAGTATGAGAGAGGATATGAAAGGGCTGTTTGAAGAAGCAAGAGTGAAGGGTGAGAAAATGAAAATCGTTAGTATATTACTTAGATATGATAAAAATGAATTAAAAAGAAGGGCAATGATGGCAAACGATTCGATGGGTAGGCTGTGTAAAAGGCATGGATGCGAGTTTTTGGATGTGTGTAGTAAGTCTGAGGGAAGATTGGATTGTATAAGAGGAACAGCCTACACTTGAATGCGTTTGGCATCAAGAGCTTTGAAAAACTAACACAGTGAAGCGGGGAAACTATGATGGGAGGAATAGTAATAATCTGTTTAAGAGCGACGATGTTATACAACTGTGTTAATAATGGGAATTAGCATTATCATGGAAATGATTGAAGAGAGAACAAATTCGATTTGATGCTCATCAGCTTCTGACCCATCAAGCATGTACAAAGATGCTTGCATAAATAAGACATTAGATAAGAACAGAGATCTGCTTGTCCGATTGTATCACAAAGACTACAGAAAAGTAAAAAAAAAAAAAAAAAAAAAAAAACGAAAAAAAAACGCAGGTAGCTTATTATTGTATGTAAAGGAATGGTATGAGTATCCAATATATAGGGCTAGAGTTTGCTGCTTTAGTGAATACATATTGATACCTCAGATTGTAGGGATTAGTGAGTACTGACTGTCAGAAGCAGACATACTAAATGTTATCGAGTGCAACGGGTAGTAGTATTTTCAGAAAAGATAAGAGAGGAGGGGGGGCATGGTACTAATTATATGGGATGAGTTGAATCAAATTAGCATTGAGACCTATGACTGTAAAATTAGTAACAGTTTTTCATCTGGCAGTGAGTTCAAAGCCGCTACCTCTACACATGAGGAGGAAGTACAGAATTGTTGCACAAACTGAATAAGAATTTCTCGATAGCAATTGATGGGATATCAGCACCGATGCTAAGAGTAGGCAGTTTTTAAACAAATATTTAAAATATGTAATATCAGAATGTATTCCTAGAGGTCTAAGAATAAAAAGAACAGGAGTGAAATGGAAGTGTAATATTATCAAGAAAAATATTCACAACAAAATAATAATGAGAAAAGAATACTCTCAGCATAAGGATGAGTCCGTTATGAAAATTATAAGTAGCAGGTCAGAAGAGTCGCAACTGTTGCACGGAAAGCTAAGTCTGAGAATGAAAAGAAAATGACTTTTCAAACTAAAGACAAACCCAAAGCATTATATCAATATGCTACCAGTAAAAGAAAAATGAATATGAAAGAATAACTTTATTGGACGTACAGATGCAGAAGAGGTTGTTCAATAAATGAGTGCAAATTTTTAATACAACATTGCGCTCACCGCTACCTCTTCACTGAATGAAGAAACTCAGGTGAGTGAAGAGGAAAATTGAATAAGTTGCATAAATTGAATAAGAATTCTGCGATAGGAACTGATGGGATATCAGCACGGGTGCTAAAGGAGTGTTCAGCTGAACTGGTTATTTCTTTGACCAGGCTATGTAATTTGAGTTTCAGAACAGAGAAGATTCCACAGGAATAGAAAGAATGTATTGATATCCCATTGCACAAGGGTGCCGCTAAAACCGCTGTATCTAATTTTCGAGTAGTCTGTATCTCAGGAGTGGTGGGGAAGATTGGTTAGGGTTCACATTCAGAAATGGGTTGACAGTGAATCTTTAATTTGCAATGAGCAACATGGTTTACTAAGGGAAGGTCATGTTTTAGCAACTTGTTCACATTCTATAATAATGTTACCAATGAGTTAGACGAGGGGAAAGAATATACCATGATACTTTTGGATGTTGCTAAGACTTTTGACAGAACACAGCATGGAGGACTGCTCCATAAACTGGAGATTATGGGTTTGGATTATAAAATATTAGCGTTAATAAGAGGATGACTGACTGACAGATATCAAACAGAGGCATATGGGGATATGTCTTCAAGATTTATATAATGCATAGCATTATACACATCCGAAAGGATGCGTGCTTTGAATTATGGGATATTAAGGCAATTAATGTGAAGTCAGTGGCTTCTGTATACATATCCGTGAAGATATGTACTTTATGCGCAAACTTCTTTTTTTTTTGTTTTGTTTACACTCGGATAAAGGATTAAAAAGAATATAATTTCTTGGCATTTCTAGTTTAGTACTATAATTTCTTACATGTAATTCATTCAGGCTCTAATTAATATCCTTATACTTTGCACAGTTTGCAATTCATATAACGGAATAATCACAGTAATACTTTGCAGTTATACCTAACACAAGGTAGATCATATGATTAGATGTTGCATTTTACATTTTTGTTTAAAGTTTATCTAAGTGTCATCACACAGACTATTTACATATTATCCTTTCTGTTTAGTAACGTGCTTAGTGCAAAACGAGGCGCTAAGGTCACACCATGAATGAGAAATACACACTTGCCTACCTTACTGATTAATGAGATGCGGTATATTAGTTCAGACTTTCCAGTTTGGTAACACATCAAGGCATTCCTAGGAATCGTGTGTTGGCAACACATTATAGTCCGTAGAAAATTTGGCGATGAGTCTTGTGACACACAGACCTAAAAAATAATACTAATGTTAACCAATGCCGTGTCTATTGCCGTCTAAATGTTATTAACGTTGATTACTACTTGCGCTCCAGTGTCAAGGGAGTAATTGTTTTTCAGTGAAATAAATACATTTCTAAATATTGGCACTGGAAATGCTAATTATAATTATGCCATTAGAAATATGTTAATAATGCAGTAATAACGTAGCATCCACATTAGTTACATGACATAAACAAGTTCAGAAATGTTTCCTTCTCTCCCTGGAAATAATTCACCGATATTCAGATTACTGAACGACTGCTGAGTCGCTGAAAAATTCCGTTAGGGGATCACTTCAAAGAACCAAATAAAACAAGAGTGGAAATAAGCAAAATTCTTATTCGGAGCTACTTTCGTCGACCAGGATGATGAATATTAAACTGCGGGCAGTCGCTTTTATTTGGTTATCGGCAGCTTTTGGTAAGCGATTGTTTTATTTTAGATTCATTGGATTTTTTCCAGCACTTTCTATTCAGTAGTTATGAGGCTTAGTCATAATGAACTGTAGGAGCTTACTTACTGTATACTAACGATGAAGTAGCTTAGGATCCTACTTGTATTAGATGCAGGCAATTAAAACAATTGTCTTATTTTATATACGGAAGGGGAGTGAGAAATTACTCGAATCAAAAGTTGAACAAAAACTTTCTATAATATATGTGGAATGGAAACGATTAAAATTGCACTGTAAGGAGAACCATTTTTATAAAATGAAGATGTTGCTTTCTAGTAGTAAAGCGACACCTTACAAAATACGGCTTTTGGTGTGAAACTGTTGATCTTAAAAATACTGTTAACGCAGTAATCCCTATTTTAAGTAAAAATTATTTTAATAATATTGGGCAATTTAAAAATAATGCAGTGGATGTACTTGGGTAGGCTGTAATAATCGTTGATCTAAAAGCAACTGTTCAACGTGTTCTCTGCGTTTTAGTAAGATTGCGTCACGAAAATATTGTCTAGATCCAATTACAAAACTAGATTGAATGCAGCACGCAGATAAGTAGACTACATTACTGTAGTTTATCGTTTAAGGAGTTCTGATAACATAACCGATCGGTATATCGTTTATGGTTATGAAATCGGGCATCTTTCCTTTTGTAATAGATAATGTTAATTTGCCTTCTAATAAAAACGGCGTAATCTTCCTATCAAGCTTTACGTTTGAATTGAACAGTAATTCTAACATGCTGTTAGATCTTTCGCTCTCCTGAAATTGCGTTAATTTTTTTGTATTTCGTATGTTGATTCAACGGCCGTGAGCCCCTTTTACGGGGAGGTACAGCACCGCCTCAATCCCTTTTTTTATCCGGACTCTGGACCGGCATAGCTGACAATCCAGACTTATGTCTGGAGAGACAATCTTAGGTATTCTAGATTGTATCTGTGTTCACGGGGCCTGTTTGCAGGAGGAATAACCCCAAATAAACTGAGGAGAAAAACCCTGCCTGTCTATGCCCAAGACAGGCTAACTTGGCCGAGGAAGATCCTTAAGCTCTTCTCGTCGCCGAAGACGTCCTAACTATGAACATGATTCCTTTCAGTAAAATAAAAATGTCAGATTCAACAAATCCGTAACATTGAATGTTCATACTGTTAACTTTTTAGGTTTAACCTAAATGGCTGGGTACTTGCACTTAAGCCGTTCTGAGTACTTCCTTTCAGTAGTAGCTTTTATGCATAATCAACTTTTTCAGCATAAAGTAAACTCGTTTTATACACTACTAATCATGCTTTCTCTTTCAGGGCTAGCTATCCATGCCAAACGATCTGGTCGAAAGGAAAACGTAGTAAAATGTCCTCAGCCGGACGGACTATTCGCAAACCCAACAAATTGCAAGAAATTCTACATCTGCCACAACGGCAATCCATACGACTCGATCTGTCCCACTCCTCTGTACTTCGATGATGTCAAGAAGCACTGCACTTACAAAACGCCCGACTTGGTTTGTGGGCCAGTGGCGCTCTCTCCATTGCCAACTACAACCGAAGATCCTCTATTAGCAACAACGTGCAATAGCAACACTTGCGATTTGCCCGACTGCTACTGCAGCGCTGATGGCACAGAAATTCCAGGCCATCTAAAAGTTAAGGACACACCTCAAATGATTCTGTTGGCTTTTGGAGGAGCTGTAAATATCCTGAATATCGATGTCTACACGTCAATATTAAACAGCAGTAGGTTAAATCCTAACGGATGCCCGATCCGTGCTACTTTCTTCGTTCCTCATCAGTACACAAGTTATGTCCAGATCCATCATCTTCACGCTGCAGGCCACGAGATTGGTATGCTGTCAATCAGTCAACGAGAACCCGAGGATTGGTGGAAAAATGCATCGTACGAAAACTGGACAGAAGAGGTTATAGGATTGAAAGAAATGATCCACGCTTTCGCCAACATATCGCGAAACGACCTTCTTGGAATTAGAGCGCCGTACCTTAGTCCTGGTGGTAACGAAATGATACAAATGCTGTATGATTATATTCTCGATTACGACTCTTCTCTAGCTGTTACACCCTCTCGTCGTCCCATCTGGCCATACACTCTCGATCATAGAGTACCTCATCAATGTTTACGGAAATGTCCTACCCACTCATTCTCTGGCATCTGGGAGATACCTCTAAATTCCTTATACGACGAAAATACTTACGGCAGCTCTTGTGTTCTTGCCGATCAGTGTGTTCTGCCAAATGACGAAGATGAAATATTCGACTTTCTGCTAGAAAACTTTCTTCGTCACTACACCACTAACAGGGCTCCTTTAAGTCTGAACTTTCACGTTACCTGGATCAACGAAGAAATCAAAATTAACGCTCTTGAAAGTTTCATCGATCACATCCTGGCTAACTATCCCGACGCGTGGTTTGTTACAATGCAGCAAGCCATTAATTGGATGAGGTATCCTACAGAAAACGTCAACATGAGCAGCTTTTCAGCTTGGGATTGCAAACCACGTGAAACCGCGTGCCAGCAGAAAACGTGCATCCTGGAAGTGGCTGAAGACGACGCTGTTTATTACATGGAGGTCTGTGGCAGATGTCCTCTGAGGTACCCCTGGGTTGGCAACTTCCACGGACGAGCCGAATCTGTTAATATCGAACATGCAACTCCGTATCCCACTGAGCTCCCGAATGACGATTAATTATTTACATTTTTTGTTCTGTTAAATTCTGGTTTGTGTATTTAAACATTTCAATAAATCTAAGAATTGGATGTCTTTTTTTTCTTCCTTTCATCCACCTAATTAAAGGTGAATTTTTTTTAGTTAAAGACTAAAGATAAGAGCCTCTTAAATTCTGTTAAGAGGCTTAATCACTTCCGAAATATTTTTGTTCAACCACCAAAATAAAAATTCATTTCAAGGTGAATACCTCAAAACAAAAGCTAAGGCTGGCTTTTAGTAAGTGTTGAATTCGCCTTCTGTAAGCAACTTGCTGATTAAGTTTATTTATTAGTTTGCCTATATATTAAATTAAACAATTCCCTGCTGCTGGAATTTAATCATGATAGCAGTATTTGATTGCTAGAACTACACCTGGCAGCGATGAAATCATGCTTAGGGGTTAAGTTTAACGAGTGGGGAGGTAGAATATCATTCAATCCCTCCTTTCAATGGCTTGACGTGGAATGGTATGACTTGCTAGAGGTAGTAATATTTGAAATGCAAAATCATTGTAATGAAGCTTACTAGGGACAAATTCCTTAAAAATGATTTGAATGGATTGGCCTTTACTAGAAAGTTTCTAATTATGAGAATGGAAATTCGGAACCGAGTAGACTACGGGGGTTAGTGTCAAGGTCAGTGAAATATTAAGATTCGTTAAAGGAACCTGAAAGTTTGTCAAAGCAGTCTGCTTAAAGAAGGTACTTTAACAACACAACTATTCGCTGTTGCGGTTTATATATAATTTAAAATGCGAAGAAAATGTTAGTTTTTCTTCGGAAAAACCCTTGCCGTCACGTGAAATTTCACGTGTAAAGAAAAATTATCACTAATACTGAAAATACCACATTTAGTGGTATGGGGTAGTGTAGACAACAGAATGAGATTGGGGGTATTACTATAACAAATGAGCTATGACCAAATTTACTGTTATAAATATATAGTGACAGTCTTTTGACTGTACATGTCATGCAGCGTTGAATGTCTTAAGTTAGGAGGCACATTGGCATGCTGTCGTGGTTTAAAACCACGTGTCTGAAAACATCGGAGGTACTTTTAGAAGTACAACTGACATATAAAATATGTTATGTGCACTCATGTTCCAGGAAGGCAAGATCCATAGCTTTTAGTCATCAGAAAGAAACTAATTCGTTTCGGTCTTTATATCCAACTCGTTCGTCAGTGAAATGTCCGCCGGTGGCAGAATTTTGTACTTGTTGGCAATAGAGTACGCGAATCCAGAGTTACGCGGTTTCTTATGTACGTATTCCCTTCACGCCTCACTACTAGTCGTCTTTCAGGCACCGACCGCATTCGCCAGTGTCGCACATGCTGTGAACAAGCACTGTTTCGCGCGGTCTCCATTCATACACGATTTTTATAGTCTACAAACCTTGCGATTGTTCTTGATAAACATTTTATCTCACAAATGTCATTCAAAAGAAGCAAGTCCGATTCTTCTACTGCTAGCAAGAAAAGAAAAACATTGACTATGGAAATAACTCAACATTATTACTGATTTGGAAGGCAATAAAAGCTTGAGCTAACAAAGAAGTTCGATCCACAGTATAGAACAATTATATATAAAAGAAAAGTTTACAGATTTCGGAGAACACATTCTAACGAGGAACGAATTGTAGCCACAAGGAATAAAAAAAAATCATTAGCTTTCTAAGAAAGAAATTTTGTGTAACAAAAACATTATGCTGTCAGACGACCCTATTAGATTTGATGAAACCATCGAAATAGTTTTTGTAGAAAAAAATACAAATGATATACAGTATATTTCTTAATTTTGGTGTTTTTGTAAACCTTTGGTCGCAATTTTATGTTTGCATATATATGTTACATGCAAATTATACCCCAAGTTACTTGAATTCGATTTGCGCGCTTTTTGTTGGTCCCGCGTAACGTCGGAGTTTTACTGTATTTACACCAAATAACTATGGTTGAATTCGCCCAATAAATTTTTGCAACAGGGCTTGGAACACCTTAAATTATGAACACCCTGTGTGCATACATATATTATGGAGACAGTAGCGGTGAGAAAGAGCTGCTGTAGCTCAGTTGTTACAAAGCCCTTTGGTCGGAAATACCTGGGTTCGATTCCTGTCAGTGACGCGAGAAACCTTCATCTGATCTCCTGCGACGAAGTTTTTCGTCCCCCAGAACAGGAAAACCGACCCAGTGAACACGCCCATCTAGACATAGGAGGCACAGGACTGACCATCTTATTCTCGAATTGCGGTTGCATGAATGAAAACATCTTAACGGTAAAAGAGGATTAAGTAGTATGGTGAGTAGGACAAATGAACATAATGCACTGAGAATGCTGGAGTTTTAAGGTTCAATCTTATGTTAAGTGGACTCCCCCAAAAAAAGCTGACTTCATCGATGTTCTTGCAAGTTTTGCATATATTAGATTAAACTTTGGGCAAATTAAATTAGTTGCAGACCTGCTTGATTGGATAGCTTGCTTGTTCTTCAGTAACAGCCTGTTTGTTTCTATCCCGCTTCGAGTAAGGAGAGGTGTCAGCAGACACTGCTGTTTGGTGGTTCTCCAGGTAATTTCATATAACATGCTTATGTGTGCAGTTTTCTAACACAGTTTGAACTTTGCAGTATGTGTACCGAATTAATTTCAGCCTTTGTTAAAATGGAGGTATTCCATGCCATTGTTCGTCTGCAACTGATCCAGTTTCCCGAGAGCATTTGATCAATCTCGTAATTGTTAAATTTGAGGAACAACAGAGTCGGGATACGTCTGACGAAACTCCTCCATAACATTTGCCTAAGAACAGCAAAATATAACATTCCAAAATAACTGGTAGTTCCTGGATTTCACTTTCGTCATAAAACTGCGCCACAGAAGCCCAATACCGGACACTTCGCGGTTGAACAATCCTAATATGCCATCAATAGCTACAGCAGCGAATTATAGACCACTCATTGTCTCAGGAGTGGTGGTAAAAATGCTAGAAAAATTGGTCAAAAAGAGACTTCAAGAATGGGGGCTAAGAATATATATTGTATGAGTGGAAATATGGCTTTGTGAAGGGTCGGTCATGCCTTAGTAATTTATTAACTTATAGAGAGAGCTTGGTTGGAAAAAGGAAAGGGCTACACGATGATTCTGCTAGATTTTGTAAAGACATTTCACAGAATACCACATGGAACTTTGTTACGCAAATTAGAACAAATGGTGATGGATATTACATGTTATATTTGCATAAGAGGGTGGCTGCTGGACAGATATCAAAAAGTGGTATGAGTGGCAGAAATAAGGTGAAAATAGGACACTATTTGTGTGATGCACGGTCTAGTGCTAAGAGACCGCTGCAGTATAGTGTTATATTTTGTTGCAATTCTTTAATTTATTTATTCCTTTTATTGTGTTCTCCTACTATCTCTTTATACCATTTATCTTTTCCACAGTTATATCTATCCACACAATTTGGCCGATTCTTAGTGATTACGTATATTAAATAAATTGACAAAGAATTGACTTCTGAATAGAGTCTGATCTTCAGCAATAATGGTCTGGAGTTACCTCCTAATCGGGTTCTGGCAATATTTATTTGTTCAAGCTGCGCCAGCCATTTCTAACCTAGATCCCTAGGTTAGAAATTCCTTTTAACCAAGAAGTAACCCTCAGAAAATATACAAAGTAAATCAATCTATTAATTACTCATATCAATTTTATCTATCTCTCTTAAAGCACTTTTAGATTGCAGTCGTGGTCTCTGTCATATATTTCTCTTCCGCTCAGATTCAAATATTAGCAAGCGGTGCACTGGATTCAAATCAAGGCACAAAACAGGTTAAGATAATCAAGATACATTTATTAAATTCAATAGATTACACATTTACAATAAAAACACTCACTAGGAATAGAATTATCCCAAGTTATATGGTTAGACATATCAACTGTAATTCACATATCACATCTAAGAATAGGCTCATTTCACTACACAAAATTCTAGCTAGCATCCCTTAAATAAATATATTTACTATCTTACACATATTCTTAAAACATTCACATCGATAATTCTATAGATCATTACTTATGGCAAATTAACTACTACCCATTCAGACAAATATTAAAGAACCAGCTATTTGGTTCTAAACACTGGTATCTAAAATTTCAATATAGTCCTTCATACAGGTTTAGAGTTATATAACCCAACATCTCGTTTCTTCCATGACATATTATTCCGTTCTTTGTTAATAAAGGAATTATAAAGGGTTTTACATTACCACATTCCTGTAACTTATTCCATCTATCCTTTATATTTTCCCTCCGAATGTTCGATCTCGTCCTTGGTGATTAACTCACGGGCTAGGTTTGGCCTTCATTGTTCTACCCTTCCATCGCATTCTCGACTGGAAACAGCATGGATTGAATTTTTCCAGGTGGATGTATGTGGCTGCCAATTTCCTCAGGCTTACTCGGAAAAGTACCTAATATTTCTTCGTCTATTCCTTCCGCCCGATATCGCGAAACGACAGCAGAGAATAGCTGCCCGCTATCGACTAGACCTCGAACTGGAACTCTTCCCGACTCCACCGGAACTTCTCCAGCAACTCCCGATGAAAAAATCCTAAAAGGCCCTGAACGGGGGAGACAAACTCGCATTATACCCCGTATCCCTAGCTCCCGCTTTCACCCAAAACTTCCTTTTTTTTTTTGGGCCCGGCTCCTACTTCATTCCTATTTCGGTACGATTTCCAGGAAAAAACATGGTGCGCGTGCCGTTCGCACGTAAGCAAATTGCCGTCGGCTGCACAATTTATCCGAGGTTGTCGTTAATGACTTTGATCCTTCGATATTATGCTCTAACATATATCTTTATAGAGAAACTTCTTACATTATAATCTTTTTACAAAAAAAGGCATCTTTCACCTTTAATTAATATTACAAAGTTTGTATTAGTACAATTCTTTAAACAAAATTGGTATCTTCACTTATTTACAAGCATTTCCCCTTTTAGTTTTTTTTTTCTTGTTAAATTCTGAATGAGATATTTCTTAGTAAAAATAATTTCATTCAAAATTTAACAATAGTTTATATACATAATATAGGAAATAACCTGAAAGGAATAATTCAGTTATTTCTGATGTTACGAAATTAGGTCTAGTAACAGTGAATCAAGGCGAAGTGGAGAGCTTGCAGTTCAACTAAATAGGCTGTCGGTATGGGCAAAAGAATATCGGCCTCAATTTAATGTGAAGAAATGTAAAGTTATGCATTTTGGGATGGGATAAATAGATAACAAACTGTGTAACACATTGATGGAACTGTACTCCAGTAAATAGATTTAGGGGGTGGTGTAGGCAGAGTTAAAGTTTAATTTCAACTCTGCCTACACACACGCCTCTACAGTCAAAAAATATATTCCCCCCTCCCCAGCGGCAGAGCAGGCGACAGGTCGGTTGGGAGTAGCACTAACAAAGAAGTCGCATCTAAGTAACACGCGGACCCTGCAGAGGAAGCGGGAATAACGCGTAGGGAAAGAAGAAGTAGGCAGAGTTAAAGTTTAGAGGACATGTTGCTAAAGTAGCTAATATATTATTATTTGGCTAATTAATAACACATTAATTAACAAGTAGATAGAAATAAGGAAGTTGTTATTCCACTTTATAAGGGCCTTGATACACCCACATCTGGATTACTGTGCTGAAGTCTGGTTCCCTGGGTATCTCGGGGATGAGGAAGCGATGGAGCAGATTCAGATGCGAGCGACCAAACTGTAGGTGGTCTGTTTAATGTCCCGTATGAGGATAGATTGAAGATTGCAGAAGTTGGTTGATAGGAGAAAAGGAGGGGATGTGATGGAAAAATTTAAGGAAAGTGCCCATTCAGATCCTTCAAGATCTTCTGAACATTTTCCTATCACTAAAGTTATCCCACCTTATTTACGGAACTCAAGAACTATATTTATCCCAAAGAAGGATACCGTTAGCAAAGCTAACGGTATCCTTTGGGATAAATTTTAGTAAATAAATATACATTTTTACTAAAGGATAAATTATCAAAAAAAAATGTTTGCTTTATTAAAGCATTGCGTTCAATCTGGCTACTTCCGATATCAAAACACCATCTATAAACAGAACTAGGGCTTGGCGATGGGGAACCTTTTATCCCCTATTCTGGCGAATATTTACCTTGAGGACTTCGAAACAACAGCAATATCGTCCTTTTCGTTTAAACCAAAAGTTTGGAAGAGTTATGTAGATGACATTTTTATTATATGGAGTCACGGCAAAAACTCTCTCATGGATTTTCTTCATCATCTCAATAACCAACATCCAAATATAAAATTCACAGCCGAACTAGAACATGAAAACTCCTTACCATTCCTGGATATAAACTCTCACGCTGCTCTGGAAAATTTAGAATCTCTATGAACAGAAAACCAACACATACTAATAGATATCTTCACAATCTTTCTCATCATTTTCCACCACAAAAACTCGGAACTATTTCCACCTTGGGACACAGAGCACGCTCTCTTTTAAACGATACAGATGAACTTCAAAAAGAAATTAATCACCTCTCACATGCCTTTGAACGAAATGGATATTATATTATAAAAAAAAACATTAAGAAATTTCTTATAGATCCTCCTAGGCACCGCAATACAGAAACTACCAATTTTAAAGTAATATCTCAATCCCATACATCAGTTCGGTCTCCCAAAAATTGGCTAAAGTCCTTAAGAAGTACAACATCAGGACGTTATTCACTACACTTCCAAAAATCCGATCTCTTATAAGCCACCCTAAGCCTAAGAGCATCACAATCTGAAATATCCTAGCGTATATAAACTATGGTGTGACTGTAATGTTCCTTATTATCGTCAAACTAATAAGTCTATTGAACTTCGCATGGAGGAACATAAAAGAGACATCTCCTATAAAAGATCATATGCTCATGATGATTTTCAAGGTCACTCAATTTCCTGGGATAGATCTGAGAACATTTTCCGCTGGCATGATAAATTCTAAAGAAAGATAGTGAAATCCAGGGAGATCCTCCTTAATCCTGAACATTTAAACAAGAATTTAAGCTAACATCCCCGATAGCCATACTGCTGTTATTCAGTACTGGCGTTTTCGAGAGTCTGCTACTATGCTACTAACAAACAATGGCACGTAAAATAGAACAACTTGAATGTTAATACAACCTTTTTTATTTCAATTATGTACTGCAATTTATCTCTGCTTCTCAGTTATTTAGAATCTTCAGTTTTTATTATTGTTTCCGCTTCCTAAAAAAATACCCGATGAAGGCTATAAAAAGCCGAAACTAGTTGTGTTTTTTTTAATCATTAAAGGTTTTAATTAATTCTCGGTTTTTCAGTCATTAAATATCTTTCTGAATATATATATATATATAAAACCTTGACAATGACTCCTTGACTATCATGGGTGAAAATTCCAACTCTACCTCCCCGTGGTGTACCCTGGGGTGTTGGGAATTTTAGCCACCATTGAACCTGGAGCCAATAAAACAGCTCTGGTGAACACTTCAGAACCCGAGTCAGGAGAAGTATATATATCCGACTACAATAGAGATGCAATCATTAAGCAACAGAAACAGCTCCAAATCCTGTGGTGCACACTCACCTCTTTACGGTGGCGGTAAGGCATTGAGTGGGGTCACGAGTGCTAAGAATATCCCAGAAGAAGCAGGCCTCTATTAAATATTTGAAACTGGCAATCGGTACCCTCAATATTCGAACTATGGCAAGAGACTACAGAATAGATTTATTAATCAAAGAACTAATATCAACTTAGATATTCTCCTAGTAAATGAAACAAAAAGATTAAATGAATTAATAGCAAGATGGCAGGAAGGCTCACAGATGTTCCTCGGAGCAGCCTAAATACATCATGATTTAACAATAAAGCTCAAAAGGCGGAGTGGGCTTTATTGTTAAATCCAAGCTCACTAAGTTGATTCATTCTTGTAACATTATATCTGAAAGAATAGGTGTGTTGCTAATTGGATTAAAGAATAATCATCTATTTTAGATGATTAAAGAATAGATTAAAGAATAATATACAATAAAACTAATATTCTGCTATGCTCCAACCTCCGTAGCCGGTAATCAAAAAATACAAAATTTTAACATGGATCTCGAACTGGCATTAAATTACAAGTCCACATAAATATTCGCTGGTGGAAACTTTAACACAAAACAGGATGTGGAAATAAAATAAAAAGTTATAGGTCCAAATGCTCTGAAAGAGAGATTATTATTATATTAATCATAACAACTCTTTATTATGAATACATTTTTCAACAAACGCCCAGGAAGTAGATGGATTTGACAATCACTAAATGGAAACACAAAAAATGAAATATACTACATTTTAACAGACTGTAGAAGACTGGGTAGTACAATAGACGAAAGGTATTTCAGCATAGATTCTGTTCTCAGAGTCATTCTAAGAATAGATCACAAAAATGGGAACATATCAGGATAACATCAAACCACAAAAATAGGAACATATCAGGGTAAGATCAAACCACAAAAGATAGCCCAAACGACTATCACGAGTTCAGGAAGTACATAGAGACCTAGTGGACTATTAAGAACTGCTACATAGATGACAACTATACTGAATTTATTAATAAATTCAATGAGAGAGAAAAAATAAGAAATTCCTAGGACACAAAAGAAAAGAGAATGAGTCACACCTAAAGCATAGAACTACTGAAAAAAGAGAAAAGAACTAAAGAAATTGCAAGGAAATTTTCTAGAATACAAAATTATCTGTAACTTACTAAGGAAAAGAATCCGAGAAGACTATAAAGCTTTCAGAATACAAAAACCAAGAGAAGCACAGGCAAAAACCCGCCTGAAAAAACAAAAACAAAAACGGAGAGACTTAAATTTGAAACAGTCAATCCCATCTGCTGTACAAGATCAAAATGGAGAAAAAAAAGACGGAAGAAATTGTGCAGAATTTTTATAATGACCTTTATGCAATTAAATATCAAGTCTCAGAACCTATCATTCCAAAATCAAGCAATATACTAGATGTACTTCCTGACGAAATAGAACACTCCCTTAAGAAAATGTATAAAGGTAAAACCTCAGGACTTGATCATGTTAAGGCTGAAGAAATCCAACAAAGTTGGACTAACTATATTCAAAGCCTTAGCTACCAGATTCGCATGGCAATTGAAAGTAAGATTCCAGAGGAATGGAAGACTTCAAAATCCATACTTCTATTCAAAAAAGAAAATAAAGAAGACATCAAAAATTATCGCCCAATCCATCTACTCTCACATATAAAAAAAAATCATGAACAGAATAATACTGAACAGAATCTAAACCACTCTCCAAGACAACTCCAGCAGAGGGCAAGTAGGATTCAGAAGAGTCTTCTCCACAATAGATCATATCCAGGTCATTTTGAAATGAACAGAAACATGCAGAGAATACCGAATCCCTCTATGTTTCCTCTTTACTTATTTTACTTACTTTATTTCAAAAAAGCATTTGATACCATAGCACACAATGCAGTCATCCATGCCTTACTGGAAATAAACGTGAATCCTACTTACATCCAGATGATAAGAGAAATTAACAAAAATCTGACCACACAAATAACCCTATTTGATCAACCTATAAATATAGAAATAAAGAGAGGGGTCTACTCTGCCTAGGTGATTCTTCCCAAATCTCTTTACCAGTACTTCAGAATATATACTGAGAAAAATAGACCTAAACGTAGGAATAAACATAGATGGTTAAAAGTTTAAGACAAACAATAAAAATGAACAATTTATCTGAAGAACAATTAAAACGAAAGAAGCTGCATGGCTATCATTCAACAGACTAAAAGACACACTTGCTGATTGAAATCTTGACAATTGAAGGCAAAACTATCTAATAACAACATTCTTCCATCACTCACATATGGAAACAGGTAACACAAAGATAAGAAGAGACTCTTAGGATAACTCACACAGAACATAGGATTTGAAGCATCAGCAAAATGGAACATGTTAGAAATACGGAACCGAGAGAGAGAGAGAAATCAGGTGTAAAAGATGTGGTAAGTGTAGTATACAAAAATAAGATGAGATGGGCAGGCCACATTGTGTGTGGATCAAACACACAATGATGGACCCGTTTCATTCAGGATTTCTCCATAAGTGCCAGTTATATAGATGCCTCCAACAATCTCGATTTTGAGTTTCTCTCTTCCATGTTCTACCCATAGATTTCACTAACGGGTGTTCCCATCTTATAGGCGATCTTCGTGGTTTTCTCTTTATTATGAGTTGCCAATTAAGTATTTTATATATCCATCTGTTATCCCTAAATCTTGCTATGTACAAGAAATGCTGAATGAAACAGGGGTCCATTAAAGTCTGATCCACACACAAAAGGACATAAGACCAACAGCACATTAGTGCCGAGTGCGGGCTGTGTAAGAGGAACAGAAGAAATCTGTAGACATTTTGCTTGAACAGCTGAGGGTTGTAATGTTTGGGGGAGGCAGAGTGGGGGGCTGTTCCAAAGGACAGAAGTAGATGGAATGAAAGAGGCAACTGGTTCGGTGAGTTTGCAGATGGACTTTAACAGGATCTTGGTTAGCAGTGGCTCTTGTTTTAGTGATTTTGGAGGAGAATGGAGGGAAAATAGTGGCCGATTCAGCAGAGCACTGTGCAGAAAAGTATCTGTAGAAGAGGCACAAAGCAGGAACTAAATGCCTGTGAGAGGGATTGAAGTAGGCATGTGAGAGAGGGATCAATAATTGGCTGGACTGCCTTCTTCTGGACAGAATCGAGCATTCTTAGAGATGATTTTGGTTGTACCACTCCAAATATGAGTGCAATATTCCATGACTCAGCAGATTTGGGATTTCTATAGAGTTAGCAGCTGTGGAGGTGAGAAGTATTGGCTTATTTGAAAAAGTACACCAAGTTTTTTGGCAGCTGCAGAAGCTACAGTTGAAAGGTGGTTGTGCCAGAAAAGATCGGAGATGCAGGACAGTCCAAGAAGAGAAATATGGCAATGTTTGGATATCTCAGTATTACTGAAGATAAAGAGGAAACATGCGAGATCATTCTTGCAAGAGATCAGACAGGACTGAATTTTGGTGGCATTGAAGTTTACAAGGTTGTCCTTGCCCCACTGCACATATTAGATCTGAGTTCAGGTCACTGGTAGATCTTGAGAATCCTAATAATTGAGCACTATGTGGTTTATCGAATAAAAAGGGAGGGTACTGTCAACAGCAAAGTTATGGATAGAACTGGAAATGGGTGAAAAAACAGAACCCTGGGATATTCCTGCATCGGTAGGGAAATATGAGGAGGAAACCATCCACCATGACACGTAGTGAGCAGCCAGTGAGAAAATTGGCAATTCAGTTGCAGGGTGTGGAAGGCAGCCATAGGCTGGCAATTTGTTAAGTAGGCACCTGTATCAAACCCAATCAAATGCCTTTGAAATGTTGAGTGAAACCACCTGAGTATCTCAAAATTTTTTCATGGCTCAATTCCAGAGATGGATGGTGAAAGCAAGAACAGCTGTAGATCATGAGTGGCAGAATTCATACTGCTGGTCACTGATCATTTGGTATGTTTCCAGGTGGTGCAAAGAGTTGGATGTTGATGACTTTCTCCATTTTAGAGACAACAGAAGTGAGAGCAATTGGATGGTAATTTGTTAGTTGACTTTTAATACCTTTCTTTCGGATGGGCTTTATGTGGACCTGTTTCCATGTCGTAGAGTATATTCTAATTGAACAGGATATATATTAGTTCTGGGGCACAATTTTTAAACACAATAAATGGGATACCATTAGGACCAGATGAATTGTGTTCATGTTATTAAGGATTCTATGATTTCTTTTTTTGTCAGAAATCTAGGGCTGACATGAAGGGAGCCGTTCTTTGTGGAGTGGAGCGCACTTTACTCAGTTCAATGCAGGAATTGGAAAAGAAGAGTGAGGCAAGTAAATTAGCCTTGTATTTAGGTGAGGTAACTATAGTACCATCCGGACATGAGAGTGGTGGAAACCTGGGTGGGCAGAAGTTGTAACCAGAAAGAGCAACTGCCATTTGGGTAGGAGATGAGTTTGCAGCATTTGGCCCTTTCAAAGTCCGACTTGGTGATAATTCTTTCACAACTGTTTCAGGCTACCATAGAGGTAGAGCAGGCGCTGGAGTTTTGGTCTTGACCCAATTGTGGTAAGCAGGGTTTTTTTCTTCTTTACAGCATTGGTACACTTTTTTGAGAACCAAGACTTGATTAGTAGCTGAGAAGTTGGAGTCGAATAAGGGATTCGAAAGCCTTCATTCCTGTGAGGACGATTTCTGTTATTCAGTCTGAACAGGTACTTGGATCCGAACTGAAGCAGTAGTCAGACCATGGGAAAGAGGAACAGAAGTCACAGAGGTCCTCTCAGTATGCACCCTTGTAGTGCCAAAAAACTGAAATGGTGGGTAAAGGTTGTTCAGTGGCAAGAGACTTGTATGAGGTTGTGAACCGAGTTGCTAAGCGGAGAACTAATAACAACAGTACACTTGGGAGAGGAGCTTGTTAGGAAGAGGTCAAGTGTGTGGCAAATTTAAGTTGTGAGGTATTCTGGTAGGAAGATTGATGATCTGAGATAGGTCATTGCTGAGAGCAAACACCTAGGTACTCTTGTCCACTTTATCGGTGAATCTGGAGAAATGAAGCCAATATGAGTTGTGTACATGGAAGTCCTCACTATTGGTATATATTTCAACAGTAGAAAGTTGAACTTTGGAGATAGTTGAAGAGATACTGCAGTTGTTCAAGAATAAAATACAGGAATTGTTACAAATGAACACTGAATAAATCAGGATATGCTGGGAATTTAGCTAAGGAAGAAATTTTTACTTGTGCTGACCATTACTTAATTCATAATAGTATGAATATTAGTTCCAAGCTTCAATGGAGTTGAAAGATTCACTATGGAAGGGTGAAAGCACAAAGACCACAATAACTTATACAATCATGCCAAGAGCCTAACCAGTTCAGGTGAAAAATTATTATTATTCAGGCCTTTATGGAGTCAAAAGACTTATTGCGACAGATTCTTCTTAGGAAACACAAAAGTCTATCATACCACTCCTTGAACTCATTGACCGTTCTTGCTCTAACCACTTTCTTTCTAAGGCAATGTGTATTCCACGGTTCAGCCACCCTCCATGCAAAGAAACCACTCTTCACCCTCTTGCTTACAGCTTCTTTTCGTAACTTCCAATGATAGTCCCTTGTCATCGCTCCTTCCTGCCATTCCACCAAGCAAAAGACCTCCCCATTGTGTACCCTGTTTTCCTTCTATTCACCAAAATCTGCAGTCTACAATCCCTCAGTCGATTTCGTAACTGACATTGTACAGTCCTAAAACCATCTTTGTTATCTGCCTTTTTAGCCTTTCCCACAGTTAATTTATAATTTAATTATCTTCAAATCCTGGGGACCAAATTTGAGAACAATAGTTTAAATGCGGGATGATCAGGGATGATAACGCTTTTATCTCTGAATGTCAGTATCCTTCTCAGTACTGCAGCAATCCTCTGGGTTACCTTCACCATCTTTGCAATATGTCCCCTGATTTTCAGGTTTCTATCAATCATCAACCCTCAGATCTCTTGTCTTCCCTACTTCCTCCAGTACAACCCCTCCAATAGAGTATGAATTGTCCCAAACCTGAAGACCTGACATTTTGCTGGATTAAACCGATAGCCCCATTCATTTGCCCATCTGTCTAGTTTATTCAAATTCTTTTACAGGGCTACCACATCTGCACTATTACTAATAACCCTTCCCAGCTTCACATCATCTGCAAACAATTGAATATCTCCTTGCAATCCATTAACAATGTCATTGATATAAAGGTTGAATAATACAGGTCCAGTAGAGAGCCCTGTGGAACCCCACTTGTAATCTTCTGCTTCCTTAATATTACCCCATCCTACACAACTCTCTGATATCTATCAGGCAGTCAATCCTGAATCCATTTGCCTAAACCAACATTTAAACCCACGTGCTGCAACTTAAATATCAACTTATCATGTGGCACCCTGTCCAACGCCTTTGCAAAATCCAAAAAAAAATAGCAGTATATGCTATTCCCTCATCAACTACTCTTGTCACTTTATTATAAAAGGCAATCATATTACTAAAATAAGAGCACCCCTTAACAAAAACCAAGTTGATTATCAGAGATAACATTACCCTAATCTGCCCAATGCTGTATACGGTCCCTCATTAATTTTTCCAAGACCTTAACAACCACTGATGACACACAAACTAGCCTATAATTAGACACTTCCAGTCTGCTACCGCCCTTATGCAATGGCACTATCTTACCTTCCTTCCATTCCTTGGGTACCTTTCCTGCAGCCTAACTTTCATTGAAGAGCCAGGTCAACGGAGCTGTCAGTTCTTTAGCACATTCTCTCAAAACTCGTGGTGACATACCATCCAGTCCCACAGCTTTACTGACATCCAGAGTTCTCAGTATTTGGAACATTCTCTCTCTCCTCTTGCACCTCTAAACCTTGAACCTGCCCTATCCCTTTAGTATTAAAACTTACATCTCGAGAATGAAATACTCCATTAAAGTGCTTATTGAACAACTCCACTATGTCCTCTGCATCAGTCACTATTCCCATTTTTATCCCGCAATGTCATTTTTCCACAATCATTTCTCCTCCTATTAGTCACATAGCTAAAAAATTCCCAAGGATTTTCTTTGGATCTTAAGGCCAATCTCTTCTCATATCCCAGTTTTGGCTTACTAGTCGCACTTCTGTCCTGAGTCATATTCTCCATGCATCTGCTCTTCACCTTTCTCTGTATATCTCTTCCATAGCCTCTTTTTCACCTGCAGTTCCTGTTTGATATTGTTTGTCATCCACTTTGCAGCAAATTGTGTCCTCTTCTTCGCTCATGGAATACAGTTTACTATTGCTGCTAACAAATATTCCTTCACAATTTCCCAAACACTAATAATATCATGATCTTCCAATTCCATCCTCCATGGGACTGCCCCAACTTGCTATCTAAGACTGTTATAATCACCTGCCTTATAATTCCACATATGTTCCTTTCTCTTTGATCTTGGATACTCGTGCATGTCTATTCATCTTCCAAGTCAAAACCATATGGTCACTTTCTCCAACTGGTGGGAGAGATGCCATCTCAGTTATTATCAACTCTTCTGATGCTATGACCAAATCTAAAACTCTTGAACCTCTTGTTGCCTAAGATATTTCTCACTCAAGAATTCTAGAAATTCTATTCCCTTATTACTACATGCATTTCCCTCTTCCCAGCTTATATACTGCTGTAGTTAAAATCTTCCATAACAATTATTCTTCTTGCAATTGCCAAGCTCAACTGCCTAAACATCTCCTGCTCCTCACCCTCTGTACTCCTTGGTTTTTAGCAATACCCTACTAAATATCCTGTCTTGGCCACTTCTACCCCACACCATCTGCTTTCAAATCCATTAGTGTCATTGTCTTCCAAAGCCTTTTAGAGGACATAAGTCATCACTTATCATAAGCAGTACTCCACCACCACGTTTTCCTTTCCTATCCTGCCAAAAAATGCTGTACCCTGCTACTTCAATTCCTGTTATTACATCATCCTCCATCAACCATGTCTCAGAGATCCCAATAATCGTTGGCCAGGCTGCTTCTATCAGAATCACCAATTTATCTCCTTTATTTCGGATACTCCTGGGATTAGTATAAAGCAAAAAATGTCACTGCTTCTATACCTATCATTATCCCCTCTCGACCGCACTGGACTCAGTGTTACCTGATGTCATCCCCCTTCTGCCAAGCACCCATTCCCACAAGAGGCCACCCCTGCTACCATCCACCCTGGGAATTCTAGTTTCCATGCATTGACACACTGACTCTTTCAGAAAACAACATCTCCAGATGCCTTTGTCCTCCCTCATTCAAGGCAAGTGGTATCTCTCTAAAGGATATTTAGCATATCCTTTAGCATATGCTAAAGGATATGCTAAAAATCCTTTAGCATATATGCCATTAACCCATTTGCTCCTATTGCTGAATTGTTATTAGGGTTATTCAACAGCTCACGCATCTCTGTCTTGCCATCCAATGACAATTTGGCAAAATATCAGCTACTTAATAAATATCTTATTTAATTCTTGTGATGTTGTAAACATAACTTAAACATAGGTGAATAATCACTCTATTATGCATTCCAGCTTGCAGACCAATTTGCTGTATAGTAATATATATAAGACCTGTATAAAGTTGAACACTAATCAGAACAGTGAGTTCAGATATTTGAATTATATGGTGCTCTACAGACTTTGCTTGTCAGTTGACAAGCAAAGATTAGATAAATGGTAATTACCACACACACACACACACACACACATATACATACATACATATATATATATATATATATATATATATATATATATATATATATACTAAACTAAGTCTCGCTAAGGATGCTTGGAGAAGTAGTGGTGTATTTGAGCAATGTTAAGAAGTGTTTTTTATTTAAAATAAACTTACTTTTTTGTAATAGTGCTTTTGTGCGATAGACTGGATATAGGCATTGTACTCTGGTATTGTGATTTTAAAATTGTTCACTTCAGTTGTTGATATATGGTTTAACATGCTAGTAATGCTACAAAAATGGGCAGTAAAGAAACACACACACAGTTGGTTGTTGCAATAGGTGGGAGTTCCACTGATGATCTGGAAGACATGCATCTCCAAATTAATGCAACGAGTACAGGTCAAATGATTATTATGGAGATATAGACTAGAAGGAAGAAAAATCATATGGCAGGATGGAAATAGAATTTATACACCTGTTGAGAGATACTTACTCAGGGTAGCATGTGATGGATGGGACTAGGGGTGGGCGAGTATTGGACCTAGCCACAAGATCAGAAGGAGCTATCCATAACCAAGGTGACAACATTGCCTCTAATTGGTAAAAGTGATCATGCAGTCTTGACTTGGGAGAATCTTCAGGAATATTCTATCAAGAAGGGGTATTTGTAGAACTACAAACCAGGTGATTATGACATGCTTAGGTAAAGCTTAAATCTGCACCATGGCATAAACACTGCAGGATATGGATGTTAGTAGTGCATGGGATATAGTTAAAGGTCATCTAGATGAAGCAGTCTTAACTTGTATAGCTAAGGTAACGAGGGTTAATCGCGTAGGGGTTAGATAGATGAGTAATATCATTAAGCACAAGAAGAAAACGCGAGGGTATATAAAGAGAAAGGTGACCAGCAACCTCATGAACAGTACAAGGCTCAGGCAAGAAAGGTGACTAGCATGACAAGGAAGGCAAAATCAGATTATGACAAGAATATAGCCAAGAAAGCCAAAGGAAATCCCAAAGAGTTCTTTCATTATTTGGCAAGTAAGAGGAAGAATGATCATAGTTGTTTAACCTTAATGAGTGATGGTCACAAGGAGACAGAAGCAGATAAAATAGTTGAGTTACTGAGTCACCACTTTGCAAGGATATATCATCCTTGTAAGGTTTAATGTATGTGACAGACACTAATGTGGGAACAGAGGTGGATGATTTGGAGGTTCTCATAATATTGCAGAATGCAAATATAGCTGTGGGATTGGATGGGATATCAGCTAGGGTTTTGCAAGAATGTGCAAGGGAACTGGCATGCCTTTGACTATGCTTATTAATTTAAGTCTCAGCTCTGGTGGAATTCTGGCAGTGGAAAGAGGGCAAAATAATTAATTTGCATAAGGGAAGTTCTAAGCCTACAGTAGCAAATTATAGACAAATCAGTATCTAAGACATGGTGGTAAAGGTACTAGTAAAATTGATAAAAAAGAGAATTCAAGATTGGGTAGATAAAAATATATTATATGAAGGTAAACATGGCTGTGAAGGGTTGGTCATGCCTTAGCAATTGACTAACTTTTTATAATAGAATAACAGCTGAATTGGATAAAGGAAATGGCTAGATGATGATTTTGCAAAAGCATCTGACAGAATACCACATGGAACTCTGTTATACAAATTAGAACAAATCGGGATGGATATGACACTAGTTAAGTGGACAAGAGGGTAGCTGCTGGACAGATATCAAAAAGTGGTATATGGAGGGGCAAAATTGAGGTGAAAACAGGTGACTAGTGGTGTGCCACAAGGTTCAGTGCTGGGACCATTGCTGTTTAATTTGTACATAAATGATATAGGAAATAACCTGAAAGGAAATATTCAGTTGTTTGCTGATGATGCAAAATTAAGTAAAGTAATAGTTAATCAAGGCAATGTGGAGAGCTTGCAGGATGATTTAAATACGTTGTCAGTATGGGCAAAAGTTAATGGATGTCAGTTTAATGTCAAGAAATCTAAAGTTATGCATTTTGTGATAAATAGATTACAAGCCATGTATCTCACTAATGGTACCCGGCTGGTGGCATGTGCGAAGTGTGCAATATACACAGGCAACTAAAAGATGTCAAAAAATATGAGCTACGCGTTTAAACGAACGAATGTCGTCTTCCGTTCGGGCCCTTTCAGATCTTCTCGGAAACGAACAAATAAATCCTGAAATTGTATGATGAGCCCGATTATATCACTGTAATTTTTGATCAAAATTTACGAAAATATACCTAAAATAGTTCTTCATTTTTTGATGTATCATAAATCAACTTATGATTAATTGTTGACTAATCCGTAAGTAACATTATACTATAAAGCAGTTTTCATTTCCTGTTCGTTTTATTCACACTTTATTTAAAAAAAAAAAACTTTTTTGAAAAGGCGCCGAACATTAATCGCACACACAAGAATCATATACTAGGCGCCAGCGCTGGATGGTACTGTACTCAGGGCCGTATTCATGGGTGTGCGAACTGTGCGGTGGCACAGAGCCCCCGCAAAGCGCAAAAAATTGAAAAAGAAAATTAATTTTTTAAGATTATATAAATTAATATAATTATTATATAAAAATATTATTATATAGAAAAATATATGTATATAATTTTACAACCAACTATTGTTGTTATAGTAAGCGGAATAAGATCGTAGCGCTAGAGCGGTAGTATTTGAAGCTACTCTAAGATATATAACAATATCATACAACACGGGTGGTGAACCTATGGCACGCCCGAGAATTTTCCTGGCACGTCAGCGATTTATATATGGTATCCTTTTATATGCTTATTAAATTATTCAACCTTTTTTTTTTAATTGTTACAATACGTGCAAGTTAAATTTTGTTTTACAGGAGAGAGCAGCTATGAAAACATGAATTCTATTGGTGTGGTATTAACAAAAGATCACGCGACCCTTTAAAGACAAATCGAACCGACAATTTTTGAGTTTAAATGATAAATTCTCTTCAACCGAATTCCATAGCATCTGTCATAACAACAATCACTGTATATATACTGTATATATATATATATTTCTTAGTTTTAAGACATTCACGACGGGGTGTCGTTTATCGTTCCAACAGAACTCCTCATTACCGGCGGGCTCTATTCACACAAAGTTTCAACCCTTGGTTGATTTTTATTGCCTCGTTTGCCTTTGAGCTGGAAGGGGAACTCACAGCGTTTGCGTTTGAGCTGGAAGGGATTCCATTATTTGGCATGTTTCAATTCGTGGTAGAATTTTATTTGAAGTAAGCCTTTGTGATCTATCATAATGACATCGAGAATTTCTAATGCAATCAAACAAACTTATTTCATGTAATTGAAAAATTAGACAAGAGTTTTAGTTAGATCTGTGTTTCCGGTGCAATATATGGTTTTACTTGCATCTATACAGCCTAGTTTCTGTGAGAGGGGTACATGTGATTCATTAGTTAGCACCTTTTTATTCCAGCTGTCTCTAATTGCACTATTTGTTGAGAAATATATTACACAGACTGCAAAAGCCTCTGTACCTTATTCAGGGATACAATAAAACTAATTTTTCTTCTTCTTGCACCTACAGTATATAATGGCTGTTGGGAAAGGCGTGTTGTTTTTGTGTGGGAGGTATATATGCAAAATGTTTGAATGTCTTTTTTCGTAAACTGAAATCAGGGGTGCCAGTTATATTCGACAGTAAGCGTTCGCCAACAAGTCGACATCCTTCTGCTGCTTCACCTGCTCCGCTGACTTCTATGGTGAGTTACAATGCATAAATATTTTTCTCACTACCGTTTTTTTTTTTTTTTCAAACCAACATCATTAAAATCAATTTAATAATACAATAATCAATTTTATACTGAATAATATAAATTTTTGGTGATCAGAATGGGATATGTCAATGAAACTTACCGCAAATTAATTTAACGACGTTGGCCCGAGGAAACTACAATATTGTAGCATTAGTTCTGTGATTGATAACTAATTTAAATGCGTACTTTTATATTTCTCAACATGCTACACCGTATACATAAGTGTACTAATACTCTTTATGATTATTCCATAATTAATTATTAATACTTATTTACTAAAATAAATAGCCAAAAGGCTTCACATCGGCGATACAAAATTATATAAATTAAGTGGATATTAAATCCAACATTAAACGTTAGTTTAATGTATGAACTTTAAAAAAATTGGAACGGTATTTACGAGTAAGCTTGTTGGGACTGGGCCCTGTGATACAGTGAGAATAAATATAAGTACAGTAAAAATATAGTTATAGAAAAATAATTGAGAACGACTGGTCCTTGGGATTCCCTGACTTTTCCCCTTTTCTAATCGCACGTGCGTTCATTATGCCATTCGCACCGAGCATCCGCCAGTAGGCAGAAATAAGCAGCGGCAAGTGCATTATTGTTGCCTATGTGCACTGTTTTGTTTTTGCTACTGTAAATGGGAATTATAGGTAAGAAACAAAATTCGTATCTATCACCCATTGTGCAAAATGAATTAATTGTTGATATGGGAACCAAAATTCAACAAAATATTGTAAATATGATACGACAGGCAAAGTACTATTCAATAATTCTCGATTGTATACTCCTGATGTTAGTCATCAGGAGCACATTTCAGTAATTTTTAGATTTCTACATATATTTGAAGCAGATATTGAAATTCGTGAACACTTTTTGACGTTTTTAACAACTACTGACACTACTGGTAAAGGTATATATGAAAATATAAAATCACTTTTGAATAAATTAAATCTTAAATTGCCAGATTGTAGAGAGCAAGGGTATGATAACGGAGCGAATATGAAAGGAGTATATAAGGGAGTCCGTGCTTACATTTTAAATGAAAACGAAAAGTCATTTTATACTCCTTGCGCCTGTCATAATTTAAATTTGATTTTAGGGGATGTCGCAAAATCATCAATTATAGCAATAATTTTTTTCAATGTTATACAAAAAATATATACATTATTTGCTGCCTCAACTTCACGTTGGGACATATTAAAGAAATTTGTTAAACAATTAACTCCAAAACCGTTATGTGATACAAGATGGGAATGTAGAATAGAATCGGTTGGAGCGGTACGTTTTCAAATTCTAGAATTTTTAAATGCACTAAAAGAATTATTTAAAACTGCATCGGATAATACTATCAAAGTAGAAGTGGTTTCAATATATGAACAAATAGATTCATTTGAGTTTATACTGAGGCTTGTAATTTGGTATGAGCTTTTGTCAAAAGTTAATTTAGTAAGTAAAGTATTACAAAATGCAAAAATCCCCATGGACATAGCAACTAAGCATATTAAACAGTTAGTGCAGTACTTTGAAGAGCAGAGATTATCAGGATTTGATAGATTTTTTGAGATTGCTAAAGAAAGAACTGCCAAATCTATTAGAAATAGAAATTAAATTTAAAGAAAGTCGAGTACGTCGAAGAAAAGTATTTTTTGATTATGAAAAGCCTGATGAATCAGGCGTTTCATAATATCACACATAAGTGATAACAAAGATAATTTTAGGATAAATTTCTTTTTTTGTAATTTTAGATACTGCTCTACAATTGTCAAAAAACAGATTTAAATTGCATAAAATTCACCAAAAATCATTTGGATTTCTTTATGATATGAAATTAATAAAAATGACAGAAAATGAATTAAAATTTTGCTGCAAACAGCTGTATCAAAAATTAAACAGAGATATTGATGAAGCTGAATTTTACAATGAATTAATTATTTTTCGAAATATTGTTCCAGAAAATGCACCCATTAATATTTTAAAATTCATAATTGCAAATAATTTGTCGGATATTTATCCAAATATTACTACGGCATTTAAAATATTATTGACCAGTCCAGTTACGGTCGAATCAGCAGAAAGGTCATTTTCCAAATTAAAATTAATAAAATAAAAACCTATTTGCGATCTTCTATGTCTCAAGAACGTTTGTCGTCTCTGGCAATAATATCTATAGAGTATGAAATTGCAAAAAAATTTGAATTTTGATAGCGTTATAAATGATTTTATTGATAAGCGCATTAGGTTAAATAAAATTTAATATATTAAGATTTCTTTTAACTCTTATAAGTTGTTATACATATATTTCATTCTTTATAGTAAAAATGGATATTTTTTTTCATATTTTATATTATTATTTATATTATTAAATAAATCATTGTTCTGGCGAATTTATATGATAATGTGTACATAGACTGGGAAGAAAGGGAGGAGTACTGTTAATGGTAGCAGATGAGTTGTGCCCATCTAAGGTGGAATTGCAAGGTGCAAATAGTGGTCACGGTTTTGAGGCCGTATTGGTGTGAGGTAGAAGTTAACAGGATGAAATATTTAGTTGGGTGTTGCTATAGACCTGGTAATATGGAGAGTAATGAGAAGGAAATGTATAGGCAAATTGGCCTAGCTAGCAAGAAACGAGTTATCATTATGGGCGACTTTAATTATGGTAATATAGACTAAGCCAGAGACTGCATCTGGGTGTAAAGAAAATGAATTTTTGGAGTTTTTGAAAGATAATAACCTTAGGCAGCACGTAACGGAGGTACACGAGGATCAAGAGTATTGGATTTGATCATCTCATCAGATGATGTGATCATAAATGAGGTGTCAAATCTTCCACCAGTTGGTGAGAGTGACCAAGAGGTGATCACGTGCAGGGTGACCAGTCATTCGAGGACGTCTGTTAGAAAGGGATATATGTAGAATTATAAGATTGGTAATTACGAAAAGCTCAGGAAATAGCTTGCGATAATAAATTGGAAAGAGGAACTGGATGGAAAGGATATCAATGCTGCTTGGGCCATACTCAAGAACTATTTGGTGGAGGCAATATCAGAGTGTATTCCAAGGGTCAAGAGGGTAAACAGTGGGTTTAAAATGGATGAATCAAGAGATAAGGTATGTAATCTGGAAGAAGGTATTATGGAAGAAACACAACATGAGTATATATAACAACCAGTTGCATGAGAGGTACAAAGAGCAGGCGAGGAAGGTGACTAGCTTGATAAGGGTAGCAAAAATGCAGTATGAGCAGCAGTTAGCTAAAGCGGCCAAAATAAAATCCTAAGGAGTTTTTTTTGATATGTCGCCAGTAGAAGAAAGAATGATTATGGTATGATGGGATTGATTGGTGAAAACGGAGGAATGATAACCGCTGTGGAGGATATAGTTGAGATATTTAGTGAGCAATTTCTAAAGGTATTTCATTCTTGTGAATGTGGCATCATGCAGAACTTGAAAGCAGTGGGAAAGGAGGAGGAGGAACTGTTAGTAAGTGAACAGGAGGTATATGAGGAATTGAACAGACTTGATGCTATTTCACCACGTGTCTTGAGGGAATGTGCCAGAGAGTTAACAGCTTTTGTATATCTTTTCAACATGAGTCTCTCACTGGGTCAAGTTCCAAAAGAGTGGAAAGAGGGTAAAATTGTTCCAATTCATAAGGGAGGTGATAAGAGTAAGGCTTTGAATTATAGACCAGTCTGTGTGTCTGGAGTTATGGTCAAGGTATTAGAGAAGTTAGGAATAAAGTTCAGAATTGGGTTGACAACAGAAAAATACTCTTTGGCGGCCAGCATGGATTTACTAAAGGAAAATCGTGCTTTAGCAACCTGCTTACTTTTTATAATAAAGTGACAAATGCGTCAGATAAGGGTATTGTATATACAGTGGTATATTTAGATTTTGCAAAGGCATTTGATAAATTGCCACATGACAAGCTGGTAATTAAATTGGAACGGATGGGGCTGAACAGTAGATTAGTTCACTGGATTGGAGATTGGTTGTCTGATAGGTATCAGCGAGTTGTCTATGGAGGAGCGATATCCCAGAAGAGGAAAGTTACTAGTGGTGTACCTCAAGGGTCTGTTTTGGGTCCATTGCTGTTTAATTTGTATGTAAATGATATCTGGAGAGGTCTGAATGGCGAGGTGCAATTGTTTGCAGATGATGCAAAGTTGGGCAGAGCTATCAGGAGTAGTGTGGATGCTGTGTAGCTTTGCAAGAGGACTTGAATACACTGTCTGAATGGGTAAATAAGTGGGGATATCAATTCAATGTTTCAAAGTGCAAGGTTTTAAAATTTGGGAAGCAGAGATGGGATGTAAAGTACACAATCGGTGCGAATATCTTGGAAGAGGTAGAGGAAATGAGAAATCTGGGAGTGATTGTAGACAAGGACCTAAAATTTCGGGGACATGTTACTAAAATAGTGAAGACAACACAGCGGATAATGGGAATGATGCGGAGGACATTGACTTGTAGAAGTAAGGATGTTATGGTTCCTTTGTATAAGGCTTTGATCAGGCCACATATGGATTACTGTGCACAGATCTGGTCCCCTGGTTTTCAAAAAGATGAAATTGTGTTGGATAAAGTTCAGAGGCGATTGACTCTGGTCTCTGGAATGTAGAGTATGAAGTCAGATTGACAAAATGCAATTTGCAGAAATTGGTGGATAGGAGGAGGAGGGGATATGATTGAGACATATAAGCTGTTAAGTGGTTATTACCAGATTAACGTCGGGGAGGTTTTGCACAGAATGGGTGAGAATAGCAGGAGAACAAGAGATCATTCCTGGAAGCTGTATAAGGAGGGTGTGAGCAAGGGAGTGAGGAGCAGGTTTTTTGCATGGAGAGTGGTGAGTGATTGGAATGCTTTGCCTGTGAGTGTGGTGTGTGCAGAGACAGTGAATATATTTAAGGCACTGTATGATAAACTGTGTGTATAACAGTGGACCTCCCATGATGAGTCTGACTCCATGGAGGTTTTTATAATAATAATTAAAAAAAAATATGTACATTCAAACACATTTATTTTTTAACTAATTTTTTCCCTTTACTTAAATTGATGCTAAAGAGCATACTTGTTTATGTGCATAAATATTTTCAAATTTGATTTAATTAATAAGATATCCATTTAAAATTTCCATAAAAGTTACTTTCAGGGGCCCCACAAAATGTAGAAACGACCCTGACTGTACTATATTCCAGGAAATAGATGAAGCTTGCGATTAAGGGGTAGTAGTAGATATGTCCTCTAAACTTGAACAGAGAATTAAAGTTTAGAGGACATATTGCTAAGGTAGCCCATAAGATTACTTCGCTCTTGAAGAGCACATTAACAAGTAGAGATAAGGAAGTTGTCATTCCTCTTTATAAGGCTTTGATATGCCCACATCTGGATTACTGAGCTCAAGTCTCTAGTCCCCTGGATATTTTGGGAAAGAGGAAGCAGTGGAGAGGATTTGGAGGCAAGTGGCCAAGATGGTGAGTAGCATGTGGAATTTTTCCTACAAAGATAGATTGAAGTTGTGAGGATTGCAGAAGTTTTTTGATAGCAGAAAAAACGGAAATATGATAGAAGAATTTAAGTTGCTTAAAGAGTTCTATAAAACAAATGTAGGGAAAATAGAGAGACCAGAACAAATGGTCATCCCTGGAAGTTGAATAAAGGTATGGTTAGTACGAGTGTGAAAACTATTTTTTTTTTACTTAGAGTTGTGAATGAGTGGAATGGGTTGCCAGAGTCAGTTGCGAGTGCTTTTTCTGTTAATGGGTTCAAGGAGAGGTGTGACAGATTGTGTGGATAGATTGGGTCTCCTGTGGTGATTCTTTGGACTCCATGGAGGTACCCATATAATAATAATACCAGCAATGTGGAAAGCTTCAACGTAAGAGTTTAAGTTTCTCTTTGGATTTTTTTTTGCAGTGGATAAGCTGCAACAACTGCTTCCAAAAAGATTATTAATAGATTGTTAGGTTAAATGAGAAGGAATGCATTACTGTGCATGTGTGAGGAGTATTATAACAGGTTAGAGTATTCCAAAGTTTTACCAGAAGTAATTAGAAAATGGATAGAAGTGTTGACAAGAGCTGATGAAAATGAAAAGCAAAGTTAAACTCTTGGGAGAGGAAACTGAATGTCTAAAGAAGTGATTAACTGATGTGAATGAGAAGAAGATTAATAGGAAGAAACAAGCATCCAAGAATGACAGGATAATTTTATATGGAGATTCAATCAAGATGCAGTAAATAATAAGATACATTTCCAGGTAGTACACTGAAATGAATATCTGATACTTTACATGGAAGGATGGAACAGCATCAGAATTAACGGAAGTGGTGAGCAAAAACGACTGCACAGTGTGATAAAAAATGTGGAAAGGAATATGAAGTTGTTGCAGAAGGTGAAGAATAACAGTTCACTGTAAAAATAGTTAGTGTGTTGCTCATATATGATGATAATGAATTGAGGAGAGCAATGATACTGAATGACAACATGGCTTATGTCAGGCAAAGGGTGTTCAATTTGGGAATGCATGGAGTGAATTTGTAGGGCAGTTAGAATGGTTTAAAAATGGATTGTACACGGAATTAGCTTTTTATTTTTATAGTTAGATTTTTATTTAGCGCCACTCAAGGTGAGTGGCATCAATCTGTTCTCGTAATAGTGCTACACTTGCTCGTTTATAAATACGTTGGGCTTTGTCCAAGTGGAATAAGGTGCATAAATTACTGAAAAAAGTCACTTCCTGGCCTAAAGAAACAGTAAACAAACTCAAGCTCTTCCATGTTAAAACAACGAGGATATATGGAGCACCAAAAATTCAGAAACAAGGTACGCCCTATTGTAAATAGTATAAATAGTCCCATATACAAACTGACTATACATTTAGCTAAGCTACTAGTCACTCTCACAAACATTTGTCCCTCCTTGGTCAAAAATTCTGCCCACCTAAAAAGTATTTTAGAACACCATACCTTAAAAAGTTCCGACTTAATGGTGAGCTTTGATATCACCTCCCTATTCACAAATGTATCACTAATTGAAATCCTTAATCTGCTAAAGTCACACTTCCCCCCCTGATATATTGAACTATTTAAATTCACAATACATGCAGGATATTTCACATGGAAAGGGAAAATATACAAACAATTAAATGGGACAGCTATGGGCTTCCCCCTTAGCCAACTTCTACATAGAACACCTGGAAAAACTAGCCATCAATACAGCCACTCTCAAACCAATGCTTTGGCTATGCTATGTTGACGATGTGCTTGCTATTTGGCCACATGGCCCAGGCACATTGGATATATTCTTAGCACATCTAAATAGCCAACATCCAAAAATCCACTTTACAATGGAACTGGAAGCTAATAACCGTCTGCCCTTCTTGGATACACTTATCACACATCTTCCAAATGGTTCCTTATCATTTTCAGTTTTTAGAAAATCCACACATACAGGAGATATTTACACAAACAATCACACCATCACCCTTCCCAACAGTATTGTATCTTAAAAATGCTAACCCACAGAGCAAGAGCAGTCTGTTCCAATGACAATGCTCTTGCTGCTGAACTGGCTCACTTACGCCACACCTTCTCGGCCAATGGCTATAATCCCCATAAGTTAAACAAGATACTAAATGCTCCTAAGAAACCCCCTCCCACTATCCACCATGGAGAACTACAACAAAACAGTCACTGTCCCATACATTAAAGGCACACCGGAAAAGATATCTAGAATTCTCAATAAACATCAACTAAATTTGCCTAAGTCATCTTAAGACATAACTAGTACCTGCTTTCTCTCTCTTTTTTTTTTTTTCAAATAGAGGGTGCCTAATTAGGACTTGAGTCTTTGTGTTGTTGCTACAATTTTTTTTTAAACTAGTCCCTTTGTTACACCATGTTGTTGTTGTTGTAGTCTCGTGTACTGTGATAAACTGTGTTTTTGTGTTCTGAAGATGCTGGTTATAACACCAGCGAAATATCAGCAATAAGTCAAATAATTATTTACTTATAATTCCATGTTCTGATATATACTGTCAAAAGTAAACAACATATTTCCGCAACGTTATATTGCGATCATCAGAGATCGCAAAAACCCCATGATATGTGCATGCAGGTACTAACAATGGGCAAATGAGGCTGAAGAAAGGCAATCAAAGTTGGGCCTATAGTCCTAAACAGCAATCCCCAGTGGGTTTGGCTGTTGGACTGAAGATCTCAGGATGTATGCTTCCCAAATTTGGGGCAGTCTCATGCACCCAAATTGGTTGAGGTTTGGAAAGTGTTTCAGGACTGAAGCAGATTCAAGGAAAATTATTTGCTGTGGCATAACAGAGTAGCCTTCTTCCAGTGTATCCTGTGGTGGGTGTCCAAAGCATGGTCAGCAAGTCCTGAGTAGCTGTATTGGTGGAATCGGATGGAGCCCTTCTGTTCAAAAATGCAATATTGGCTGTCCTGGCTGTTTGATGTAGTAGGACAGTTTGCAACTGCAAGGCACCTAGTAGGTCTAGAGAATGTGGCTGGTCTTTGATGGAAGGGATAAGAGATGCCAATTTCTTATGTGGTCTGAAATGGTTCTAAGGTTGTATTTCCTTAGTATTTTTGTCAGTTTTTTGGATGTGCCCCAGATATATGGAATGGTGATAGATCTTGAGTAATCTCTGCTCTGAAGGGATAGGGGAGGGGAGTTGCGGTTACAGGGTTTTAATATTTTTGATGGGATATAAATGGTTCTAGCCATTTATATCCCAACATGACTATATCCTCAGCACTTTCTTAGCCAATGGCTAAGAAAGAATGCAAGGGATACATCAGGCTGGTATGTAGTCAGGATGTCTAGTGATGGTAGACTGTTGTTTTCTTTTTCTAAGGTAAACTGGATCCTAGGATGTTGATTGTTTAGATGTGTTAAGAAATTGTGGAATGTATCCAAGCCATGTGACCAAGTAGATGATGTGTTCTGCATTTGGCAACATGGCCTAGATAAAATTTTTATTTTAGTATATGTTATTTCCTGAAAAATAATAGTTACCACTAATATGTTCTTATAGGCCAGGGAATGTGGAGAGAATCGATTGCAAAATATTTTGACAAATTAATTGGGCAAGTAAAAGGAAGGTGATCCTAATGGGAGATTTTAATTATAGGAATGTGGATTGGAAAGAAGAGATAGTGTATGATATCATGAAGAGTGAATTTGTTGAGTTTCTATAGGATAACTATCTTAAGTAGTGTGATGGAAGCAACATGAGGTTTTCGAGAGTTGGATATGGTTGTGAACAAGGTATCAACACTGCCACTTGGTGAGAGTGATCATGAAGTATTGGTTTGGAAGGTAGTCAAACGACAAAAGACACTCTTTAGAGTTTTAGTCTAATATGGTAGTTATTTCCATAATTTTTATGATGAGATATATCAAAAAAAGGTATGTCAAAACAGTAAATTGTCAAGAAGGTATATATGTGGAACTATAAGGTAGGTGATTATGAGAAGCTCTGTAGTCAACTAGCATCAATATATTAGGTTGATGAGTTGTGGAGAAAGGATGTTGACAGTGCATGGGAAATGATAAGACAGTATCTGGCACAAGCAATGCATAACTGTATATCAAGAGTTGAGCAAATAAACAGATTAAGAGTGAGATGCATGAACAGAGAAATCATGCAAGCTGTGTTAGAAAAGAAAATGTTATGTTGGAGGTACAAGAGAGAGTTTGTAGAGAACAGATGCATGACGAATATACATTGCAGGCCAGAAAGATTACTCATCATTATCAAATTCCTGACATGTACCCTCAAGGGGTATACAAAAAATTATGATAGCACTACATGAAGAACTTACATCATTACTAACTTCCTATCAACAATTTTTCTCCAAATTAATCTGTTATCTGTCAAGACTCCAACATTATCAGATCTTATATTTCTGTCTTCTAAGGCACTTTTTACTATCAATCCACCTATATCTTGGTCTTCCTCTGGGTCTTTTTACCTGGCAGAGAACAGAGAAAGATTACTAGCATGGTTAAAAACAGGTGATTGGCTGGTCAGTTCGATGATAATTCAAGCCAAGCAAATTTTTTGTGATGAGGCAAGCAAGAGGAAAAATAATGAAGGATATCACTGGTGGATAATTACTGTAATAAAAATGTGACTATAGTAAAGGATATAGTGGAATTATTTAATGAGCACGTGAGTGTATATCATGTTGGTGCAAATGATGTAGTGCAACATACAGACGAGAAGCAAATATTTCAGGTGAAAGAATCAGGTGCATCAATGGTTACTTGGGTTAGATTAATAAGGCTGTGAGAATGGATGACATGTTAGCATATATTTTTAAGGAAAGTGCCAAAGAGTTAGCAATGCTCTTCACCTGGTTATTTAATGAAAATCTTGTAGCTGGGATTCCTAAGGAGTGGAAAGAAGGCAAATAGTACCTCTCCACAAGCATGGTTTTAGGACAAAAGTTTCCAATTACAGACCATTATGTATATCTGCTGTTGTCAATGTACTGGAGAAACTGGTTAGGAATAGAATATAGGATTGAGTTCATGGACATAGGATTCCTTATGATGGGAAGGTAGGTCTTGTTTTGTAATCTGCTTACATTTTATGTTAAGATGACAAAAGTACTGAATAACAGATTGATTGATTAGATGAATTGAAGATTGGTTTTCTTTCTTTCTTAATGGTTAATGATATTTCATGTGAACTGACTGGAGATCTTCAAATGTTTGCTGATGTTAATTTTCTACAGGAAGATTTGAATAGAGTTTTGGCTGTAACAGATGAATAGGGTTTTACTTTTAATAGCAATAAATACAAGGCATTACACTTTTGGGGTAGAGATATATAAAGCTATGTACTGTACTGGTAGAGCTGTGCTTTAGGAAGTGGATGAGATCTTGGGGTGATAGTAGACAGTGGACTTTAGTCCACTGTCTGCCATCATTGCAAGTGTTGTGCGAAGATTGCGCATTGTTTGCTGCTATGATAATTAGTGAACTGACATGTAGGGATAAGGAAGTGATGGTGCCTCTGTATAAGTGCTAGAAAGGATTCGAAGATGAATGACCAAAGTGAAATTGGGACTCTGAAATGTTGGTTATGCAGAGCAGTTCAGAGAACGTAGATTACAGAGTTTGGTGGATAGTAGAAAAAGAGGTGATATAATTATTATCATCATCATCATCAACAGACCTCCATGGATTCAAACGACTCATCGTGGGAGATCCCACTCTCACATGCACAGCTCATCATACTTTGACTTAAGTGCAAGCAATGAACTCCAACACCCACTTGCTCATACCCACCTTATACAGCTTCCAGGGATGGCCTCTTGTGAATGCAGAGAGAGTAAATGATTTCAAGGGTCATTATCATAGGCATGTTGCTGGTTGAGTGGCCCTCTCACGATGAGTCTACTGACAACATGGGAGCTACTGTAATAATAATACAGCAACTATATGATCATCCTTTGTATGATTCATGCTGTTCAGATTTTTTTTTGCTCTATTAAAAGTAGTACCCTCAAGTACCAGTGGATATGCAGTGATTTTTACAATATAAGTAAGATGAACAGAGAGAAATAACCTTGAGGCAGCATAGGCATGTTGTTGGAGGTATGCCTGAAAATCAGGAAGAAAACAGTCCTTTCCTTATGCATATATGGATACATGCATAAATCTTATGTATACATGTTAACTAAATAAATCCATTACAGTATTCAGGAATCTAACTAAACTGAATAACTGCTATAACAAATTTAGCATAAAAAAAAGGAGTAAAAAGATGAAAACTATGAAAATGGAAGGAATATGGAAAACTAACTGCATTTTCTCAGTGGCAAATCTCTAAACAAGTAAAAACAGCTATTTAGACAATATTTAATGAGGATGGCAAATTAAATAGGGACACTGGTAATAGGATAAGCAAAGATGGTATTATGGAGAACCATATGAATAAATTTATATGGAGTAATAGAGAAATTGGCTAAACCACAAAGCTAGAAGTATACAAGATGGTGTTCAAATGAGTTTTAACTTATTGTTCTGAGAGTCAGACTAAAAAAAAACAACTGCTGATTGATGACTAGAGGCAACAAATGCGAGAGTTTTGAGGAGATTAGGAGAAATCAACACATGGCATCAATGGCAGAATCATATTAAAAACAGAATCATGAAAAAGGAACATGACATTATTAGTATGCAAACATATCACAAGTGGCTTATGAAGAAAACACAACTGCATGTGCAGCTTAAAATGCAACTTGCAAGAGGTTCCTCTACAAATCCAAATATAACTTTTAAAGAACTGCAAAAAACTAGCCTCTTGCTCAGATAGCAACTGCCTTCTGAAACTCACTAAAGCCATTGGATGTAGATTCTGAGAAATTCAATACATTTAAAAATGTCCTAACATCTAGAGATCTGAACATAAAAATTAGGATAAGGTTGACAAAATACTATATATGGTCTCCTGGCACTGCTCTTTTCCTCAGGTTCCTCCATAATGACCACAAATTATTTCCTGTTATGCCTAGAACACCTTGTTGCATGATGACTCTTTTGGTTGTATGCAAAAAAGATACCAGAATTCTGAAACTTCAGAATTAACAGCTCCATATATCTACAACCCTGGATCTATCCTGATAGTATAGCACATGTTCAGCCATTCAAAAAGGGGAGGGGGGGGGGGGTTCCTGGGTTAGAAATGTTGTACTATAATCCTAAAAGTGAAAAGGATAAACAGAACGAGTGACATGGATGAATATTGAAATTATGCAGGAGGAGTTGCAAGGAAGCGGATGTTATGGAGGAGGTATAAAGAAGTGGTAGGTACTCAGCTTTATGAGAAGTACACATTTGTATGTCAGGAAGTTGATGAGTGTCATCAGGAAGGAGAAATTGCAATGCAAAAGAAGACTGGCTGAGGCAGTCTAAACATAGGATTTTGGCTGCAAACTAATGTTTATATAGTTGTCAGAACAAAGGGTGAGCATGAAAGGTGGATAATTGTTGGAGATTGAAATGCAGGTGTCACTGGCCTATATGGTAGAAAAATTCAGCAAATATTCTGTTCATTGTATTTCAAGTTGGAAGGAGTTGGGAGTAGCATTAATTACAACTGAAAGAAACAGGAAAGTTCAACAGTTCATAAATGTTCTTGGCAGCAATTTTTGATGTTAATAAGACAATGGGACATCACTGTCATTTGGAATGAGCAAAGGGGCCAATAGGCATCCTTGAATTTGTTGTTCTACAGAAGTGTAGTAACAGGAACAGTCCCTGAAGAGTAAAAAGAAAGAAAAATAATTCCACTACACAAGGGAGCATCTAAGTCAGTGATGGCAAACTACAGTCAAGTTTGTGTATTAGGTGTGGTGGTCAGTGTGCTAGAGAAGTTGTCTGAAGAGAGAAAGAATAGGAATTTTTTTGGATGGTAGCAGAAACAAGTTTGTTAGAGAGAAGTTTTGTTTCAGTAATCAGGTTATAGCTTTTTTTTAAAAAACATTTACAACTGTAATGGATAGAGGAAATATTCATACAGTGGCTTTTCTAGATTTTGTAAACACAATTAGAATTTTGAAAACTAACAATGACACCGTCAAAGCCAAGGAAATAAGGTCAGATAAACAAATGATAGGCTGGATACAGAGATGGCTGGCTGATAGGAGCCTGCAAGCAATGTATGGGGAAGCAGCATGAAAAGAAGTGCACTGCAAAATTCTGTTTTGGTATGCTGTTGTTTAATTCAGAAGTAGATGATATAGTTAAAGGTCCGAGAAAGATATTCAATTATTTGCAAAAGGCACTGATGTGTTGCTTCAAGAGAATTTGAATATGATACTTTCAACTGGTATCCCCATTCACCTGTACAATGTTGAAAAGTATAAAATCATGCACTTCGGATGGAGCTAGAGATGGAGTAAGGTGTGTGTTGTACTGGTGATGTTTCTATAAGAGGTGAGAGATCTGGGTTGTTGGTGGATAGTAGATTGTTCATAGTAGTTCAGGGATAGAGTGCATAAGTTACTGCCAGGATGCAAAAGACACTAATAAGAAGGTACTAATCTACTCTCTATATATAAAATGATAAGCCTTTTTATGTCACATTTGTATGTCATGTTTTGAAACTCAGGGACTACCCTGAGTGTCAAGTCTTCAAAATTCAAGGAGAACCAGCCTATCAGTCCGGAACGCGGGGGGGGGGGCATAGGTGGCAGACTCCCCTTTCGAGCCTTCAAAATTCGAGTCAGAATTCAAGGAGAACCGGCCTACCAATCAGAACTCGAGGGGGGGCATAGCCCCCTACTATATCTATATTTCTGTTCATGATTTCAATGTACAAATATTTGGCAGCATTGGAGGCAAGTAGCTCAAGTGTCTCAAGCATGCAAAATGTTGAGTATTAGGAAAGATTGAAGGAATATGCTCAGCAGAGCCTGACAGAGAGGAGAAATTAGTGAAGTGGCTCAGACATATAAGATGGTTGGAGAACAGGTCATCACTGAAAGCTGTATAAGGATCATGTGAATGAAGACGTGACAAGTATATGTTTCACATGGAACATGGTAAATGAGCATAATGCAATGCTGGAGTGGTAACCCAATGCTAAACATCATCAAGTTATATATAATTATGGTCAATGAGGTCTGGCTTCCTGCGATGAGTCTCACAATTTTAGAGTTCAGAGGCCTAGAAATAATAATATCATTCCAATTATCAGCTAGTTCTCTTTAAATTAATAGATGTTTAATATAGACACAGTATAATATACTGGTGTCTAAAACTAAGGACAAACTACATTTTAACTGTATATGAAAAAATTTTCATGACTACAGCCAAATGTGGACATAAATTTATTGCTAGCATACTAATAAATTATATTACACAAGAAATGTGTTATAAATTTCGTACAAATTAAATTGCAATGTGTTTGGCAAAAGTTATAAATTTCCTAAGGATGTAGTTAAGGAAATAATGTACAGTGCTTACAGCAAACTATGTGGAGAGACATTTCAGTATGGAATTGTCCATCCCAAACTGCGATGCAGCTCTGACAATGTCATACCATGCTTAGCACCAAGTGATTCAGGAATTCTTGAGTGGGCCAGTTCTCAAGAACTGGCCCACTCCTTTTTCAGAGCAAGGATAAGGCCTTGTTTGTTTTCTGGAAGGGAATTTCAAGCAGCAATGCATCTCCCTGTTGCATCTCAAATGTGTTTTATGGGGTTGATATCTGGAGAGTATGCTGGCCACTCAATTTGATCAATATCCTTGGTCTCCAGAAGTATCTCTACTGTTTGTGTACAATGTGGTGTGGTGGTCATCCATAAAAATGAATTCTTCACCTACAGCACCATGGAACAATCAAACATGATGTTGAAGAACATCGTTGCAATCAGTGGTTAAATTCTAAACGAATAAGCTCTTGGGCCCTTAAAGTAAGGATCATAAATGTGAGGCTATTGCTGGATTGTCGCAACATTTTTTAAAAATTTAATTAATTAATTTATTCTAGTGGAGTTTGTTTAGTCCCTTCCCCTTTAATACATATTAATCCATTTATCCACTCTGATGCTAATTGAATACTCTGATATGAAGAACTTGTGCCTAGGATCTCTACCTCTGGACGGTGGTTTGAGGTGTATAACACCTCAAACCACCATCCTTACAAAATAGCCAATTGTATTTATCTCTGAATGCAATCCACTGATCGATTGTCCAGCAAGTCGGAAAATCTTTCCTTTCATTCAATGTATTAATATTATTGCATTGCAACTGATGGGAATTCTGTTACAGACCTTTTTCTCTTCAGAAGCTACACATAAACTGTCATTACAAACTTGTTTTGTATTATCACTATCATCCGAGCTATTTTTCCATTTAAAGAAGGTACCAACGTACTTATCCATAGTTGAAATACTATACTTACTCGAATATAACTCACACCCCTGATTTTACTTTTTGAAAAAAAAAATTAAAAAGTTTCGCATATACCTTGCACATGAAAAAAAACGCTTAAACATGTACATGTCGGGGCGATAGTAACTTGCTCCCAGTGGTAAACAACATGCCTTCCTCAATAGCCACTATAATGCAGAATGAAGAAAAACAAGTACTTTTATTATGTCAATAAATAAGGTACGAGCAATCTGTGTAATATATTTCTCAACAAACAGTGCAATTAGAGACAACTGAGATAAAAATGACACTAATTAATGAATCACGTCTCTTCATACAGAAATTCTGCTGTATAGATTCAAGTAAAACCATACGTTGCACCGGCAAACACAGTATCTAACTAAAAACTATTGTTATTAGTTGAATGTGTGTGTGTGTCCACCTGCTGCAAAGCAGCAATAAAATTCAACCGAACTTGTTAAAATTCATAAACGTGTTAAAACTAATCAATATATATAGTGAATGTTGTTATGGCAGTTTCACATATTATGGGAATTCGTTTGAACAGTTAGCATTTCAACTCAATTGTAGGCTTGCTTTTATCTTTCGGTCGCGCAATCTTTTGTTAATACTGCACCAATCATATGCACGTCTTTATAACCTACCATTGCTATTTGTTTCGCACCCTGTTTTCACTTTTCACTAGTCATTTGTGAAGGATTATTCATTATGTATCTCAACTCTCGTAAATTACCGGCAGTACCGTCGACAGGGTGTAGCATAGAGGCAGCCTGCCTCACGAAGGTTGTTCAGCCATATTGCAGTAGGTGCCATATTAGGGCAACAAGATATTTTATAACATCTGATGTATATGCAATAGATTTATTTGAAGAATTAAAAATTCTCTCAAAAATAATACAAGAGAAAAGTAGTCCTCACCAAATTTTATCATATATATATATATATAATCAAAATCTTGTAGAAATTTATCCCAACATAACCACTGCCCTAATGGTATTGTTAACAATTCCTGTTAATGCAGCAAGTGTAGAAAGAAGTTTTTCCAAGCTTAAACTGATTAATTATTTGCGAACAGCAATGACCGAAGAAAGATTGGTTGGTCTAACAACTATATCGATAGAGATGAACATAGCTTATAATTTAAATTTAGAAGAGCTTATAAACAGTTTTATTGTGTGATATCCCCATAGAGCAAACGTTTAATTAATATTATGTAATTGTTTTGCATTGATGTTTCTCTTGTAATAAAAGCAAAATAGCAATTGGAGATTTTCTTATATTTTTGTCTTATGATCCATCAGGGGCAATATTTAATTGTTTGCCTCAGGGCATGATCTAATCTGGTGACAGCTCTGATTACTGGTAACTTTTGCTTGAAATAATGGGAAAGAAGATGATGCTATGTGGGTAGGATGTACACAAGGAAACCACTTTCTAGGCTGGAAATAGCATTAGTGAATAGGAGATGCTTGGTAAGTCATACCCATTTTCAGTTTCTTCCTGGAAACTCGAGTTTCCAAAAATCCCCACATATATCTCACACCCTGATTTTTTAGCCTTAATTTTGGGAAAAAAAGTGAGAGTTATATTCGAGTAAATACGGTAGTAGGCCTACACAAACACAAAACTATTACACAATTTTCTTTGTGCTTCTCACAATCACGAGCTGTGATAAACAACTGCTAATCTGCTGTTCTCTACTCCATCTCCAACTGAAGTGCATGACTTTATGCTTTTCAACATTGTACAGGTGAATGGGGATACCAGTTGAAAGTATCATATTCAAATTCTCTTGAAGCAACACATCAGTGCCTTTTGCAAATAATTGAATATCTTTCTGGGACCTTTAACTATGTCATCTACTTCTGAATTAAACAACAGCATACCAAAACAGAATTTTGCAGTGTACTTCTTTTCATGCTGCTTCCCCATACATAGCTTGCAGGCTCCTATCAGCCAGCCATCTCTGTATCCAGGCTATCATTTGTTTATCTGACCTTATTTCCTTGGCTTTGACGGTGTCATTGTTAGTTTTCCAAATATCAGTTTTCTCCCAAAGTAATGTGCTAAGAAGTAGAATTAGTAATAAAGCACTACTCAGTAATAATAACTGAGTAGTACTATCATAGCATCCTGTACATTTATTGTGGGTACATATCAGGAAATGATATGTAAAATGTTATGATAGTAATGAAAATACATGCTCCTGGCAACTTGGTTTTTGCTCCTACAAAAGAGATAAACTAGTAAGTTATGGAATGTTTGTTTCTGCACTCAGCAGACAAGTATGGTCTCATTTGACGAACGGCCAGATATAAGTAACTGAAACTGATCTCAATCAAGAATGCCAAATAATACTGAAGTGAACAATTATTATTATTATTATGGACAACTCCAAGGTCCTTAGACTCATCGAGGGAGGCCCTAAACATCATGTCAAGAACTATCCAACATTTGCACGGTATCTTTGCTTTGAACTCATTCACAGTCATGGAACCTGCAACAGACTCTGGCAACCTATTCCAGTCATTCGCGACTCTCCTATCAAAAACCTAGTCCTAACACCCTTGTTAACTACACTCTTACTCAGTTTCCATGGATGGCCCCCAGTTCTCCCAACTCTTGTAATTTGTATATCTTAATCATGTCACTCCTTTTCTGCCTATCAACCTGTTCTTGTAAGGTTCATTCCATAGACTTGCTACCATCTTACTCACTTGTCTCTGGATCCTTTCCACCTCCTCATCATCATCATCACCAAGAAACCCTGGCACCCAGATCTGTGTGCAGTAGTCAAGATGGGGTCTTATCACGGCTCAATAAAGAGGAACAATAACTTGTTTGTCTCTGCTCATCAAACCAAGTAATCTGATGAGCTACTTTAGCCACTTTTGCTATGTGCCCCCTAAATCATTATTTACCATTTAACTCCCTATCCACTAACACGCCCAAGTCTCTGGCTTTGTCAATTTCCTGGAGTACAGTTCCACCAATGTGGTATACAGCTGGTAATCTTCTCAACCCAAATTAATTCCAGGCATCCAGGGTTCTTGGGTGGCCACCTCCCAAGTACTAACTGGGCCCAGGTTTGCTTAACTTCAGTGATGAGATGAAAACTGGTGCTTTCAAACAGATCTGGCTGCTGAATATTTATCATGCAGTTTGCAAAACATGGATATTCCATAAAATTTTGACATCTTCCCCTTAAGTGCATCATATACATGTAATAGTCAATTTTATGTATTTTCTGGCTGGTCTCTACTAGATAAGAATAAAGAATTGGACCATACATTGGATTGTGCATTTCAATAAAATAGACTAATGTTTCTTTCCTTTCAAAATTAATTTGTACTTTGCAACACTTGATTTTAAAGGCCTAAAAATAAGCTCTCATCACGTGGGTCTAAAAGTTGGAGTGTATCGGTGAGATAACTCATGCAAGATTAAGGTATAATTTTTCTTTTCAATACTCTCTCCGACTCAAATCCTATCTGAATTAATGTTATCACCTGCTGAAATCGCTAGGAAACAACATTTAAGCATCTCTCCAAGTAATCTTTTTTTCTTTTCTTTTTTTTTGGAGGAGGAGGGGGGGGGGAAAGAGGAGGATACAGTATAGTTATGGACTCAAGTTATGAGATCTGTTCATTTATAAGTTTTTTGATATTGAATAAAATAAATGTTCACATCTAGAATTAGCAACCAAGCAACTTAGAAACCAATTTTGATGATATCTTATTTACAATTGTTGAATATTTATATTTTTGACTTTGTTCCCTCCCATTTTGTAAACCACTGTACAAAAATGTTGCTAATCATTCGAAATATTTAGTTTTTTTGTAATTTTATAACTTTATAAAAAATACAGCAAAAATGGAAACTGGATTGTGATTATTATTATTATTAATACATAAAATCTCAATGGAAACAAACAATGATCAATGTAACTGTTCTCAAATAGAAAGATACGAAGGAATCATCATAACTAACATCAGTACACCACTATTTTAACAATAAGCTCATGCAGTCAATTGACTACAATGCTCAAACAACTAAAATCATATTTCACATTAAATTTCTGTTACAAATCTTGTGAATGTTTCTTATTACTTAGAAAAAAAAATAATAAAAAGTCAATATCACATATCACTCTGGGAATGCGTAAAAGAATCCTCTGTCATAAAATTTATCTGCATATAGAAATCTTGAAATCCATATAACATTAAATGTTCATTAACAATATAAGTGAAACAATAGACAAATAAGCATATCTATATACAAAATATACTGTGTGTGGGTGTGTATATATATATATATATATATATATATAGTCTTTTTTTTTTTCCAGTACAGTATGTTTTCCTATATTGCAGAAAAGTGTCACAAATAACACACGCAGAACTTTGAAATATTTCAATAATGTTTTGATTCTTTAAAGAAAAAAATCATTTTCAATAGGACTTGTGGAAGCAATTACCAGATATCCAGTTTTTATAATGTAATATAAAGTAATACATCTGATAAACTTCATACAACTTAATCAAATAAAAGAAATAAAATATCAATGAAAGGTAAAATTACTTAATTACAAGTACTTTAGTCTACTACTTTTAAATATTTCCATTATTTATAAATTAATGGAAGGCTCCTAGAAACGTGGGTTTTAAACCCTGCAATTCAAGAGAATTGATCATAGAACTTACACCATTTGAAATAATATAGTGTTAGAGAACACAAAATGGCAGTTGTCTGCCATGCTTGCCTCCTCAGATGCCCATGAAAATCACTGACAGCCCAATGTGATAGCTAACAGTGGAGCTGCCTCAAAAAAAATTAGTTAAGGCTAAACTACTTTGCATACTCCTCTTAGGTAATAAAACACATATCTAATTTACTTATTAATACACAATTTTATAGGATATATAATACATAGTAATTAATACATTCTGTTTTTTGTAAGTATAATTCAAAAACAAATGCTTATATTTAATAGGGCAGCACTTATTTTTAGAAAAATTTAGAGAACAAAAAGGACAGTAAGTGTTCTCAGAGATAACAATTTATGAAGAATGCAAAATGAACATTAAGGATTTTAATTTAAAGAAAAATCTTCAAAATACAACTCATTTTTAAAAATGTGAACTTATATTCTATCTTGAAGCAAAAAAAAAAAAAAAAATAGAATACATTGAATGTTAAGCATATACACACACACATAATAGAGAGTAGCTGACTTATGCTATACATTATTGTGAGAATCACTATTCAAACAATAGCACTTCCACAAATGAAGACCAATGAGACATTGTGCCTTTTGATCTTTATATGGGCTTTTCAACTGAAGGTGAGTTAGCCAATCTTATTTAGAGGAAGCAGGATCTCCCTCCCCACCCGAAAATCTGGTTTTCCCTCCTATGTACAGGCAAATAGGCCAGAGAACACATGCAATTTACTGACAAAATATATATACTATTAGCGAGGTAAATGGTGCTGTATGTAGAGCCTTCTAGCAATGAGTCCTTGTAATCTTTGGAGGTGTCATGTAAGTTTAGAGTGCATATTACAGATGTGACAAAATAGTCCCAAGGACCACTTTGATTGTTGAGGACTGTACCAACAAGCAGAAATAACGAGGTTATCTTTGCTTGTCAGGCTATACACTCTCTGTGGAAAGTGTGCTATGCACTATGGAATATAAAGAGTAATTTGATGTGAATCTATCCATTCTTTATATACAAGTAGCTTAGATATAAATTTGTTTCATGCATTAACTTTTGTTTTCTATTTTAATAGGGTAAAATGAGGTTGATGGACATAGTATTCTTTATGATGGTCAGCATGAATCTGTAAAGGGTAGGTCTGTTTTAGCAATTTATTTGCATCTTATGACGAGGTGAAGAGTATATAAGATAAGGGAGAATCATATACAGTGATATTCTTGGACTTTTGATAGATTACTCATACCAACTTATGTGTACAAACTGCAGACAATGGGAATAGATAGTATATTTGGTTAGATGGATTGGAAATTGACTTTCTGAACAATACTAGCAAGTTGTGTATGATGGAGCAGTCTCAAGAAAGGAGGGTAACCAGTGTTTAACTTGTTTGAAAATGATATATCATGTGGACTGACTGAGGATCTTCAGTTGTTTGCTAATGATCCAAAGTTGGGAATAATTATAAGTTGCACTGTTGATATTAATTCCCTTCAGGAAGATCTGAATAAACTTTTGACTTGGACAAAGGAGTGGGATTGTAGTTTTAATATTTATAAGTGCAAGGTGTTGCATTTTGGAGTGCAGAAGTATAAGGCTGTGTACTATATATTGATGGTGCTGTACTGTAGGAAGTGGATGAGATTTAGAAGTGATAGTTGACATATTGCAAGTGTCGAAATGATTGGACATTGCAGTGCTGCTATGATATGAAGTACTCTAACATGTAGGGATAAGGAGATGGTTGTGCCACTGTACAAAGCACTGGTCACACCTCAGTTCAACTACTGTGCTCAGATTTAGTCAAATGGTTTTCAGTGTGATGTGGAAACACTGGAGAAGATCCAGAGATGAGTAACTAAGACAATATTATTAGGACACTGAATTTGTCGGCTATGGAGAAAAAGAGGTAACATGATAGAGACATTTAAGTTGGCGAGGGGATTTTATTGGATTAATCCAGAGGGGATTATAAAAAGAATAGAAGGTGAGAGGAGCAGAACCAAAGGCCATCCCTGGAAGTTATGTACGAGTGTGATGAAGAGGTGTATATTTTTTACATGGAGAATTTTCAGTGAATGAATGCATTGCTGGAATATGCTGTTTGCTAATGCAGGGAATGTTAAGGATTTTAAGATTCAGTATGATAGATATCTTGCCAGTTGACTGAACCTCCCATAATGAGTCTGCCAACTCCATGGAGGGTGTACTACTACTAATAATTCATGAAATATGGATGAAAATCAAAATATGATTTGTTGGGAATGCTGTGCTTTTTAATGAAAAAAAAAAGAAAGAAATGGTACTGCTTCAAGAAGTAAAGCTTTTAGGATTAAAATAGATCAAAGTGAAAACAATTCAATTTCAAACAGGTATATGTAAGAAAGTATGAAATTAAAATATAACAATTTCATTACAAAAAATATGTGTTTCGATGAAGATCAGTTTATATTGTTGATCTATTTCATTCCTTAACAGAATTGGTATACAATGGCATGTAGCAGTAGAAGCTCAGGACAGACATAATACTTGGAAGTTTTATGAGAAGCTGTTCAATCTTTCAGATATCTTTGTGACTGTTAGTTGCTTGAGGAACTTGTATGTACATGGTATACTCAAAATGATAACTTTAATATGAAGGTCACAATATCAAAAATTAAAGTTATTACTGCAACATAGTGGTAAGTATTGTTAACAATTTAGTCTTGATAATTTTACTATAATGAATGCTATCATCATATAACAATTAAAGAAAGGATTTTCATAATGATTTTGGCAGGATAGTCAAATATACATTGTGTCCAGAGGAAGAAAAAAAAATCTTGACACTGTCAATCACTATCTCAGTTTAACTGATATCTAAGAAACAGAAGGAACAAAAGAAGTTTTTGCTTAGAATTTTCTGTGATATGATCTGATGAATACATTTTTATGATAAAATTTACAGATTTCAATTTACATATGTTGAATACTAATACATAAATATGAGAAGACAGGTTTAATCTTCCCATATATAGTTTTAATCTACTATGCAGTTACAACATTAAAATTTGTAACATAACAAAAAAATTATCAACAACAATAACAAAACTTGTATACTGTATTCTGTAATATACAAAAGATTGGGCCATAAATATACTTACAGGACCCTAGTAGGGCACTACCCTATTTACAGGAGGCCTAAAAAAGTTATTGCATGGCACCTATAAGGACTCACTGCAGGAAGGAACTTGACTCCATTATACACAACTCACCGTCTCCTCTACTTAATCCTCCAACTACTGCTACCACGATGACACTATAACCATTCAACATGCAATGCCATCTACTGCCTAACAACAACAACAGTACTTTTTTTTTTGGTCTGTAAACTGCATGTGTTCTCATGGCCAATTTATCTGTATGTGGGATGAAAAACTCAAATTTTTGGAAAAAATCCTGCTCCTTCTGTATGGGATTGGCTAACTCATCTTGAATTGAAAAAGTCCATATAAAGATTCCTCTTGTCAGGTGGAATGTCAAGAAGTTTCAAGATTGGCTTCTAGAGCAAGGTTTCTGGATTATCTTATGGTTAACCTAGCCATGGTACTTATGGACAAACAGCTCTACAACCTTTTTGTGGTTGAGATTTATATGAAATATGTTTTCTTATATTTTTTAATAATGGAGAATTACTGTTCATTAAAACAATTTAAACTTAACAAGAAATATCAATTCAAACAATTTTTTTATTTATTTATTATTATCATTACTTTTTTTTTGTTAAAACAGTTTAAGAACTGAATCAAACTTCTCTAATAATCAAATAAACAATGAGTTCTAAACATACATATCACAAAGTTTGCAATTGCTGAAATAAGAGTTTCAATCTTCTTTTTTTCTTTCTCACACTCTACAATATTTCCATTAATATAAATAATGCTGTCTTATGGACAGAAATTTGAAAGATATTGAAAGTTCAGCTGCATTTTCTTATGGAATAGCAGAAGAGAAGGAAAAAATAGCAATAAAAAAAATCTCTCTTTTAAACAAATAATTCTGATGATGCCACCCACAGTATATCTTTATGAATAATAATAAAAAAACTGAAATGAATTCTTACGTATTAATTCTGGTGTAGCATAAATCATGAATTAAATTGAATGTAACCTGATATTGTTTATCAGATGTTTATAAAAGAAAATCAACTATCACAGTAGGAAAAATAACTACTGTAGTTTCTGGCATATAAGATGCTCCTATGTATAAGACGCACCCAAGAAATTTAATACAATTTTCTGGAAAAAACCTAAACTTTAAAGTATGATTTTCTGTAGGCGGAGGTCCAAAATGTCTTTCAGCTTCCCTGTTCCCGTGTTCTTCCACATATTTTACAACCTGCAATTTTGTAACTTGAAGAATATGAATGTCGCCTGTTTTTTTCCATCACTAAAATCTGCGGGGAAATATCAAACTGAACACAAAATATCTCAACACGTCAACTCAATACCGATAAACATCGGTAACTGATTACTCGGATAAGATATTATGAAACTTGAATAGGGACTCCCTGTTCTTAGCCAATGACATGCTAGAAGTCACGTGAAGGTCACGCATCAATTTGATTGCACCATTAACCGCCTACAAAGATCTTGGAACATAAAAGGGAGTGCGTATGACTTTGAAAAGAGGAAACAATCTTTACCTTCATTATATAAGACGCACCCCATTTTTAAGATGAATTTTTAAGGTAAAAAAAAAAAGTGCGTCTTATACACCGGAAAATACGGTATTTCAGCCTCACTGAAACAGCTGGCTTCCATTATCTGCAATGAAAGAACACAAAAAATTGGTAAGCATTTTTCCAAAAGGGGAAAGACTCTTCTTTCACCAAGATTTGAGAATCCTCATAAATGTTAAGCAATAGTAAACTTCCCTTCTTCTCCCCCCCCCCCCCCACTTCAAAAAATTAAGACTACTGTGTCAATCATTTTATTTATCTATTTTTTTTTTAAATTTTAAAATTATATTAATGTTTGTTTTAGCTTTAATTGCAATCATATTTTATTTTGTAACCATCCATATGGTGACACTTTGGCATGTAGCTCAGCTCTATAAATAGGATGGACATTCTCTGTTCTAGCTTTACCTTGTAATTATGCTGATGCACTGATGGTGGCCTGTTAACTTCTGGCCAAAATTTTATTATTATCATAAACAATGATAATAATAAAAATTATCATTGTTTATTCTTGTGAATATGTGTGTCTAATAATCATACTATAGGTTTACAACTTTTTGTGCATGGGAATCACATTTGCTATTATATTATCTAATCCATTCCACCTTTACTCACAACTTATCACGTGACTATCAAATTTATTTACAAAATCTAAATATCTCCTTGTTCAACATTTGTCACCTTGTTGTAATACATAAGCAGACTGCTAAACCATGAGCGCTCTTAAAAAGAAACTATTACAACCATCACAGAGAATACTACTATTATCAATCCCAGTTCTGCATCTTAATCTTATCTACTTCTTAATCACAACCCTAGATCCACGGATAGTCTATAATAATTTGTAGCCTCAATTTTATTACCACTGTGAAGTAGAGCAATTTTACTCTCTTCTGATTCCTACCGGGACATATCCTGTTGCAAGTCACCTGTTAAACAGAGTCTTGCACTTTAAACAGGTATGTTAAAAGGTTGCCATTAACTGACTGGAGCATTTCCTTAAAGTGTGCAGTGACATGTTATCAAGTCCTAATGCCTTATTAACATCAAGCTTACCTAATTACTCATACTTCCTGCTCACTCATCATCAGTTCTTCCTCTGCCATATTCTTTACACTCAAGCTCCACATTTCTCAGCTATCAGCATATCTTCTTCCTTTTTATGGCATTTCTTTTATACCGGTTGGTGCAGGGTCTGTTATGATTATGCGACTGTGGAAAAACCTCAACCAGCTTGTCGCAGTCTGATGTTGGGGGGGGGGACAACTATCAGCATATACCTTGATGAATTGCTAATTGAATGTTTTGGGTTTCCTGTATTTTCCCTGCAGCCATTACCAATCAACCATACTCAATGCTAACATTACTATCCCATAACCTCTCTCTCTCTCTCTCTCTCTATAAGGATAAGTTACCTAGTTTTAAGTTACCTCCCCCTTGCAATTCTTGTGTTGAAAACACTGACAAAACCCATAAAAGTTAGCAAAACAAAAGAAAACTAGGAATTAATTAAAATTTTAAAATATTCATACAAATTTAAATACGCCATCAAATCTTTCAAAAATTGTATAGATCTGGCATCACTGCACAGACCGTTGAATCGTATCGGCCTTTTGGAAACATTCACGATTTCATCACGGGAAGTCTCGAATGTTCTGCGAATATAAATAAGGCTTGAAATGGATATGTTCCCATAAGCATAACTAGTTTATTCGATACAGTAAATTTTATGCATTTTATTTTCAGAGTGTATTTTATGTTTTTATATAGTTTTTGTGTCAATAAATAGATTCATTGAATACTTTTGTTTCAATAAAGTAATTTTTCAGTTCATCCTTTGATTTCCACTTTTTTTTGCACTCCACAGGTTGAGAATCATTGCCTTCCATCAATGGATCCTGAATTTCAAGAACTTATATTAAGCTGCATTAAACTGACAACCCCATTCCTTTTCTCAATGTCATTGATATAAAGCAATGATTCTCAACCTGTGGAGTGCAAAAAAAGTGGAAATCAAAGGAAGAACTGAAAAATTACTTTATTGAAACTCTAGATGTGGTCACACTAGGGCTTTATGTAATGGAATCATCACTCTCCTTGCCTCCTCTACTTCCTCTAATATAGTTCTACCAGTAGAGTGATGATTCCATTACATAAAGCCCTGGTGTGACCACATCTAGAGTACTGTGTTCATATCTGGTCACCTGGTATTTGAAGGGGATAATTAACCCTGGAGAGGGTGCAGAGGCAGGTAACAAAAAAATGAGATCAGAAATGCACAATGTTAGTTATGAGGACAGACTGAGGACACATGGACTACAGAGTTTGATGGATAGAAGATGAGGTGATATGACTGAGATATTTTAAACTGTTGAGAAGTAGTTATAAGATTAACACTGGGGGGAGGAGGGGAGATCATGTGGTTGAACTAGGGGAAGGAATGAGAGCAAGGGACCATCCCAGGAAGTTATGAGAAAGAAGGATTGGTTGCACCATGGGATGCACTGCCTGATAGGGATGAGAGCATGAATGGCGAATGAGTTTAAGGAGTGGTATGATAGACTGTATTGTCTGACAATGAGCAAAAGGTATGGGGTTGTCAGTTTAATAACTCGGCCAAGGCCAGTCCCAAGCCTGGCTGCAAAAGGAGAGTGTGGTTACCTTGTAGTGGTGACCAGAACTGGGAAATGAGGGAAACTAGGCAAGAAACCACATGAAAGCACAATCAAATGCATTTACTTATGCTACCACATCCAGAGCAGCTGATGCACCAGCATTGAGGATCAAGGGTGAGAAGTGGACTACTGACTGAAGAACTAAGCTATCACCAAAATCGGAAATTCTCATTGCTACATGGAATGCGAGAACCAGACACCATGGAAATGTCGAAATGTAAACTCTCGATTCCTGCAGTATCTGAAATGAAATGCATCTCACAGGATCTGGGACGCTGACCATCCAGCCACCAGAGACCAATGACACTGTTCTACTCTGGTGGTGAAAAACAGGAAGCTGGCATCGGCTTTATAGTGGACAGACAGGCTGCTGGGAGTGTAATTGCCTTTCAGCCAGTTTTGGATTGCTTGGTCATTCTCACCATTGACAGTACAATTAAGACTCATATCCTGTCCACCTAAGTCCCAACCGAAACAAGCCCAGATACAGTGAAGGATGACTTCTACAACCCACACTGGATAGGATCCGATAGACCCAGCTGACCATTCTTGCAGATTTCAACGTCCACATTGGTGCAGACAGGACTGGATGGAAAGGAACACTGAGCAGATTTGGTCATGGCGAGATCAATGACAATCAATTGTGCCTCATCAAACAACCTGGTTGTATTCAACATCCACTTTCAACACCTTCACAAACACCACTTTACATGGTGCAACCCAGCTGGTGAGGATTTAGACATCCTGGACTACATCTTTTGATCAGTTCTCTATTTCAATTGTCACCCAAGGATGTCCATGCAATGAGGGAGCCTGACTGTATTTCTGACCATTATCTCGTTTGTGTCAAAGTACAACTGCAGCCAGGGCCGGCGTTACCATTTAGGCAAACTAGCAACCGCCTAGGGCACAAAACTTCAAGCTATGCTTTATTCATACTTTACTAAAATATCAAAATTAGGTATCGATTCCTTTTCCTTATCCCTCACACATCACACTATTTAACTCTTGGTTCTTTTTTGTTCCTTACCCAAATGATTTGAACTTACCGCTATTTAAAATTCAGTTAAGATAAATATTTTAAAACGTTAACATTTTAAAATATTAAATTTCGGTAAAATGAATTATAACAGAGAATTTTCAAATTAATTAAAAAAGAAAATAAAAAAAGCCCTATTAATTTAACCTGAAAGACTGCATACCCAACGTTTTTGTTGCACTAAGAATTCTCCTGACATTTCCAGTTTCAGTAACAAGTGGAGAACGTAGTTTCTTAAAGTTAAAACATACTTGCACTCAACAACGTTGCAAAACAGATTAACAGATTTGGCAACAATTTCAATCGAACATGAGCTAGCGTCTACACTAGATTTAAAGGAAATGGTAGAAAATTTTGCAAAATTGAAGGCAAGAAAAATTAAAATTTGATTTTCATATATTATACATATTGTATATTACTTTGTATATTATTAATAAAGCATGCCAAAATAATTTTTATTTTTTATATTTAAAATTTCATTTAAAAAATATCCAACTTGTGAAATAAGGGGCGTACTTGTAAACTTTGTCTAGGGTGCAAAATAACCTGGTACCGACAGTGACTGCAGCTGCAGTGGGCAAAACATAAGATCCCCTGTTAGACAAACTGAACTGGGCATGTCTCAAGGATCCAGTGCTCAGGCAGGAATTTGAAATTATCTTATCGAACAGATTTGAAGTACTCAAGCTATCGGGTGATGTAGATGCAAAAGAGAAGCAGTTATCAGAATCAATCCTAGAGTGTGCCCCCCCCCCCCAAGTCCACCTATCTGTCATCAGACACAACCATGGATTTCGGATAAGAGTGTCTTGATCTGGTGGATAAACAGAAATGAGTCAAGCATGTCAACTTCGGGCAGTACCAGCAACTGAACAAAGAGGTTAGATGGAATATGAAGCCTACTGAAAGTGTCGCAGTGATCTGTAAGAAGCAGCATCCAGGCATGAGTACCAGACTCTATATCAGACCCTGAGTGGTAAAACTAAATCAATAAATGACAACACATCAAGAAGGCAGATGGCTCTCTCATGAGCTCCACTGTTGAGTGCCTTCAGCAGTGGAAAGAATTCTTCCAGCAGCTTTATAACCACAACCCACCCCAGGAGCCACCATCCATTGAGCAGCCTGAGAATCCTTTCTCCAACAGTGAACCACTCCACTCGACTGTGTTTGGTGGCCCGCCTTGTGGAAGGCATTAGAAATGTGCCACTGAAGATCATCCAACTCCTGAAACATCGTATAATGGCTCTACCAGCAATGTACAGATTTGAAATGAACTATCAGAGGATTTTCCTGCCGAAGTGGAGTCCATCAGGGAGATGTCATTTCTCTCCTGCTTTTCAACAATGTGATTGATGCCATTATGAGAGAAGCTTTCGAGGGCAGATGTGGAGTTCAGTACAGTTACAAACAACTTCCTGACTGACTTGATGTTTGTGAATGACAGTGCCATAGTTGATGACACAGAGGCTATCCACATTCTTTAACACATTGTACGTATCACCCAGCTGTATGGTCTAAGAATGAATATGCACAAGACCAAAGTTATAACCACAGATGAATCACAGGTTGATGTTTATCTTAATGGCATCCAAACTGAGCAGGTTCATAAATTCAAATATTTGGGGTCACTTGTGCAGAAGAAAGTGGCATCTACTATTGAAGCCCACAGTAGGATTTGTCAGGCAACAAGCTTTTGCCTCACTCAAATGGTTCCTCTGGAAGAGAGCCAACATCTACACCAAGACCACAATTTTCTTCTTCTGTATACTGATCGCCAATCCTCATGTATGGAGTAGAAACATGGACTCTGCTTGCATTAGACATGAACAAGCTCAAAGTCTTCCAAATGCAATGCCTGTGACAGATCCTGGGCATCTCACTTCATGATTATCACTGTAATGAGACTATTTGGTCAAGGTGTGACAACCAACCTGCTGTTCAGGAACAAATACAGAAATGTAGACTGCAGTGGTCTGGCCACATCTGCAGAATGAACACTAGTCAGCTGCCTCACAAGCTGCTCTGGTGGAAATGGCATGCCCACTGGAAAGTTCAGAGATGTGGCCAGAGGTGTCTCCACTGATTGCCAAGAATGGAAGCATATTGGGAATGATATACGAAATGCAGCAGCACCTACAAGAGAATATTGGTTGTGAGGTCAACCTGCTCATCAATTGCCAGTTAGGACTAAAGAAGAAAGGTCCTGATCAAAAATAATAACTCAATATATGTGAGGTCGTGTTTCTGATGTGGTTTAAGAAGTGAGAACTTTATTGGGAAGGCATGGCATTCAGAAGATCGACTTACTCTTATCAGTGATCAAAAGAGAAATGTATTCCTGAGGATGTTGTGTTGTAAGCTCTAACTTATTATTATTTGTTCTACACATTTTTCACAAACAGAGTTGTACTTGGAAAATTTTATTACTTTGGTCTTTTGATAACCTCCAAAATGATAACACTGCATGCTTGCCATTTTTCAGTATAAGGGTGTCTTTCTATGGCTTCTCACAGCAGAAGTATGGCAATGATAGTGTAAATGTCAGTAGTTACCAATCCCTTCCTAATATAAGAACTTTATAGACTCAGCTTAACCTTTATGACTCTTGTGAATATGCATTCAGAGATTTTAGGATTAAAGGAAGAATATAAACTAACTAAACTGCCTTGATTAATCAAGTCTTCAGGTAGATGAACCAGAATTCGTTTATCTAAAGGTTTGATTATTTAAGGTAGTTAATCTGACTTTAGTAATTGATTAACATTCTTTGATATGTTTATTCTTTTAAACAACAGTGAGCAGATTCACATTTGAAATTGGTGTGTAACATAAAATTATTGCAATTATATTGCAGGTATTCTGTGAGTGATTTTATCATGTAAATAGTTTTGCATATAGAGCTGATTTGACTTTACTCTTACATTTTTGCAGACAAGAGCTGATTGTTGTGCAAAGTTCAATGCATTAATAGGGGTACTTATTTCTCTTTTTAACCATAACAAAGCGAATACTGTGTCTTCATTTCTGTTTGAACTTAACTTTGCATTTAATGAGTTAGAGACCAAGCCATGGCAAATTATTTAAGTGCTTATGTAGATAATTATTTATGCTAATTTTTAGTTTTTCTGTCTGCCAATGCACAGGCCACAAAACTATCTAGAGAAGCATAATTCACTATTCATTTACATGTTTGAACTTAACTTTGCATTTAATGAGTTAGAGACCAAGCCATGGCAAATTATTTAAGTGCTTATGTAGATAATTATTTATGCTAATTTTTAGTTTTTCTGTCTGCCAATGCAATGCACAGGCCACAAAACAACTATCTAGAGAAGCATAATTCACTATTCATTTAGATGCCCAGATATTCTGTTCTGTTGAAGATTCATTTAGCTAATATTTTATACTAAACAAGAAATTATATTCTTGTGTTAAACTTTTACCAAAACATAAGCAAACAAAAGTTTGTGTAGGAAGTAACTTCATGAGTAGATTATTTATATACAGAATCTGATGACTTCAAATCAACTTCTGTCGGTATCCCATAACATACTAGTAATAGAAATTCCCTCAAGGAATTTTTATCAATATTTGGCTATACCAGATTTCAATAGCTGTTGTACTTATTTTTTTAAATCTAAAAATAAACTAAAAGTGATTGTTCAGGGTAGTTTAAAATATAGTAAGCATCCTAAAATTATGTTATTTCTCTATACATTTAACTGAAATTTTGTTAGGAGTTGTGATTAACTGGAACTGTTTACAAAATATAACTTGCTGCAAGCATGTACTACTTATATATATTATAACTGTATATATATATAGTTTAACTGTACTCATCTCATAATGTTGAAATGGTTTCAACATTATGAATACAGTTCACTTATATCTGCAAGTTATAACCATTTCTTAATACAATTACTTTCATTAAATCTTTGTCCAGTGAAGAATCACTACTATTAATTACAAACAATATATGGTGTTCTATTCAAATATAACAATTTTAAGAGGAATACATTTACAATTTCAGATGACTTTTCTTAAGTTAGATTTTCTGTGCATTTCTTTCTCGATATATTTTGCTTTCCTGATTACCTGAAGAGCCAACGTAAATTCTTACTTTCCTCAAACCTAAATAAAAGTATTTTTCAAGTCCATTAACCCCACCCTACTCACCTCAGAAAGGAGCCATTCAAAAATATATGTTTTTTAATTTTTTAAAATATTCTATTTATTATTTTTTTACATAATCTGGAAATCCTTCCCTGGAGACCAAACATGGAACTTTTACAAGCCACTTCAGGCTTGTAATAAGTGTGTGTGTGGGGGGTAGTAGTGGTGTTCTCACACCACCACCAGGCGATGAAACTCATCTCCCATCTATAGACAATCATGCCCATGGCAAAATTTTAACCCACAGCCTCTTAAAGAGTTAAGAGTGGGTGCACTAATCACTCAGCAAACTAGGCTGGTAATTTAGAAATATTGCCTAATTATGATATAAAATTCTTATGTATAACTAGTGTAAGAGTTTTTTTTTTTTACTTTATTTTATTAATTAATTATTAATTATTATTATTTTTTTCTATGTGGATCCCACCCATAAAAGGTTTTTGTAGATCTAAGTATATTGGGTAGGCTAAGGATTTTTTTTAAAATAATTATATATATTTTGTATTATTTCTTTCTTTTTTTATATAGTCGGGGAAACAGTGCTCTAGAGACCAAACAGAACTTTTTATAACTCATTTTGGACTTCCAATAAGCAGATTGATGGTTTCATGCTGGGTGACGAAATTTTCATCTCCTACCCATCCATGCCATGGCAGGATTTGAACCAGCAACATCTTGGTTGGAAAGTGGATACACTAACAATTTGACTAACTAACCAAGCTGTCAGTTGCTATTAGTATTAAATTAATGAATGAAAACATCTCATGTTATACAATAATTGCATTAAATTGTTTTATTTTATTATTATTATTTTAAATTCAAATGATTAATTTGGATAAGCTCGATCCATAAATTAATAGCATATACCACACTGCAATACTTAACCTATCATGAAAGAGACGTAATTTTGTGATGAAACATCACATCACATTCATTTTATGCAAAGCTATGACATATCAAGGGTGATTACCTGAACTAGAATATTATTCTTTAACAAACTTTAGCCATGATGGACTAGCCCTTCCTCTACACTTCATTTTGAATAGCTCTAAGGACAGAAAGCTACTAACTACAAAAATTCAAATACTTACAATTTTATTACTTGTTAATTCAGAATAACAAAATGATCACTTCATAATTCTTAAAAATAATGTAATACAAATATTGGTCTCAAATGTATGCAGGATGGAATCAAACCACCACTTCACATTAGATAACCATTAGAGTGGCATTAGTTTAAGAAAATTGTTACCATAATACAAGATAAAGACAAAAATCTAACTGCACAGAACTAAATACACATGCATTTAGAATGATAATGAGGTTTTTTTTTTTTTTTTTTTTTTACACAGATACATTTTTAGATATATGCATATTTGTGTGTGTCAAGATATTTCAAGTACAAAATGCTATAAATAATTTTCCTGGTCTCACCACCATCTACTTCAGTTACTCTATACAGAGAAGACGTTTAAAAATTAAATACTTACAAATATGCTTACTCTAAATAAAATTATTACTGATGTATTAAAACATGAAATCAATGTAGCACAAAATCTATGTAAAGTTTTAAAAATTTTTTCAATGTGCTTACAATGATGTAATGACTAGTTATGGACTAGTGGAGCCAAAATTAAAGCTTTTTTCTTTTTTTGTATTATATAGTGCTGTAAGAATCTTCTGAATAGAAAACCTGTTTAGTTTAGGTGGATGTTTAATCTTTTTGTAGGACGACATTCTTTATCTTTACAGTAAATTCTCTGAAGTTAAATTCCTCAAATTAATGTATTAAAGTTATTGAGAATACAGAAATATTACATCATTATAATTATGGAGGCAGGGATAAGTTCTCTATAAACCATTTATAGCAGGATTGCTTGGTTGAGCTTAAAAAAATAAACTCATGCAGCAGAAATGAGTTTGAGAGTTAATTTAAATACTGATAATATCTAAAATTCCTTTCACATGAGTGAGGTTTGTTTAAATATTCTGTGCTTTTAAGTTTTCATTAATTTACAAATGCAAATATTAAATATGGTGATTAAATTACCAGTACAAAATCAACAATTATCAAAATAAGCTATAACATTTAAATAACATTCTTAACTATTCTTGAATACATAACATTAAGTGAAAACATGGTTATAATAACTTCATAATAATATGTTTTTTTTCCCTAAATAGATTTTCTGATATGACTAATGAATTTTAATAGCTGCTTGTATTAAAATACTATTATACTCTAAGAATTCTATGTAAAAGAAAGCACAACCAAAGAGTATGAGAAATTTTCATTTACAAATTACTCTGAGCAACAGTTAAAATATTTTTGATTTAATTGTAATGTAGTAATTCTATCTTTTTTCTTTTATTTTATTTTTTACTAAAAGTTCATCGCACTAAAGTGCAATGTGCTGATATTAAAAGAAATTTTCATGCAGGCATACAAAAAGTTAAGAATATAAATAGTTCATTTCTGAACAAATATGAAATGTGTTAAAACATACAAGTTTTTTTTTTTTTTTTTTCACAATGTTTGGCATTTTGGTTCTTTGTAGCAATCTTGACACTTTTCTGCACTGCAGAAATAAACGAAATATCTAGGAAATTCCTAACAATCATGGCATGGCATTATATACATTTTGAATTGTCAAGTTCACAATATATAAGACTTAACATAGAAAAATTCTATTTTTCCAATCTTGGCCATATGAAAGACAAAAGGTAAGCAGCAAAACAAATGTCATGAATAATCTGATGACAAGCCAGAATGCATGAATGGAATGACAATGTTATCCATATTCGGCATGACAAAGATTTTCTGTAGAAATAAAGAACAAACATTATTAACAGTTAGCAATAAAGATATGCACTTTATTTTTTTATAATGTATCATTTTATATCTAAATATGAATAATAAAATCGAAGTTAATCAAAGTTAATTAAAATCTGAATATCTAATTCTCAGACTTCATATCGCCAGACTGGTTGGTTGAGCGGTGAGCGTATCTGCTTTCCAGCCAAAAGGCCTTGGGTTCAAATCTCGCTGTAGGCATGGATGTTTGTGAAAATACTAGTGGTGGTGGTGTAGATGAAGGTAGCTGCGGTTCGTTGTAGTTAATGGATTGAGTGGTGGAGACAAAGAGCTGTAGAGTAGGTGCCCTTCCTCAATGAGTCTTCGGACTCCCTGGAGGGATCACGTAATAATAATAATAATAATAATAATATTAAGAATAATTTAATATCAAGAAGTTTCTCATAGTTGCATAAAATCAGTATTCAGTATTAATCTGATATTCATATATAACTTTTAAAGCATTTTATGAACTTGATGTTGCTACTGAATTAGGTCATTACCAAATGCATGGTAGCTTATCCTACCTTCCTTAAAATGAAGAGTGAGTAACTTCTGACAGACATTCATTTATATCCATAACAATCCACAGTAATCTGAACTCTGCATGAAATTTGTCTTAACATTCAAGGCCTTTGAATTATTATTATATTAGCTCTTCTGGAGTCAGAGACTCATTGAGAGTAGGGGGGGGGAGCAATTACATATAATAAAAAAAAATTGCACATATGCATACAGTGGTGCACTCAGGATTTAATCTTGGGGGGGGGGGCGAGTTGAGTAGACGATTTGAGAATAGACACTACGCATTGCATACGACCTATGACTGGGCAACTGCAGTGATCGCCAGTACATGAAACAATACATGATCTCCTATGATCCGGCTCAGGCAAACGAAGTAATGGTCCAGCGGAGCACTACTTCATTCGCCTTGTGTTCACAGCGGTCATGGTTCGTGAGAGCTATAGGGTATTCCCACCTTATGTGACTGCTAATTCATAAGTAGTATAAAAATAGAAGACACGACTCAACATAAATAAAATAATTAATTTTAATTACCATTCCTAAACATCCTTCCTACACACACAGCCCTCAAATAATTTATCAACCAGTGTTATGGAAACCTACCTTTACTGGCAGATACATTCTTCAAAAATCTGCTCATCACACCTCTCAAAAAATTAGTGTTATCAAGTCTTTAATTAATAGAGCACATAAGGTGTGTTACTCTCCCTCAAGCTTACAAAAAGAACTTCTCACTATCAAAACATTAATGGAATTTAATGGTTACAACCCTAATCAAATTCAGCAGATAATTGACTCCTATGTTCCAACACTTCAGGAATCTTTAACAGATTGCAGGGTTACAATCCCTTATATTTCTGGCATCTCTGAACCAATTAATGGAATTTTGAAAAAGTATCATCTTATTCTCACATATTTTCCTATCAACAAAATTTCACATTTGTTGCCATCTACAAAAGACAAACTGTCACCTCATTAGCTGGCATTTACCAGATATCTTGTGAATGTAATCTAACATACTTTGGGCAAAAATGCCGTTCTGTGGAAAAAAGAATTAAAGAACATCAATATTATATCGAATGCACGAAGCCTCAAAAGTCTGGTACAACATAGTATTGACATTAAACACAATATCCAGTGGGATGAAGCTCGTATTCTCCAAAGAAGCAGGCTTAAATATGAACACTTCTCAAAGAAAGTTGCGAAGCCCTTTTATATCGGCCAAATCTGAATCGGAACGATTGTTTCTCTCTCCCATTTGATAGTTACATAAGATCTTATGTAACCATCAAAAATAGTTTTTAATATTATTTATTAATATTAATTTCTAGCATGCAGCAACAGTTTTTAATTGGTAAACCACCGACTGCTGTATGTACCTTGTATTCTCGTTTCTTTGATTTGCTTGTTTCTATACACCGATGATGTATTGTTATTTTTAGTATACGAAATATCTGCACTTTCATTTTATTAAAGTTAATTACTGTGGTTATCGTGTAATTTATTGTTTACAGTAATGCCACAGGTACCTTTAAAGATTATACCCACCACAACATTTTCTTTGTTTGCAATTAATGCTTAATGATACTACTCATCCATCTAACTCCTACCCAATTTACCATTCTGACCTTTGGTATACAGTGTGATATTGCTTTCTCAAGAAACCCCTTGACTATCCCAAATACACTATGGACATCCTTCCCTTGCAGATCTTTATGCTATGGTACTGTTTCAAGCTTCCTCCTAAGTGTATCATAATCACCTTCTCTATAGTTTCACATATACACCTTTTTAATTGGGATTTCTATGTTTTTCTACCTCCCAAGTCAAGACCACATAATCACTTTCCCCTCAATGGAGGCAATGTAGCCAGCAGTCTTGTACCCCAAGCACCCTCTGTCACATTCTGCTTCAAGAAATTATCTCTCAGTGAGTGTATAAATCACATTTCCTTCCAATCTATGTCTCCAAAATTGAAGTCCCAGATAATAATTCCTTGATTTGTACTCATTGTAATAATCTGCTGATGCATGTCTTTCACATCAACCCTGGCCTACAGCAGCAAACCAATTTCATCATCATCAAATTCCTGCCATGTACCCTCAAGGGGTGTACAGGATATGATAGTACTACATGAAAAAAATTACATCATTACTAACTTCCTATCTACAATTTTCCTCCAAATCAGTCTGTTACTTGTCAAGACTCCAACACCAACAGATCTTATATTTCTATATTCTAAGGCACTTTGTACCGTATCAATCCACCTATATCTTGGTCTTCCTCTGGGACGTTTTGCTGCCAACTTGGCAGAGAACACTTGTTTTGCTAATCTTTCTTCGCCCATTCTGTTTAAGTGACCATACCACCTGAGATTAGCTCTGCTAACGCATTCCTGGATGTTGACAATGTCAAGTTCTTTCCTAATATCCTCGTTTTTAATATGATACTGCCATTGATGCCATCTGTTCATGCCTATCTTTCTCAGGACTCTCATATCTGCGGTCTCTAGTCTTTGGTCAAGTGTTTTACTTCTGACCCAGCTCTCAGATCCATAAGTTAAAACTGGTTTGAACACTGTCTTGTATACAGCTAATTTAGTGTTCCGACTAATTTCTCTCTTATTCCATATGAATTTATTCAATTGACTTCCTACCATACCAGCTTTGCTGATTCTGTTGTCTATTTCTATATTTAATTTACCGTCTTCAGTAAAAATCGTGCCTAAGTAGCTGAAATGTTTCACTTGTTCCACAGGTTCTCCATTCACAACACAGTTGACATTTTCAATGATTCTGCCGATTTTCATTGTCTTTGTCTTTTTATTGCTGACCTTCATACCATATCTATTACAACAGCTATTCAATTTAGTCAGAGAATCTTGGAGACTTGTAGCGGATTTATTTAGAAGTATAACATCATCCGTATAAAGCAAAGGGCTGACATTAACATCTCCAATTTTGATATCATGTTTAATACCACTTTTGTTCATAATGTGATCCATATAGATAATGATATAGATATAACAGGTAATGTACATCCTTGTCTCACACCAGATTTAACATTAAACCATCTTCCTGTACTTCCTTCAATTCTAACTGCTGACTTACAATTTTCAAATAAAGACTAAGTATTGCTTGATATAATGCCCCATTGACACCATATAACTGTAGCATATTGAATAGCTTCTCTCTTGGCACCTTGTCTTATGCCTTATCCAAATCGACAAAACTTAAATACAGATCTCTGTTATATTCCCACGCTTTCTCGACTATTTGTCGTAAAGTGAAGATCTGATCCTCACAGCCTCTATTTGGCCTGAATCCAGCTTGTTCTTCACCAAGCTTTTCTTTCACAATTCTTCTCAACCGTTTCTGAAGTATACTTGCATAGATCTTGTCAGGAACACTCAGTAGGGAAATACCTCTGTAATTCTCACATTCAGTTTTATTTCCCTTTTTATACATGGGTAATATGAGAGCTCTACTCAAATCATTGGGAATTCGTCCCTCTGTCCACGCTTTCTGAACTATGCAGTTACCAGCCACTGTAAGACTCTTATACCACCATACTTCAGAATTTCTGGTCAAATATCATCTACTCCTGCTGCCTTTCCACATTTCAAGCCTTAGATGGCTTTTTCTACTTCAAGTATGGATATGTATTCCTGACTGCATGCCTGGTAAGTGTTTTTTACCACTGTGCTGTCATCACTGCTTGTTTCATTTAGCAGTTTTTCAAAGTATTACTCCATACTTCAAGGATATCTTTTTTCTCCCGTTTTCATGTCACCTTTATCATCTCTAACTCCTTTTACAGCACTCTTTCCTCCATTCCTAAGCTTCTCCAACAACCTCCAGAATATTTTGCCACCTTCTTGATATTTATTTTCTATATTCTTGCCAAAGTCCTCCCATGACTTTTGTTTAGCTAGTTTTGCACAGTGTTTAGCATTCTTGCACTTGTCTCTGTATTCTCTAAGAGCACAAGCTGACTTATTTGACAGGAACTTTTGATATGCTTTCTTCTTTTCCTTCACTGCCTCTTTAACTTCCTGTGTCCACCAGGGAGTTCCGATTTTTTTATCCTTGCAGACAACTTCACCACATGCCTCTCTGGCAGAATCAATCAATGTTTTCTTCAGAGTTTGCCACTGAATCTCCAAGGTTTTGATTCCTGTTCTCAAACTCTTTCATTTTTTCTTCAGTAATCTATGTGTATTTTAGTCTACAGTTCACATCTGAGAGCTGCTCAACTTTTATTCGCTTTATAACTTTCTTACATGTTATTCTTTTCAATATGAAATTCAATTTTATCCTGCTCAAGACTAAATAGTGATCACTTTCAATTTCAAATCCTCTGTACACTCTGGTGTCCTGCACCAAGGAGAAAACATCACTATCAACAATAACATAGTCAATGAGACTTTTCTTATTCCTTGCTTCTTCTCTCCATGTGAATTTGTGCACAATTTTATGTTGGAACACAGTGTTAGTAATAACCAGTCCATGTCCTGAACATAAATCTAACAGATATTTGCCATTATTATTAGCTTTGCTCTTTTCTCCAAATTTTCCAAAAATATTTTTGTATGTCGGACAATCATTTCCTACTCTGCTATTTAGATCCCCAACAAGGACCAACTTTATCTTTTTCATTGTGTCAGTTGCTTTTTCTAAAGCCTCAAAAAATTCCTCCACTTCTACCTTAGTAGAACTTTTTGTGGGACCATAGCACAAATAATTCTCATTGTCCAGTTACCCATTCTCATATTTGCCCACATTACTCTACTTAAGATTGACTGCCATTTCAAGAAGATTAGCCTCGTATTTTGTGTTGAATACTATGGCTACTCCTTTTCCTTGATTGTCATTGCCTGAATACAACATTTTATATTTATTGCTCAGAAAGATCTCTCCAGGTTTTGTCTTTTTTGTTTCAGTCACCCCTATTATGTCGATCTGGTACTTATCTAATTCCTCAGCTAGCTCCATTTCTTTGCCATTCAGGCTTCTTATGTTGATAGTACCAATCTTTAACTCTGGTGATGTTGAGTTTGGGTTTGTTTTCAGATTTGTTCCAGTAGCTGACTTTTCACTGTTCGCCCTGGTTCCTTGGCGAAAACAACGGGGGTCTTGTTTAACTGGGTGACGCCCCAGCCGGCATGAAATTTTGTCATGTCGTACCATCATTTTTTTAATATTTTGTCCAATTTGCCTTAATCTCACATAATACTGACTCAAAAGAAATGTCATCTGTCCGACAGACTCCTACTGTTTTTGGCTATCTGCTATTATCAGGAGTAGCCTGCCCCCTGTTCTGTCTACTCTATCCTTCTTGAAAATACTAAATCCATCACATTTTATCCCTGGAACTACTGTTAGCCAAGTTTCGCGAATGCCTATAGCATTTGGCAAGGTTGCACAAACCAATGCCCAAAACTCCTCCCTCTTGTTCCTGATACTTCTGGTATTAGTATACAGAAACAGCAGCATCCACATAGGCCCCCAATCACCTCTACTTCCTGAATTGAATACTTTATTCAATATTTTTGCTTTCGAGACTAGATTCTGCACTTAGTTATTCTCACATTGATTTGCTTCAATGGTGCCGTCACACACATATTTGTCTACATCTGTCCTAATTTCCATAGTTTTCCAGACTTTGCGTTTCCACACTCTCTCAACACCTAACTCCAAAAGCATTTAAGTGCAGTCCATCAGCATTGACACCTCTTGACCGTGCTTGTTATCATCAGAGTTTCTCAAGTACCAGCCTGGTTGGCTGAGGATTAGTGCATCTACTCTCCGACCAATAGGGTGCAGGTTTGAACCTGCATGGATGATAGTCCTTAGGTCGGAGATGAATTTCATCACATGGTGCAAGACCACCACTCCACTTATTTGAGGCCTGAAGCGGATTGAAAAAGTTCCATGTTTGGTCTCTAGGGTAGAGTTACCAGAGTATATAAAAAATAAAATAAAAACCTCTAATTCTACCCATGGTATGAATGTATACTACAGGTTTACAAAAAAACCTTTCATGGATGGGGGCCACATAAAAAGAATTAGCTATCAGCACACTGCTTTGTAAATGAAGTAATTAATGGTAAACATCAGTTATTATTAATAATTCCAATTCTTACCTGAAATTCCAGAACTAATTTTTTTTCTATCCATTCTATAACAGGAGCAATTGTAACTGTATGGCCACCCAGTTTTGGACGGGCCCGAATGGACAATTGAGGATTAGTGCGAAATCCAAACCTGAATAAAAATATACCTTGATAAACAGTTTTTACCTGTTTATATGATTTGTGTATTTTAAGAGCTAAAAAACGTAATGCATATGAAATAAAATCTGAAGTTAATCAGACTATGTATAATTTTATCAGCGCGCTCATAATACAGGAACCTTTGGGGGTGGAGAAGGAGGTACCTGCTCTTTCAGGAACTTAATCAGACTATGTATAAATAATTTGATAATACACATTAAGGAGATTAGAGTCCCCTTAATGAGACAATAATCAATAAGTCAGGTCTGATTTGTGGTTACATATTTCATGGTTTGATTTACATTCCTTTTTCAATGGATAGAGAATAGCTGGTTTGATAGTTAAGACCTTTGCAACTACATAACACTGCACAATTGCCGACCTAGTTAGCAGAGGAGAAAGCATCCACTCTCCAACAAAAAAAAAATAGGCTTCAGGTTCGAATCCTGTCACAGACATAGATATTTGCTCTTAGGTTGAATTTCATCACCTGGTGTGAGACACCACCCATTTACCGTAGGCCTTAATCCAAGTGTGTCACACTTGGATAAAGGATTAAACTAAATTTATTATATTCTAATCAAGTGAAAAATAAACTTTCAACACAGATACATATTTATTATTTTAACATAATACTGTTTGTTATGAGTATATAGTTGGTATGGCAACAGACCAAAGGAGGTCACCACATCTTAGAGGGGAAGATATCTCTGTAATGTTTACACAAAAACCATGATATCAAAATGCAGCTGCTGGCAGTTATGCTGTAGCAAGGAAAACATGAAATTTATCAATGCTTTGTATTAAAGATAGAAAGTGCACTGACAGAAGCTAAATCAAATTCATATTGTAAACAAGGTGTTTTTGGTTCAAGTACTAGGATTTAGTCTTTAAATTTTTACTTGGACTCGATACTTGATCTAAAAATAAAGTAATCTGAATAAAATTTTGCATGTTAACGATAAAAAAAATAAATTTTTACTATTTATACCTCTTATTTCCCTTCGCCAAGAATACTATATCACAGGAACAATTCTAACACTATGCACGATAGTGAATTTGGATTTAGTATATGTGTAACTTTATTTCACCTTCTTCTGTATTAATATTTTCCATGTTAAAATAAAAAAAGAAAGATCTGCAATTTAAAAAAATTGCTATGGCTTAACATAGCATGTTATGGAAAAAGAAAACCAGGACGTCCTCTTAAACGATTCAACGATGACTTCTAAGGCCGGAACAGGCCATACTAGGCCTAAATCCTGATACGTATGATGATGGCTTAACATTCAATTAATAAAAATTGATTTTCTTGACATTTAAAATCAAAGTTAACAAAATTATGCTAACACATATGCATGTGTGTGTGTGAATGATGGTAGTTTGTGGCTATAGTTTTTTCTGGCAACAGATGGTCCAGCATCTCTTTTAGTCTAGAGAAAATTATGAAAGCGCACTTGATATTCCTGCGACTCCATCTACTTTACTGAGATGCCACAGGTGGTGCTGTGTGGTAATACATTCCCATTTCATTATTTACATGTACAGTTGGTAATCACATGATTTTTGATTGATTCTTAGCTTAATTTGCTTACTTTTAATCCCCGCAATTGTTTCTAAGCGAGGTGCAATTCGCAGTGGTGGTGTCAACAGTAAGTACGACTATGGCATTTTGGTGCAGTATCTCTTTGACACGGATCATACTGGTTCATCAAATGTTTATAATATGAACAAGCAAAGAGAGAAAATGCTGAAGTTCTTTAGAGATCATCATTATCTTCAATTTCCTGATAAGTACCCTCAAGGGATGTTCAAGTTATTATGACAGCACTACATGATTAATTTTATGTTATTATTAATCTGTTATCAATAATTTTCCTCCAAGTCAGTCTATTATTTGTAAGCACTCCAATAGTCATATGTAACATTTCGTGTTTCTAAGGCACTTCTAACTGAATCAATCCCCCAAGACCATGGTCTTCCTCTCAGTCCTTTTCCTGCCATCTTGGCATTAAACACCTGTTTTGCTAATCTTTCCTCCCTCATTCTATTTAAGTGACGATACCATCTTAGATTAGTCCTGCTCACACATTATTCTTGTATGCAAACAATGTCAGGGTCCTTCCTAATGTCTTCATTTTTAATATAATTCTGCCATCTGTTCAATCACCTAATTTTTCTCATAACACTCATATCTGTGGTCTCTAGTCTTTGAACAAGTATTTTATTTCTAACCCAACTCTCAGATCCATAACATAAAGCTGGTTTCAACAGTGTCTTGTATACTGCAAGTTTGGCGTTTTAGATAATTTCTCTCTTATTCTTTATTCAGCTGGTGATCCATTTTCACTAAAAAGCTATACCTAAATAGCTGAAATATTTTACTTGTTCTATAGGATCTGCATTCAGAAAGCTAAAGTTTTCTATGCCTCTGCCTATTTTCATAGTTTTGGTCTTTTTATTGCTGATTTTCATGCCAAATTCATTACAGCTATTATTTAATTTAGTTAGTGAAGACTTGACTACATGTGTTTAGGAGTACAACATCATCTGCATAAAGCAAAAAGCTAAGTTTGACATCTCCAATTCTAATATCAGGTCTAATGCCAGATGTCCATCATCTCCACTATTATTCATCATAATGTGATCCACATCAATTATGAATAATAGTGGAGATAATGTACATCCTTGTCTTATCTCTGATTTTACATCAAACCATCTTCCTGTATTTCCTTCATTTCTAATTGCTGACTACCAGCTTAAATATAGACCATGTACTACTCTGTATAATGTTCCATTCGCACATATAATTGAGTGTTTTGAAAAGCTTTTCTCTGGGCATCTTGTTCTATGCCTGTTCCAGATCTACAAAACTTAAATACAGATCCTTGTCAATACCACTGAACTAAACCACATCCTCAACACTTTCTTAGCAAAACCAGTAAACCACAACCCTTTCCCCCCTTCACAATAAAGATTACACTAAATCTATCACCATCCCCTACATCCGTGGCACCTCTGAGAAAATAACCAATATCCTCAATAAATATGACCTAACTTCTTGTTATAGACCGTATAAAAAGTTGGCATCCCTTATCCGCTCTATCAAAGACCAACCACTTCCCCTAGACCTACCTGGTATATACCAGGTCCCTTGCAGCTATAAAATGCTTTGGCCAAACAGGCAGGACAGCGAATATCAGGATTTCAGAACACAAAGACTACATCTGGTTTCACCAGTACAATCTGGTGAAACCGAAAATCACTCTGGGCTTGCAGACCATGCCATAGAATTCATTGGAAGAAAACTAAAATAATACACCGCAGCAAGTTCAAGTACGAAAGATTATTCATGGACTCATCAGCAGTTCTAAAAAATATTTCAAACCTCAACAAATTTGGGTAAATGAGACTGCCCCAAATTTGGGAGACTTGCATCATGAGAACTTCAACCTAACGTCCAAGACCCAATTAGCCTGCTAGGGGGCACCATTAGGACTTTAGGAACAATATTAGTTTCTTGCCTTCTTCCTCATTTGCTTTTGTTAGTGCCTGCATGCACATACCATATTTGTATGTTCCAGAAGATGGCAACGTGACACTGCCGAAATATTGAAGGTATTCATAAAAGTTTCCTTTAATTAATATCCGTTTTATGCATTGTAAATTCCTTAAGTTAATTACCAGTTATGTATTACCAACATATAAGCCTTGCTGCAAGATCCTTGTCATACTTCCATGATTTCTCAACTATTTGTCATAAAGTGAAAATCTGGTCCTGACAACCTCTATTTGGCCTGAATCCAGCTTGTTCTTCTGTCGGTTTCTCTTCCACAATTTTTCTCAGCCTCTTTTCAAGTATGCTTGCATAAATCTTACCTGGAACACTTGGTAAAGAAAAATTCCTCTGCAATTCTCACATTTAGCTGTATTCACTTTTTTATAGATGGTACTATGAGAGCTCTGCTGCAATCATCAGAAATTCGACATTTTGACCAGGTCCTCCAAATTATGCAGTGTAGATGCTGCAAAACGTTTATACCTCCATACTTATTTCTGGTCACATATCATCACTCCAGCTGCCTTTCCACATTTCATGTTTTTGATGTCTACCTCAAGTATTGATAAGTACTCCTCTTTGAATTCCTCTTGAAAATTTTCTAGTATGGTTATGTCACTGCTATCATTTAACAGTCTTTCAAAGTATTTTTTCCACGGTTGCTACGTGTGGTCCAGGAGGCTTGGTACCTTTGGATGCCTGGTTAGAGACATTAGTTTCATACTACCAGTTATGTATTTGTCATAAAGTTCAACTATTTGTCATAAAGTGAAAATCTGGTCCTGACAACCTCTATTTGGCCTGAATCCAGCTTGTTCTTCTGTCGGTTTCTCTTCCACAATTTTTCTCAGCCTCTTTTCAAGTATGCTTGCATAAATCTTACCTGGAACACTTGGTAAAGAAAAATTCCTCTGCAATTCTCACATTTAGCTGTATTCACTTTTTTATAGATGGTACTATGAGAGCTCTGCTGCAATCATCAGAAATTCAACATTTTGACCAGGTCCTCCAAATTATGCAGTGTAGATGCTGCAAAACGTTTATACCTCCATACTTATTTCTGGTCACATATCATCACTCCAGCTGCCTTTCCACATTTCATGTTTTTGATGTCTACCTCAAGTATTGATAAGTACTCCTCTTTGAATTCCTCTTGAAAATTTTCTAGTATGGTTATGTCACTGCTATCATTTAACAGTCTTTCAAAGTATTTTTTCCACGGTTGCTACGTGTGGTCCAGGAGGCTTGGTACCTTTGGATGCCTGGTTAGAGACATTAGTTTCATACTACCAGTGTGACATCTCCGGGGCTTCTTATGTCTGAAGCACCAGCAATGTACCATGAAGAAACTACTGACGGGGGGAGGGGGGTATGGGAAGGCTGTTTTAACCCCCCACTTAGTAATTACTCCAGACATCTAGGTATCCTTATCTTCAGTTTTTGTGTCACCTTTATCATCTTTGATTCTTTTTACAGTACTCTTTCCTCCATTTCTAAGATTTTTCAATAACATCCAGAACATTTTGCCACCTTTCTGATAATTATTTTCTATATTCTTACCAAAGTCTTTCCATGAATTTTGTTTTAGCTAGTTTTATTTTACACATAGCTTAGCTCTCTTACATTTTTCTCTGTATTCGGCATCTGCTGACTTATTTGCTAGGAACCTTTGGTAAGCTTTCTTCTTCTTTAACTTTTTATGTTCACTATGGTGTTCTAATTTTTCTATCCTTGAAGACAACTTTGCCACATACCTTCCTAGATGAATCAATCAGTCTATTTTCAGTTTTTCCCACTGAGACTCCAAGGTTTGGTTCTTGTTTTCAATTTGTTTCATTTTTTTAATTCAATAATGTTTATACAGTTGAGTCTATAGTTCATGAAAGATAATCATTGTAAAAAACAATGAGTATTAAAAAAACAATGAAATATGGTAAAAATATTGAGCATGATCAAATACTAATGGAATCATTTCAACAACGTTCGAGTGATGTAGTGCAAATGTTGTATAGCATGTTAATGAAACAGGCAAAGTTATTCCATAAGGGCTTAAATTAGAACATGAATGTGACTATAATGAAGAATGGCTTCAAAGATTTAAGAAGAGGCATTTAATTTTTATCCCTAAAGTGTGTGGTGAAAAACAGTTCACAAACTAAGAGGATATTGAGTATGTGGATGAATTTGCTTATTTTTAGCTAATGAGTGCCATATTCCTGATCAACTATATAATGGTGATGAGACTACATATAATGCAGTTTTAACAAACTGTGACGTGAACCACAAATGATATTAACAGCAGAGGATGAAAAAGTGCCCATGGATTCAGACAATCTATGGACAGAGTTACAAAAGTATGCCACTGGAAATCATAGGTAGTAAATGCCATGAAGACTTTGAAAGGAGTTAAAAATTTGCCCTTGAATATACTGTTCAAATAAAACTACTGGATTACTACCAAGATTAATTAGATCAGAACTGTTTGAAAAGTTTTTCTGTGGGAAGCCTGTGTGCACTGCACATCTCTAATTATACAGTGTAAGGGATATACAGTTTAGTGTAAATACTGCCCACCAACCTATATATCCCTTATCCAATCCCCAAGACCAAGGAATATTACACCATATGAAGGCTAACTATCACTCACTTTTCACGAAATGTTTGTTAGATGTTCTAAATGTTGGCAAGCCTGCAGACACATTTATACGAGGGTGGTCTGAAAAGTTCTCGGCCTAACAATGAAAAAACGAATTTATAATTTCAAAATTAATTTTATTTTTCAACATAATCTCCCTTAAGACTAATACATTTCAGCATCTCAAAGCACCGATGCCATGACCTTTCCTGCTGATGGAACTGACTTTGTCTTCTTTGGCACTGAATAACCGGCTACTGTCCACTGTTTTGACTGCTGTTTGGATTCTGGTGTGTAATGGTGAATCCATGTCTCATCCATAGTGATGAGCCTTGGATGAGAGTCCCATAGTGATGACTCTCATCCAAGTCCCATAGTGACTTGGATGAGATCCAAGTCATAGTGATTTGGGATGATTCAAATCACTATGACAAGTGATTTGTCATAAATCACTTGATTTATGACAAATAAATCATTTACTTGTCATTTATTTTGGATAAATGACAAAATAAATTATCATTTATTTTGTATTTTGTCATTTATTTTCATGGATAAAAATAAACATATTGTATAAATTGCACTAATATATTTCATTTTATCGCAATGCAAAATAAATATAAATTGCACTTAATTTACATTTATTTTGCATTTCATATTTGTTTAAGTATCTAGTGGTCCATGCTATAGAACATGGGAGGGTATATGGGGCAAAGGAATGCTGATGTAATTTACTGTGACCTCCATTTCTCTGGCAAAATGGCTAATCCAGAAAGGTTCTGAAACCAAAAGGTGCTGGGAAATTAGTGCACCTTTATATCAACTTCATTTTTTTATCATTATTTTTATTTAAAAAAAATACTAAAGAATGATATAGTGAAATAACAACACAAATCAGCAAGCCTTACAAAACAAATTTTTTCATGTTTGAGTACATTTTTCAAGCAAGAAAAATCTTGAATGGTCTGTGTGCATACATGCTTCATAATAAACTGTTATATTTTCATCATATACATGAAGATCAAAATTAAAGTATCCCTATTTAGGGATACTTTAATTTTAGGTCAGATAAGGTGAATGAAGCAGCCATGAAGTGGGAAAAGCATGGCTTATCATTCTTGCTTCCATGAAATGTTCTCGAAGAACCTCCTGTATGGATCCACCGATGTGTGGAGCAGCCCATCCTGCATAAAAATTACTGAGTTCATGCATAGGTGCTGCTGTAGCTGTGGCACAATAAAATTGTTTATCACATCTCGATACCTCTCAGCAGTAACTGAGCAGGTTACAGGATCTGAATGTCGAATGTCCTCAAAGAAGAATGGTTCAATGATAAATGAAACTGTAAACCTGAACCAGACAGTAACTTTGGGTGAATACAAAGGAATTATTGTACGTGGGTTTTGTGTAGTCCAAATCTACCAATTGTAGGTATTCACAGCTCTGTTCAGATGAAAGTGAGCCTCATCTCTGCACAAAATCATCTATGGCCATGCAGCATCCAACTCCACTCAAGCAAAAAATGCTAAAGCAAATGTCAGTCGACTTTCAAAGTCCAATGGGCCCAACTCCTGTGTCAGAGTTATCTTGAATGGGTAGAAATTCAGAATCTTCTGTACAATTTTCCAGACAGTTGTGTAAGGCACGTCCAGCTGTATTCATGGTCTGCTCCAAAACAGTAGTAGAAACTTCATTTACTTATTGGGAACTGATTAGTTTGTGATCTCTGTCAGGTCTAACTCCCAACAGTCTCATTTCTCCAAAACGAATAATCATTAATCACAGATTACATGGAAATAGTGGACTCGACATTTGTTCAGGCAAAGAAATTCGCAGAGTGCAGCAACAGCATTTTCCAATTGTTTAGGTAGTGCAGCTTCATGAGCAAAGCACGCTGGGGCAAGGTTAGTGTCATCATCGTGGATAGCATAACAACCAGAATGAAGGGAAAATTCCTGTGTCATTATTTTTAAACCCTCCTCTCATTAGTCGAGTTGTGTGATATGCAAATTAAATGCATTCGATGTTTACAACATAGTGAATTTTGGCACTATTCCCCCCCCTCCCTGCATAAAAATTTTGACTCCCAAAAACTTAACTATTAATAGCCTACTGTTGACCGATAACATAAACAGCTGATTAACACATATTTTATATGGTATGTATGTATATATATTATATTCTTACAATAAATTAAGGTAGAGAAAAGAAAATCATAAGGAAGTGAAAATACATTTACAGTATTGTATTTATCAATACCGTAAGTTTACAAACAAAAACTAAGAACATACCCAGAAATGTTTTTCGCGAGGAGTGAAAACAGAAGATAAAAATCATTTCAGGCTTTTATTTCTTGTTTATAAATGAGAACGGAACGAATAATCAAAAAAAAAATGCCTGTCAGTACCTACATCTTATTATTGTCTTATTACTTACTATTATAATAAAGGAATTAACTCAAGAAAATTATTCTTTATTCGTAGAATTTTCGCCCGAGTATCACAGGCATCATCAGTACAGGTACAAAGGCTAATTAAACAATAACTGTTATATTCACAAAGCACCACCTAAGTAGCTAAGGTTAAATTTCCTAAATTTATTAAAAAAAATTTTTTTTTCTTTTAATATATATATATATGTATACAATTACAAGTTGGGAAAGATTTGCTGATTTATAGAGTACTATCTCCCATAAGAGGGAAAGACGTAGACCATCAAATCTGTTTAGGTTAGGGGAGTGAAGTAAATTTTCACGTTTCTTTGTAATGCTGTTCCATTAGGAACCGACTTTTGTGAATGACTTTTGTCTTGTTCCACTGAACTCTATGTCTGGTGTTGATGGCATGCTCTGCAAGTCCAGACTGTGTTTTTTTTTAAAATAAATTTAGGAAATTTAACCGTAGCTACTTAGGTGGTGCTTTGTGAATATAACAGTTATTGTTTAATTAGCCTTTGTACTTGTAGTGATGATGCCTGTGATACTCAGGCGAAAATTCTACAAATAAAGAATAATTTACGTGAGTTAATTCCGTTATTATAATAGTAAGTAATATGTCTACTCATGGTATTTCCTTACTGAAATATTGTCTTATATGATACAAAACACTGTAGATGTTATGTGTATTACTAACACTGCATATCAAAAATGAAAAGATAACATGTAAAAGAAATTCATATTTATTTACATGTATAACGATTTGTGCGTTGATAACGAAGAAGCAGCAATATGACTGCTTTATGGTAGACTAGTGCAATCGATACGATTGCTTCGTGGTAGCCTAGCCTATACACTAATGAATGAATCATTATAAAAATTTTATTTTCTGCTAATTAATTCATTTAACTAATTAATAACAGTTAAGATTTAACACTGCATCTTTACCTTTGTTTACATTTCCCTCAACTGCAAATGGCCATGTACAGTCTGTAAGTGTTTGTGTGCGTAAGTTTTGATAAATTTAAACTTTTTAAAACAGATTTGTGTATACTTTATGGTAGTAAATATTAATATAGACTAGTAAATAAATATATTTTATACATTCATAACATACGTAACTTTTTCTTAATTTTTTCAATATTTCTAAGCTATGGGGTTCATATGTGAGTTTTTTCAAATTGTTGCAAATCTCCAAAAAATTTTCCAATATATTTATTCATAAAAAAACTTCATAAGTGAATCTGCACTGTTCAAACCCACATTCTTCAAGAGTCAACTGTACTTGGTTTTAATCCTTTTCCTAAGGAAGAAAAACAATGTTTTGTGTGTGAAATATATTCATATCTAAGCTATTTGTATGTAGAGGCTAATGACTTCATATCATTGCCTTAGTATGTATCCCATAATGCAAAGCACACCCCCTTTTGGACGTGTATAAAGCTATGCATAATGGGCAGGGCCGATTATTCATAGGCAACTTGTATATGAGATATATATGACTTCTGCATTATTTCAACCTTGGCATCTCTCCTGGATCTAGCTCCCGCTGATGAGACCTCAATAAAGGTCGAAACCAGTCTGGGTAGTGGTCCTTCCTTTTATGCATATCTTTTTTTATGCAGTTTTGAAGTTATGCGGTGAATAACTTCAAAACTTATGTGCCGTTGTACATAATGAACAGTGTGTTGCAGCACATTCTGGTGTAACGTGAGTAACGTGTAAGCAGTGAGTGTCCGTGAAGTTTAATTTTATATGTGAGTAAGTGTTTGTCTTTTCATTATCGTAAGTCTAAATTTTGCTAATTTTTATTTTAAAGATTTAATTTGGCCCAATGGAGGAAAAAAAGCACCAAAGAAAAGCAATTTCTTTGGAAATGAAATTTTAGATTGCTTAGCAAAAGGAGAGGGATCTACAGCGATTGGTAAACATTTTAATTTAGGCAAATCTACTATAAGAGCAATTAAAAAGAATGAAGTCACAATAAAAAAATCTGTAATTTCTGGCACAAAACTAAGTGCCAAATTATCATCGTACTCAAGAGATGCTTTATTAGGAAACAACAGAACGGGCACTCGTAATTTGGATTGAAGAATAAAGAAGAATTCCTATAAGTGGTTATTTAATTAAATAAAAATCTACTTCCACTTCCCAGGCTGATAAAGAATTTTTGGCTAGCAAAGGATGGCTGATCAGGTTTTAAAAAAGAATGCACTTCATAACGTGAAAATTACAGGCGAGGTTGCAACAGCAGATGAAGAAGCAGCCAAAAATATTGAAGATGGTGGATATTGTCCTGATCAAGTGTTTAATGCTGACGAAACAAGATTGTTTTGGAAGAAAATGCCTAGTCGAACTTACATCGCAAAGTCTGAGAAAAAAGCAAGTGGATTTAAAGCAAAAAAAAGATCAAGTAACATTGTTACTTTGTAGCAATGCATCAGGGGATTGAATGTTGAAACCCCACCTAGAAAATCGATCTCTAAGATCACATGCTCTAAAAGGCAAAGATCTAAAACAGCTGCCGGTACATTGGATGGCTAATACAAAGGCCTGGGTAACAACTGCTGTATTTACTGAATGGTTCAATAATTGCTTTGTACCAGAAGTGGAAACATATATGAAGCAAAAAGCTCTTGATTTTAAAGTTTTATTAATTGTTGACAATGCACCAAGTCATCCACATTTAGAACATCTGAATGTGCAGGTAGTGTTTTTTTTTTCACCCAATACAACAAGCATCATTCAGCCATTAGATCAATGCATAACTGCTACTTCTAAAAAATATTGCATTAAGCACACTTTTCAATTTATATTGGATAAACTAGAAAATGAATCATTAACAGTAACTGATGTTTGGAAAAAATTTTCTATTTTGGACTGCTTAAATCATGTTGCATCTGCTATCACTGAAATAAGACCACAAACTTTAAATGCACGGTGAAAAGCAGCTTGGCCTGGATGTGTTGCAAACAGTGCAACCATTCAAACATCTACATTATTACTTTGGCACAAGAAATTGGTGGAGAAGGTTTTGATACATTTAGCCAGAATGATGTAGACAAATTGCTTGTGGATAATGCTTTAAGTGATGATGATATCATTGGATATCAATATATCGAACTTCACCTTTTTTTTTACTTTAGATATCGTTGAGGATCCAGAAAACGATAGTGAAGCGGAAGAAAAACCTGTCCCCCTCACTGCAAATATAATTCGAGAAGGTCTTGAACTGTGCAATAAATTGGAAAATCGTTTTATTGTTAATGATACAAATTCTGAACGAGTCTTTAAATTCCAACGTGAACTGAAGAACTGTATAAAAAATTAATAAATTCATCATTGAAAAGTTTAATCACTGATTACATTGTCAGAAGAAAAAAATCAGCAAAAAACGATTATGAAGCTAATTCTGTTTGTAAAGAACCATTGCCTTTACCATACAGATCTGATGCACTATCTATCTCTTCCAGTGATGAAAGTGATTTCACATCAGTTTGCAAATGTTGCCAAATACTGTCTAATAGTGACAATAATTCTGATGAAAAAATGTAAAAAATTGTTACTTTTTCAATAAAATTAAATGAATAAAGTTTTAAAACAAACTTAATTCTTATTTTCCTGAATTTTTATAAACTTTTTTTATGCGATTTTAGGTTTATTTTAATTCATTGCTTCAGTTTTATGCAGTTTTAGAAAATTATAGAATGTATTTCTAATTCTAATGTGTTTGTAAAGAACCATTGCCTTTACCATACAGATCTGATGCACTATCTATCTCTTCCAGTGATGAAAGTGATTTCACATCAGTTTGCAAATGTTGCCAAATACTGTCTAATAGTGACAATAATTCTGATGAAAAAATGTAAAAAATTGTTACTTTTTCAATAAAATTAAATGAATAAAGTTTTAAAACAAACTTAATTCTTATTTTCCTGAATTTTTATAAACTTTTTTTATGCGATTTTAGGTTTATTTTAATTCATTGCTTCAGTTTTATGCAGTTTTAGAAAATTATAGAATGTATTTCTAATTTTTCAACGTACGTTAGGTCTTTTTTGTGCAATTTTTTATATGCAGTTTCCTGTGGAACGTATAATTTCTTGGTATCTTTAATGTATAATAAATTCAAGGTAAAAAACTTTCTACATCCCCTTCCTAAATACTTAAGTCATACTACTGCTACCACCAAATGGTTAATTATCCTTCTCTGTAAAAAAAATAGAAAACCTACACATATATAGTAAGGTACTTAGATAAGCAATCACACCACTACCCATACCAGAAGTATGGCATCCTCAAAACGCACATTTACTTGATGACATAGCTCTAAAAACTAAAATTAGTACCTTCGCAGCACTTTTTTTTATCCAATGACTACAACTCCATAAAATAAACAAAACACTGCAGGCCGCCAAATTCTTTCTACAACCCCCCCCCCCCTCACAAGATCACAACAAAACTATTCCCATCCCAGTGGCGTCGCATGCCCATTTCGTCTGTGCAACTCATGCTACAAAATTAACGTTAATTTGACCATATAATTGCATTTTTACTGATGTATGAAAGTTTTAAGAGTGCATCAGCGCTTATCTTAATTGGTCCAATGCAATTAATTGTAGGATTATTTTGAATACTTTAATTTATCAATTAATTGTAACCAAATCTGCGTAGAGTGGAGGACAATGTGTTTGTTTTAAGATATATTAGAAAACAATAATGAAGGAGAATGCTATATATGGTTGGTATATTTGAATCACTCAAAGGAGTAAATATAATAATAAATTTGGAAGAGGAGGATGAGGCTTACCTTCTTCAATAGAATTATACAATCCACAAAAGCTCTGGCAGAAAATGGAACATTCAGTAGATTGTTGACACTGTTTCCCATTGTAAATATGGACAAAAAAGTTATAAATTATTTATAGAAAATTATATATTAAAAAACTGTCAATATCGGTGTCCTAAACATGTCAGTTTATACTTCACATGGAAAAACAAATGAAACTCAGAAAACAAAAACAGCAACTCATGACAAATGACAACATTCAATTTGATTGATGACACAATAACCAATCACAGTCACTGATTTCTGGATGCTACTGTTACAGCACACACACTCTGCCTTGCCTTCTGGGTAGTTTAAAACTACTGAAACGCTAAGAATTTGACCTGCTATGCCATCTGTACATCTGTTCAAAGGGCTTAAAGGTGTCAGTATTTGTGACCTCACACACTTGGGCTATTAACATGAACGAGATGAAATGTTTACATGTTGAAAAGTGTCCTCTTTCATATTGTGTTTAATTTTAGGAATCACGCGAAGCCAGGAACAATTAAGGAAGTCTTAAACAGGAATAATACAAAAATATAATATTGGTGATACTGCTATTCCATGGGTGTGCATTCCACATATAGCACACCCTGAATATATGCCTCTGTCCCATCCCTTATGTTCAAGTTATATCTGAAAACAGAGCCAAAGTTCTCTGCAAATATAATCTCCATACTACCTACAGGCTGAACTGCAATTTGTTATTACTGCTACCCTGTACCTATTTTGAACAGACTGGCAGATCAGTTAACATATCGTGATAAACATAAGACTACATCTGTATGATAAGTCAGGACTGGTAGACTATGCTCTGAACATTCTTTAGCACAGAATCAAATGAAAGAAGACAACTGTGTTACAGCAAAATCACTACAAATCTGAGAAACTATTTTTCCAATTGTCACCAGCTATGAAACACTCCCCTAACCTTGACAAGCACAGCTGTATTAATTTACCAAAGATCTAGAAGACAATCATTCTAAGACTACAAATTTCTCTAAAATAACTTCACTGTTATCCAATCCCTAGAGAGCATGTTGTTAGGTTGTTTTCTTTTCATTTACAATCTGAACCATTTTGATAATATTCAAATATTCATAATTTGTACTCTGATGATGCTGGTTATAAAATCAGAAAATATTAACCAATTCAATAAATAAATTAATTAATTACTGGTTCTTCTTCTGGTGTTTTTATACCATGAAACATTATTATGGATAACCACCAATATGTAAGTTTCTGTACATAATTTACAGCTGTAAAGAAATTGATGCTGAAGGGTCAAAGCTGTATAACTCAGAGGAGACTTCCACATAGCCTATAAAGGAATTTGATGAACCGACCAGGGCTTCTGACCTAATGTCCAATATTAACCTTCTCGTGGTGCATCCTATTGAGTATCAACCTGGATACTGAATGAACGAGGATGGGCTAGCAATTTGGGATTTAGCTGACCAAATTGTATACTTATTGGCCTAAACCAATATAGAAAATGATGGCACAACATGACAAAATTTCATGCCAGCTAGGACGTCGCCCGGTTAAACAAGGTGCCCCCATTGTTTTCACAAGGGAACCAGGGTGAACGGCGAAAGGTAGCTACTGGAACAAATCCTAAAACACACCCCAACTCAACATCCCCAGAGTTAAAGATTGGTACTATCAACATAAGAAGTCTGAATTGCAAAGAAATGGAGCCAGCTGAAGAATTAAATAAGTACCAGATTGACATAATAGGGGAGACTGAAACAAAAAAGACAAAAACTGGTGAGATCTTTCTGAGCAATAAATACAAAATGTTATATTCAGGAAATGACAATCAAGGAAAAGAAGGAGTAGCCATAGTATTCAACATAGTATTGAATGGCAGGCAGTCTCAAGTAGTGATGTGGGCAAATATCAGAATGAGGAAATTGCACAATGAAACTTATTTGTGCCTATGGTCCCACAGAAGGTTCTACTAAGGTAGAAGTGGAAGAATTTTTTGATACTTCAGAAAAAGCAACTAACACAATGAAAAAGGAAAAGTTGGTCCTTGTTGGGGATCTATAGCGGAGTAGGAAATGATTGTGAGACATACAAAATTATTTTGGAAAAATTTGGAGAAAAGAGCAAAGCTAATAATAATGGCAAATACCTGTTGGATTTCTGCTGAGGACATGGAATGGTTATTACTAACACCATGTTCCAACATAAAATTGTGCACAAATTCACATGGAGAGAAGAGGCAAGGAATAAGAAAAGTCTCATTGGCTATGGTATTGTCGATAGTGATGTTTTCCCACTGGTGCAGGACATCAGAGTGTACACAGGATTTGAAATTGGAAGCGATCACTATTTAGTATTGAGCAGGATAAAACTGAATTTCATATTGAAAAGAATAACATGTAAGAAAGTTTTAAAGCGAATAAAAGTTGAGCAGCTCTCATATGTGAACTGTAAACTAAAATGCATAAAGATTATTGAAGAAAAAATGAAAGAGTTTGAGAATAGGAACCAAACCTTGGAGATTCAGTGGCAAACTCTGAAGAAGACATTGATTGATTCTGCCAGAGGCATGTGGTGAGGTTGTCTGCAAGGATAAAAAAAATCAGAACTCCCTGGTGGACACAGGAAGTTAAAGAGGTAGTGAAGGAAAAGAAGAAAGCATATCAAAAGTTCCTGTCAAATAAGTCAGCTTGTGCTCTTAGAGAATACAGAGACAAATGCAAGAATGCTAAACACTGTGCAAAACTAGCTAAACAAAAGTCATGGGAGGACTTCGGCATGAACATAGAAAATAAATATCAAGAAGGTGGTAAGATATTCTGAAGGTTATTGAAGATGCTTAGAAATGGAGGAAAGACAGCTGTAAAAGGAATTAGAGGTGATAAAGGTGACATGAAAACAGGAGAAAAAAAGATATCCTTGAAGTATGGAGAAATTACTTCGAAAAATTGCTAAATGAAACAAGCAGTGAGAGCACAGTGGTAAAAAACACTCAACAGGCATACAGTTAGGAATACATATCCATACTTGAAGTAGAAAAAGCCATCGAAGGCTTGAAATGTGGAAAGGCAGCAGGAGTAGATGATATTCGCCCAGAAATGCTGAAGTATAGTGGTATAAAAGTCTTACAGTGGCTGCACTGCATAGTTCAGAAAGCCTGGACAGAGTGACGAATTCCCGATGATTGGAGTAGAGCTGTAATAGTACCCATATATAAAAAGGGAAATAAAACTGAATGTGAGAATTACAGAGGTATTTCCCTACTGAGTGTTCCTGGCAAGATCTATGCAAGTATACTTGAGAAACGGTTGAAAAGAATTGTGGAAGAACAGCTTGGTGAAGAACAAGCTGGATTCAGGCCAAATAGAAGCTGTCAGGATCAGATCTTCACTTTACGACAAATACTTGAGAAAGCATGAGAATATAAGAAAGATCTGTATTTAAGTTTTGTCGATTTGGAAAAGGCATATGACAAGGTGCCAAGAGAGAAGCTATTCAATACGCTACAGTTATATGGTGCCAATGGGGCATTATATCAAGCAATACTTAGTCTTTATTTGAGTTGTAAGTCAGCAGTTAGAATTGAAGGAAGTACAGGAAGATGGTTTAATGTTAAATCTGGTGTGAGACAAGGATGTACATTATCCCCTCTGTTATTCATTATCTATATTTATCACATTATGAAGGAAAGTGGTATTAAACATGATATCAGAATTGGACATGTTAATTTCAGCTCTTTGCTTTATACGGACGATGTTATACTTCTAAATAAATCTGCTACAAGTTTGCAAGATTCCCTGACTAAATTGAATAACTGTTGTAATAGATGTGGTATGAAGGTCAGCATTAAAAAGACAAAGACAACGAAAATAGGTAGAATTGTTGAAAATGTCAACTGTGTTGTGAACGGGGAACCTGTGGAATGAGTAAAACATTTCAGCTACTTAGGCACGATTTTTACTGAAGACGGTAAATTAAATATGGAAATAGACAACAGAATCAACAAAGCTGGTATGGTAGGCAGTCAATTGAATAAATTCATATGGAATAAGAGAGAAATTAGTTGGAACACTAAATTAGCTGTATACAAGACAGTGTTCAAACCAGTTTTAACTTATGGATCTGAGAGCTGGGTCAGAAGTAAAACACTTGACCAAAGACTAGAGACCGCAGATATGAGAGTCCTGATAAAGATTAGAGGCATGAACAGATAGCATCGATGGCAATATCATATTAAAAACGAGGATATTAGGAAAGAACTTGACATTGTCAGCATCCAGGAATGCGATAGCAGAGCTAATCTCAGGTGGTATGGTCACTTAAACAGAATGGGCAAGGAAAAATTAGCAAAACAAGTGTTCTCTGCCAAGTTGGCAGGAAAAGGACCCAGAGGAAGACCAAGATATAGGTGGATGGATATGGTACAAAGTGCCTTAGACGATAGAAATATAAGATCTGATAATGTTGGAGTCTTGACAAGTAACAGACTGATTTGGAGGAAAATTGTAGATAGGAAGTTAGTAATGATGTAAATTTTTCATGTAGTACTATCATATCCTGTACACCCCTTGAGGGTACATATCAGGAATTTGATGATGATGATGATGAAGAAGAAAAGGATGAAGGCAAAATTTTGTTAGCTATAAGTAAAAAAGTAATTAAGGAGATGAAGAGGTTAAGTCCAGGCTTTGACTATCACAAATTTGCAATGCACAATCTACTTAAAAAACAAACAAACTAAGTACTCAACGTAGCTCTTCATAGCCAAGACAACATGATATTCTGTTGATGAGTTATAAATTTGGGGAGAAAATTGCAGCTGAGGCCAGTACAAAAAAGAAAATGGTATACTGACAACAGAAGACACTAAGTATTAGCAGGAACCACACAAAGCACAAAAATGACAACATGGAAAAGTACAAATTCTGAAAATAATGAGAGAAAGAAAAAAAGAGAACTAGAAGAGTATTAAATTATAAAAATCAAAATGCAGAATATTACAACAAATTAAATTAATGTCACTTAAACTGAAATCTTCATAATGAACTAAATATGTGCTGCTGTCTGTGCCATTAGAATCAAAAATAACCTGAGAACACCGGCAGTCAAATATATCTGATTACCTTCAATTGCAAAGAGGAAAGAGATATGGATGATCGATTAGCAAAAAGAAAGGAAAAAGCGATTGGCTTAACATTTCAGTTTCCTAAATGGATAGAGATCTAATGATGGGCAGCTAGTGTAGCCTTCACTTGACATGTCAAATTAGAAACTGCGATCTGAAATCAAATATTATGATTTGAACTCGAAATACTGGGTTCTACACCAGCAGAAGATGCTGTAGACACCTAGGAAAATGTGGGTACAGGTAATCCTTAATGTCTTAGGCAGGTAAATACTTTGCTTAGAGATTTGTATACTGTTCTGATTCCATGTCATTTAGGGAGAGAGCCCAGTTTACCTGTTGTGCTTTTGATGTAGGGTAAAGAGATAGTGTATGTATAGTCTGGATGATGGGGATTTGTTGTTCTTTTTAAGAAGTTTGGCAAAGATTTTTTTTTGTTGTATCCATTTTCCATTTATTGTATCCATTCTTAACATGCCTTAGAAATAGACCACTTCATAAGATGGAAGAAAGCCTGCCTGCTTCACAAAATCCCAGTTTAAAATGAAGATATTTCTCCCGGAAGCAGTACAAGTTCTACAGAAGCCAATTAAGTGTAACAGAACGGATGGTATGATTCCACACAGATTTTGGTACACCGCCCCATCTACCCATCAGCATTAACAGGTCACAGTCACCGAAAATGCACATTAATATCCTTGTTATCCAGATAATTATTTATTTTCATTCTATTACAAGTTTAACATGAATAATTCCATTTTCAACATTTACAATAATAATATCAGACCAAGCACAAACTTTAATCATAGTCAATTTCCTCAGTACTTGGCATACAACATTTTACATGAATATGAACTATCACTTATTTTAAGTTTAAGTAGATAAAATATCATTATCATCAATGAACCTGCTCACTGCTCACAATCAATGCTCACTGCCTGTTTGTGTCCGATGCCTGCTTCACCTTTTTTTTGTCCAGTGCACTGTTTCTGTAAACCCATTCCAAACCAGTCCTTTATGTCATTTATCCATTCTCTGTATGATCTACTTCTGTTTACACCATCCATAATACCAAACATGAATGTCTTCCGGTCCTTACTCATTCTGCAGATACAAGAAATTATATTCTTGTTTAATCCTTTACCCACATGTAAGCAAACAAAGTGGCATGTGACGTATTGTCATGACTAATCACGAATACTTCACACAAACTTTCTTTGCCTGCACGTGGATAAAGGATTAAACAAGAATATAATTTTTTGTCAAACATAATAAAAAATACTTAAATTATGTATCATTATTTAAGATTTCTTAAATTTAAGGCATATTTCAAATTATGTTGAAAACAGTTGAATGATGTGACTTAAGAGAGGTGTCTGCAGAGAATAGATCCCACTTATATAATCCCTCTTCATTTAAGTCCAGTTAAGTTAAATTTTTCACAAAAATTATAAATAATAGAATAACATCTAAACTAGAAGGAATGCAATCCTGTGAACAAGCTGGATTTAGAAAGAATTACAATACTTTGGGGACCATATTCACACATTAAGACAGCTTATTGAAAAATCAATTGAATATAATAAACCCTTATGTCTGGCCTGTATGGACTATGAAAAAGCATTTGATTCAGTTAAAACATCTGCAACACTAAAAGCACTTGAAACCCAGGGAACTGAGAAACCATATATTGAAACACTAAAACATCATCATCATACGTATCAAGGATTTAGGCCTAGCATGGCTTGTTCCGCCTTAGAAGTCATCATTGAATCGTTTAAGAGGACGTCCTGGTTTTCTTTTTCCTAATGGCTTGTACTTTAAGACTTGTTTTGGTAATCTTTCTGTTTTCATTCTTTGAATGTGTTCCATCCATTTATGTTTATATTTTTTAATTTTTTCTATTACTGGTTCTTGGTTTAATTCTTTCATAATATCTTCATTTCTTTTGTGATCAAATAGGGTATACTTTGCAGTTTTTCTCATAAACTTCATTTCTGCTGTTGTTAATCTTTGTTTGTCTTTTTGTTTTATGTCCAGATTTCGCTTCCATACATTAAGACCGGTAAGGCTAATGTATTGTATACTTTTAGCCTGGTTTGTTTTTGAACTAGGTTTGGTTAAATATAGAGTTAATTACACCTGTTATTTTTAAATATTTTGCAATTTTTACGTTTATATCTTTTTCGTTTTCATATGTGATCATACATCCTAGCTAGTTAAATGAATTCACCTGTTCTAAGATCTTGTTATCTATTACTATTTTAGTTCTTGCTAGATCTTGTCCTTTAAATGCCATAGTTTTTGATTTTTCCGTTGATATTATCATACCATAATCTTTGGATATCTCATTTAGATTTAAAATAGCATTCTGTAAGTTATCTTCAGAATTTGTAATTATTATTTGGTCGTCTGCAAAGAGGAGAGTGTTTAAGTTAACTGTAGGTGAAAGTTTAATTCCTTGATGTAAATTCTTACTCCATTTTATTATTATTTCATTTAAGTAGATATTAAAAAGAGTTGCTGAGAGGGGATATCCCTGTCGGACCCCTTGGTTTATCTCTCTTGTATATGATAGCTCGCGATTTAATCTTATTTGTATTTGATTATTTTCATATATACTTGTGATAACTTTTAGGATGTTATTTGGTATTTGTCTTTCTTTTAATATGTTAAATAATATGTTTCTTTTAACTTTGTCAAATGCTTTTTCAAAGTCAATAAATGCAATATGTGTTTCTAAATTATATTCTCTTCTTTTCTCTATTATTAATTTTAGGCAAAAGGCTGGGTCTATACATGATCGTCCTTTTCTAAATCCATTCTGTACCACTAGAATAAAGTTTTCAGAATATTTCATTAGTTTGTTATTTAAGATTCTGCTATATATTTTATAACATGAATTTAGTATACTGATACCTCTATAGTTTTTAGGGTCATCTCTATTACCTTTCTTAAAGATAGGAATCACAATTGCTTTTTTCCATTCTATTGGGGGGATACCAGTTGAGTAAATTTTATTTAAAAATAATAAGAGTCTTTTTTTGAATCTTGTTCCTGCGTATTTGTATAGTTCTGAACCTAGCTTATCTTCTCCAGGTGATTTTCCGTTTCTTGTTTCTTTCAGGCTGATTTCTAATTCTTCTTCAGTTATTTCCTTTTCATTTTCGTTAATTGTTTGCCAGTTGTCTTTTTTAAAAGATTTGTCTGTCCACAGTTCTGTGTAGTAATTTAGAAATTCTTCTAATTTCAATTCAGTGTTTAATTTTATGTTTTCTTTGGTATCTGCATTTAGGTGTTTCAAAATCTTATATACATTGGGTCTTATTTTATATAAATAATGTTCTAAATTAGAAACAAATTTATTCCATGATTCTCTGTCTTTTTCTGACTTCTCTTTTAGCTATGGATCTTATTCTTTTATATTCTATTTCATCTTCTAATCTTTTACTGCTTAACCCTTTGTGATAGGCTTCTTTTTTCTTTTTGATTATTTCTTTGATTGCATCATCCCAGATCTTCATTTTTTTTTCTTTTATTGAATTTTTTGGTCTTTCCTAAGCTTTCATTTGCTGCTGCATTTAGTATCATTTTTATATTAAGCCATTCTATTTCTATTTCTTCATTTTGTTTTATTTTATCTAGATATTGGTTAATTCTTTGTTCATATAGCCATTGTACATTTGTGTCATTCAACAGTCTAGTTTTATAAACAAATGTTTCAATTTTTCTTTCTGTTCTTGGTACTTGTAGCCATTTAGGTGGTAATCTTAATTTTATTTTAACAAGGAAGTGGTCACTGCTTATTTCATATCCTCTGTGAACTCTAACATCTAGTGAAAATTTTGATGTCTTTTCATTTAATATGAAGTAATCTAATATTGATTTCCATCCTCTTGCTGCCCAAGTATATTTATGTATGTCTTTATGTTTATAGAAGGAATTCATTATTTTTAGGTTATTATAAACTACAAAGTCAATCAATTTTTTACCATTTCTGTTTAGAGTGTGTTCTCCATGTATTCCTATATTATTATTATTAATTTTCGTGTTTCCAATTCTTGCATTTAAGTCTCCTGCTAAAATTATGTGATCATTTTTATTTATTTTATTATATATGTTTTGTAGCTGATTATAAAAATCAATATTATCCTGTTCTCTTCGTTCTTCTGGGGCATATAAACCAATTATTGTTAAATAGCCTCTATCTATTTTTATTCTAGCTTCTATTATTCTTTCATTCCATAATTTATAATGTTTTAACTGTTTTGAAAGGGAGTTATGAATCCAAATCATGACTCCTGCTTGTGCTCTTTGGTCTCTGTCGACTCCACTGTATATCACATTAAAATTTTCAGTTCTCATAGTTCCTTTTAATTTCTTTTTTTTTGTTTCAGTGATTACTGCTATTTTAAAATTTCTTTCATTTAATAACAGTTTGCTATGTGTATTATATTTTGTCATTTCCATTTTCGATTTCCCTTTTCCATTCCAGGGTTGTTTCCCATAGATTCAATCCGATTATCTTTTTCTGTCAGCTTACAAGTAGGATTATGTTCTCCATGTCAGGGGACTAGCCTGACGATGGAATAGTTCAGTGGTAGGGCTGCTACCTTAAGGCTTCTGAACTAGCCTTCTTCCGAATTTAAACCCATAGGAAGAATAGGCTATATTGAAGGGGAAAGAGTAGATTATAGAAGAAAAATAGTAAGGTTTATAGAGAGGGCATAGTTGTAAGGCCAGAAATGAAAAGACCCCATGGCCCTTGAGTACTCTAATAGCATAAGGGTCATAAAGCAAGAAGAGTTGGCTGATAAGGCCTTATAGGAAAGATTAAAGTAAGTGGATCTTCCTCAAAGTAGAAGGAGGAGAGGATAGATCCAGCTAGGGGTCCATGGGAGTGCTGCTTCCCTTACAATCAAGATGATTGCCCTTTATGGCCCTGTTGGTCCACGAGTCCTTATTCAGTATATTCAGACCACCCCACCATATATATATACACACACACATGCACGCGCATGTACACACACACACATGGTGGGCTCCCCTATCCACCACCCAGGGGATGTGCTCTCTAGGGGTTACAGGGTCCCCTGAGAGAACAACATATAAAACATATTTAAAAACAACACTAAAACATATTTACAATAATGCAACTTCTGTAATTAAATTATATAAAAACAGTGAAAAGTTCCCAATACAAAAAGGCATCCAACAAGGCGACACCATATCTCCCAAATTATTTACAGCTGCCTAGAGGAAGTCTTTAGAAGTCTCGATTGGGAAACAAAAGGAATAAACATAAATGGAGAAATGCTGCATCATCTGAAATTTGCAGATGATATTGTCCTAATAGCAGATTATCTTGAAGATCTAGAAGAAAGGTTAAATCAGCTAAATGAAGCCTCCAGAGTAATTGGATTAAAAATAAATAGAGAAAAAAACAAAAATAATGATGAATAAATATATTAACCATAGAAATGTCAAAGTTGAAAACCATGAAATAGAACAAGTTAATTCATATGTATATTTGGGCCAATTGTTATCCTTTGAGGAGTGCCAAAGAAAAGAGATTGAACGAAGAATTCACCTTGGATGGATGGCTTATGGGAAAATGAGAGACATATTCACAAGTGACATCCCTATGAGTCTAAAAAGGAAAGCTTTCGACTAGTGCATACTTCCTGTCCTAACATATGGAGGAGAAACATGGACTTTAACAGAAGCCCTAAACAAAAAGCTGAAAACAACACAACATCGCATGGAAAGAAGTATGCTAAAAAGAACATTAAGAGATAGGAAGACAAATATCTGGATAAGATCTCAAATAGGTGTCATGGATATTGTAAAATACATTAAACAAGCTAAGTGGAGATGGGCTGGCCATATTGCCAGATGCAATGATGGGAGATGGACTAGAAAAACAACAGAGTGGAGACTAATGGATGGAGCAAGACAAAGAGGAAGACCAAGAAGAAGGTGGAGGGATGAACTGGAACAAATTGCAGGAGTGAGATGGATGGGAGAGGCAGAAAACCGAGTGATCTGGAAAATCATGGGGGAGATCTTCGTCCAGCAGTGGACAGAGCAAAAGGATACCAAGAGAAGTTAAATTTCTCATGAGACTTAAGCAACACAGGAAACAATCATATTCCAAATGTGGCCAAACTATGAACTGCAACTTGCTTCAATGTTCTGCAGAAAATCTTCCCTCTCACACTTTAGTTTATTTAGGCTGCATTTTCAGAAACATGCATATTCTAAATTGGATGGAAATCTAATGAATGAAGTAACTGTTAGAACTGTTTGCACAGAATACATTTCCCACACTCAACTGCAATTATTCTTCATTATCTGATTAGGTTGAATTTTTCATCTTTCTTGAAGTCCTTAAACAGTGCTAGGAAGCTGTATTCCAAATTTGGCTCCCCCCCCCACTTAATTTTTATATAAATGGCTTGAAATTCACATAAGAAATAACTATATTACCAAATTTAGCCAAAACATGCTGTATGATGCAACCTGCAGAGGTGTCTGAGGAGAGCATGTGAAATCACTCATCCCTTTCCAATTTATTTCAGTGTAATTAGGTTGAATTTCTCAGAGGACTTGCAGAAAAGTAAGAAACAGCTCCATATAACTATATACTACATATGATTGAAATCCTTTGCATGGTGTGCTTGTAAAGAACTGTAGAGGAGGAAGATGAGGAGAATAAATATAATCTCAAATTTGGCAATGTGTGTGTGTTTCAATGAATGCCTCTGGTGAGAAAAAAAAAAAAAGAAGATGAATTAGTAATATTCAATTTAGAACCACAGTTATAACAGGTCGAATCACAGTCCTAATGATTCTTGCAATAAGAATAGTCAGTGTCTCAATGTCTCAGTGGTTAGGAGTAAATGTCCTACTCTCTATTAGTGAAACTGTATGAATCAAAAATGACAAGGAAGAAACCAGAGGAAGACCAAGATAGATATAGGATGATTGATGCAGTCATGAAATGTGTTGGAAAACTGATCCAAGTTGTTGATCATAAACTAGTAATGATTTAGCTGTGTTATGGTGTCATAATACATGGGTAATGGAAACCTAATGTTCATCCAAGAAAACAATAACTGTTTTTGTCTGGGATTGGATTTATCAGAGGTAAGGAGGGAATTTACTTCTTCTTTTTTTTTTTTTTTTTTTTTTTTTTTTAATTTTTATTTTCAGAGCAAAATTCACAGGATAAATGCTGACTGAGAAAACGTCCTGTTTGTGCCAAAGAGAAAGATGAGCTGAGTGTGTGCTATCACCAAGAAAGCCAGCTATCCAAAACTATGAATTATATTTCTGTGTGTGTGTGTGTGTGTGTGTGTGTGTGTGTGTGTGTGTGTGTGGACATTATAAGTGAAACTTAGAAAACTATGCTAACTGTATTTTGACATGGTTGCAAGTGATAATCAATTAGCAATCTTTTGATCTTCTATATATATTATGTGGAATAACTTAAAAGCAATAATGCAACAATATAATATCATTTTTGATATAGCTAAACTACTGCAGATAAATAAAATCTATTAGAAGAAAAGGTACAATAAAATCCTGCTAACAATAAGGGAACTGAAGACAAATTAAGATAAAGGAAGTGCATTAAACAACAAAGTTAATTATTATATTATTTAATCAAGAATAGCTAAACATAAACGAACTTACCACATACGATCTGCTGGCAATGGGGGGACATTGAGGGCAAGTACTCCTGACAACCATGCAATTTCTACTGTTAACACCAGTGGGGTATTAGAGACCTCTTTTATAGCTCGCTTGATATATTTATTTTCTGCAGCTTGCTGAAAGTAACGTGATTGAGCTATTTTGTCAACTATTCTTAACAGTTTTTTACCAGTACTACTTGGAGTAGTCAGTGCTGCTACAGAAACAGGTCTATAAGAGAAAATTTAATATATCACATATTTCCAAACACTTCAAAATTAATAATAAAAAAAAAATAATTTCTACTACCAATACAAATTAATTTAACAGTATACTAGTAAAATAAAGATCATAATCAAGAAACATTCCAAAATATTTTACTGGAAGAAAAAAAAAATTGAATTTGTGCATTTACAAGATCATAGCAGTTCTTGGGGTGCTTAAGGGTCAAACTTGTATAACTGAGAGAAGAACTCCACATAACTTTTAAAGGAATGTGGAGAACGACAAGGACATCTGACTGAATGTCCAATCCTCACCTTCTCGTGGTGCACCCTGTTAGGTATATACCTGGATACTGAACGAACGTGGATGGGCTGGCAATTTGGGATTTAGCCGGCAAAATTGTATTCTTTGGCTTAAACCACAATATAAAATGATGGTATAACACGATAGAATTTCATGTCAGCTGGGGCATCGCCTGGTTAAACAAGGCCCTCATTGTTTTCACCGGGGAATGGCAAACAGCGAAACGTCAGCTACCAGAACAAATCCTAAAACACACACACCCCAACTTAATATCAGAGTTCAAGATTGGTACTATTAAATATAAGAAGCCTGAATGGCAAAGAAATGGAGTTAGCTGCAGAATTTGTAAGTAACAGATCAATAATAGGGTTGACTGAAACAAAAAGACAAAAACTGGTGAGATCTTTCTGAGCAATAAATACAAAATGTTATATTCGGCAATGACAATCAAGCCATAGTATTCAACACTAAATATCAGGTTAATCTTAGGCAATATCAAGTAGAGTGATGTGGGCAAACATCAGATGAGAAATTGTACAATGAGACTTATTTGTGCCACAGAAGAGGTAGAAGTGGAGAGGAAAGATTAGCAAAACAAGTGTTCTTTGCCAGGACGTCAGGAAAAAGACCAAAATATAGGTGGATTAATACAGTAAAAAGTGCCTTAGAAGACAGAAATATAAGATCTGATAACGTTGGAGTGTTGACAGGTAACATCGATTTGGCAGAAAATGTAGATAGGAAGTTAGTAATGATGTATGTTTTTCATGTAGTACTATCATATCCTGTACACCCCTTAAGGGTACATTTGATGATGATGATGATAGCAGTTCCCTTGAGTCAATTTGGTGCAAGATTGAGGCCAACAGACAAAATATAAAACTGGTTGATGTTAACAGTCAGAGGGTACCAGGGACGATGTGGAAGACATTCATCAGCAGATTAGTATGAGTGCAGCTTGAGTAATTATGGCAGACTTCAACTTCGGAGACAGATTGGAAGGAGGAAAGATCACATGGCAGGAATTCAGATCAAAGTTGATATCAGAATACCATTCTTATATCAACTTTGTCCATTTTTGAGTGTTACTTCTCACAATATGATCTATCCATTGCCATTTGGATCTTTAAATGGCTGTTATAATGTCTTTCACCCCAGTCTGAATTCTGATCTAAGTACTGCACTACATAGAATGGTAATACCAAGTAATGAACTGTTATTACTAGTAATTCCTCAGCTTGGCCAATTTTTTAGTCAAAAGCACATGTATTAAGCTGCTGAATATTTTTCTTTTAAGGCAGATTGGGATGTTTCATTTGAGTGCATCATGGTGTTTTCCAAAGGCTATCCAACCAAGTTGAATTACAGATATAATTTCTTCTTTACTTTCCATCATATTTGTAATAAATCTGAGTTATTCTAAGTTCTTTTCCAACCTCTTCTTTTTTTTATTTATTTTTATCAGAACATTTCTATTAAAAATTGACTGTCCGACACAAAATACCATTATGATTTGGCAAGATATAAATTTTTTCCTATACTGTTTGTGACCATACCATCTTAGATAAGTTCTGCTCACACATTCTTGAATGTTAAGCTACTTCCTATTATCTTCATTTTTAATATGATTCTTTTATTAAAAAGAATATGATTCTTTTAATATGAAAGTGAACAGATCGAATCAGTGTCACTTATTCGATCTGTTCACTTTCCTATTTATTTTAACCCAACTCAGATCCATAAGTTAAAAATAATCTAAACATTATCTTATATACTGATTATTTAGTGCTTGGCTAATTTCTCTCTTGTTAAATATACATTTAATCATCTGACTATCCACTTACTAGTATGCTGTTCATTTCCATGTTTCATTTGCTGTCTTTCGAAAAAAATTGTGCCTAATTAGCTAAAATGTTTAACTTATTCAGTAAGTTCTCTATTGAGAATGCAATGAAGTTTTTCATGTTCTTGCCTCTTTTTGTAGTTTGTGTTTTATTGTCTATTTTCATGCCATATGTCATACAGCAGTTATTCAGTTTAAAGATCCTTGAAGACTTGGTAATGAGTCTGTTGCCAGGGAACGACAAACTTGATCTGAGTAGGAGTGCCATAATAGCGAATGAGTTGATACGTAGGCTATGCAGGAGAGATAAGGTGGAATTTATGGATGTTTCAAGTGAGGTTGACAGATGAAAGGATTTATACAAGAAGGATGGCTTGCATTTGAATGGATTTGGTGTTCAGAGTGAGGAAATAGTGTTGAATTAAGTGGATGTGCAAAATCAGAGAAACTTTTATGGGGGGGGGGAGCTGTTGAACAAGAACACAGATACCAGTGAGGCATGCATAAAATGCTTTAGTTGTTACCACTGATAACAAACCAGAATGATATAGTTAGTATAAAGTGAACGACAGTAGTGGGTGTGAGGGGTATTATACTGTAAAAATAATCATAATTTAAAATTCTGAATATTTTTACGTATTGTTTATGTTAGTATGTTTATTAGTTTTAGTTTCATAACACACATTGTCAGCACTTGCGATGTGCCCGTTGTTGAAATTATTTTGTCAAAAATGATATGTAAAGCAGTTAAAAATTTATGTACTTACTGGATTTGATATTTGTATTACTTACAGGAATTTTATTGTAATTTAAAATTATCAAAAGTTGTGTTTTATGAAGACATTCTCTTGTCGCTAACGGAGACAACGTGCCAGCTATTATATTTAGTTTCTCGCTTGTCATTTTAATGAAGTGCGCATGCTCGTTGAGAAGTTTGATGTGTAATTGACAGCTGACAAGTTCAGTATCGAAGTAACGGGAGAGTAAACAAGGAGGGCATTTGAAAAAGAAAATTAGAACACAGGCCAGAAGATATTTAGATTCGGGAGTAAATTGTGTTTTTTATGTGAAAGTTGGAGGAAAATTAATAGTATATTCCGAAAAAGGAATCATGGAACTATTAAGTTTAAATCGGAATAAGTATTGATAAATAAAAGGGAAATATTGTTATTGGTGTTTTAAAAGGAATATTGGCAGAAACGCTAATTGAAAGATTTAATTAGCGTTTTCTAATTAAAGATTGAAAGTTCCGAATCGTAGAACTGTAAATTCTTTTAAAGTGGAAGAGTTAAGACTGTCATTAAGCATTATGAATAAAATAAGAAATAGCTATTCACATTCTAAAGGAATGTTCAAGAAAACTCTGATTAGGAAGTTTCATCTGTCTTAAGGACGCTGGATCTAACTATTATTTCTACTAAAAAGAGACAGAATTGAGTTAGGAAGAATTAATGTGTGCTACATAAGTAATGATAAAGGATCCTGTGAAAATGAAGAATAAAGTTATATATCTTTGGAAAAGGGCCTTGACAGAGAGAGAGGAACTGGCTATGAACATTTTGTCATTGTGCAAACAAAGTGTTTAGTCTATTCTTAAGTGTAAGTTTATTTTTAAAAAGGCCTTGGATCCGATTAATTCTGTAGTTAGTTATAGTTATGTAAAGTTGTTTGAGGTGTATATATATTGTTTTTATTTTATTAAATGTGTTTATTTTGTATTTTGGTCTTGAGTCAGTGATTTATTTGGATTCTAAAAGAAATAGTAAAAAAGAGGTCATTGCACCAATCGGAGTGAACCCTTGTGTGCAATAAATAAATATAATAAAAGCACTCGGAAATTAAAAATAATTGTTAGAAATACAGAGATTAAATAAAATAAATAAAAATCCTATATATAAACAATGGCACAGTTGGTAGGATTAATATTATGATAATATCCTTTAAATTACAATTTCTAAATATTAACAATACTATATGTACACTAATGCCAGGTGCATTCAGAACAAGGGGGAAGAATTGTTGGCATTACGTAGTTCATCCTGGCCAAAGATTATTGTATTAGTGAGACATGGCTGGCAGAAGTTGATGTAGTAAGTGGGATAGAATGGGAAGGGTTTTGTGTGTTTAGAGAAAATAATGGGGAAAGGGAGAAGTATTACTGATGAGAGCTGATGTTAACTGCAAACAAAGAGTGGGACCAGTGAAAATAGCACATTTGAGGCCATCTGGTGTGAGATAGTGGCCAGCAGAACAAAATATGGTTGCTTCTATGGTCCAGAGTATGTAAAGAATGTGGGGCTAGTATGCATCAGCAAATAAGCTCAATAATTGGAAGGTGGATAATTATTATGGGGAACTTCAACTATGGGAATATAGATGGGGAAGGAGGAAAGGATACGTAAAGGGAAAGAAATTGAATTTATGCACTTACTAAGTTACAATTACCTGAGGCAGCATGTGATGGAATGTACTAGGGGTTTGAGAGTGCTGTGTCTAGTAATTGCATCAGAGATTTGTCCATAACTAATATGATCACTTTGTCACCAGTTGGTGAAAGGATCATATGGTCTTGACCTGGGAGGTGGCTAAATGTGTGAAATTTTCACTTAAGATGGGGTATATGTGGAATTACAGGGCTGGCAAGTATGATAAGATTAGGAGATTGATTGGATCAGTGCCACAGTATGTGAAACTGCAAGTTTCAAATGTTGATAGTGAATGAGAAGTGGTAAAAGAGTATTTGAGGGAAATAATAGCAGACTCTATACCTAGAGACGAGAATAAATCAGGAACAGGGAACTGTTTCAACTTGTCTGCCATGAACTTTTGCAGGTGTATTAATAATGACACTCTCATTAATAACATTCCAAGGATTCTGCTTGAAGAATTGCATATGAATTGCCTTCCAGTAAATGCTATCTTTAGGTATTTACTTGAAGAGATCCAATCGGTGACATCTTTTTATAGATACTACAGCTGTCTTCTTGCCCTTTATATTTTGAACAGACCTTGTAATATGCTAGATATTCCACCACTTAGAGCAGAACCAGTTCTTTTTTTGCAAAATCTTGATAAAACATTTTGATATTAAGGGTCAAAGCTATACAACTGAGAGGAGACCTCCACGTAGCCTTTAAAGGAATGCAGAGAACCGACCAAGCTTCTGACCTAATGTCCAATCTTCACCTTCAGTATCCAGGTAGACACCCTGTTGGGTATCTACCTGGATACTGAACGAATGAGGATGGGCTGGTAATTTGGGATTTAGCCGACCAAATTGTATTCCTATTGGCTAAACCAAAATACAAAATGATAGTATAACATGACAAAATTTCATGCCAGCTGGGACGTCGCCCAGTTACAAGACCCCTGTTGTTTTCGCCAGGGAACCAGGGCGAACAGCGAAAAGTCATCTACTAGAACAAATCTGAAAACACACACCAACTCGACATCACCAGAGTTAAAGATCTGTAATATCAACATAAGAAGCCTGAATGGCAAAGAAATGGAGCTAGCGGAAGAATTAGATAAGTACCAGGTCGACATAATAGGGATGACTGAAACAAAAAAGACAAAAACTGGTGAGATCTTTCTGAGCAATAAATACAAAATGTTATATTCAGGCAATGACAATCAAGGAAAAGAAGGAGTAGCCATAGTATTCAACACAAAATACGAGGCTCATCTTCTTGAATGGCAGGCAGTGTCAAGTAGAGTGATTTGGGAAATATAAGAATGGGGAACTGGACAATGAGACTTATTTGTGATTATGGTCCCACAGAGGGCTCTACTAAGGTAGAAGTGGAATTTTTTCTACTTCTACCTTAGTAGAGCCTAAGGTAGGAGGAATTTTTTCAGGCTCTAGAGAAAGCTACTGACACAATGAAAAAGGAAAAGTTGGTCCTTTGGGGATCTAAATAGCAGAGTAGGAAGTGATTGTCAGACATACAAAAATGTTTTGGGAAAATTTGGAGAAAAGAGCAAAGCTAATAATAATGGCAAATACCTGTTGGATTTCTGCTGAGGACATGGATTGGTTATTACTAACACCATGTTCCATCATAAAAATGTGCACAAATTTACATGCAGAGAAGAGGCAAGAAATAAGAAAAGTCTCATTGACTATGTTATAGTGGATAGTGAATTTTTAAGATTATTATATGAGTTTCTGAATTAATATCTTTAATTATGACTTTAAAAAATGTTTACTCTTTTAATCATCATCATCATCATCATCAAATTCCTGCCATGTACCCTCAAGGGGTGTACAGGATATGACAGTACTACATGAAAAAATTACATCATTACTAACTTCCTATCTACAATTTTCCTCCAAATCAGTCTGTTACTTGTCAAGACTCCAACATTATCAGATCTTATATTTCTATCGTCTAAGGCACTTTGTACCGTATCAATCCACCTATATCTTGGTCTTCCTCTGGGTCGTTTTCCTGCCAACCTGGCAGAGAACACTTGTTTTGCTAATCTTTCCTCTCCCATTCTATTTAAGTGACCATACCATCTGAGATTAGCTCTGCTAACGCATTCCTGGATGCTGACAATGTCAAGTTCTTTCCTAATATCCTCATTTTTAATATGATATTGCCATTGATGCCATCTGTTCACGCCTCTAATCTTTCTCAGGACTCTCATATCTGCGGTTTCTAGTCTTTGGTCAAGTGTTTTACTTCTGACCCAGCTCTCAGATCCATAAGTTAAAATTGGTTTGAACACAGTCTTGTATACAGCTAATTTAGTGTTCTGACTAATTTCTTTCTTATTCCATATGAATTTATTCAATTGACTTCCCATGATACCAGCTTTGCTGATTCTGTTGTCTATTTCTATATTTAGTTTACCATCTTCAGTAAAAATTGTGCCTAAATAGCTGAAATATTTTACTTGTTCCACAGGTTCTCCATTCACAACACAGTTGACATTTTCAATGATTCTGCCTATTTTCATTGTCTTTGTCTTTTTATTGCTGACCTTCATACCATATCTATTACAACAGCTATTCAATTTAGTCAGAGAATCTTGCAGACTTGTAGCGGATTTATTTAGAAGTATAACATCATCCGCATAAAGCAAAGAGCTGACATTAACATCTCCAATTTTGATATCAGGTTTAATAGCACATTCCTTCATAATGTGATCCATATAGATAATGAATAACAGAGGGGATAATGTGCATTCTTGTCTCACACCAGATTTAACATTAAACCATCTTCCTGTACTTCCTTCAATTCTAACTGCTGACTCACAACTCAAATAAAGACTAAGTATTGCTTGATATAATGCCCCATTGACACCATATAACTGCAGCATATTGAATAGCTTCTCTCTTGGCACCTTGTCATATGCCTTTTCCAAATCGACAAAACTTAAATACAGATCTTTGTTATATTCCCATGCTTTCTCGACTATTTGTCGTAAAGTGAAGATCTGATCCTGACAGCCTCTATTTGGCCTGAATCCAGCTTGTTCTTCACCATGCTTTTCTTCCACAATTCTTCTCAACCGTTTCTCAAGTATACTTGCATAGATCTTGCCAGGAACACTCAGTAGGGAAATACATCTGTAATTCTGAAATACCTCTGTAACCTTGCCAAGGCCTTTGACAGGATTCCACATGGAATTCTAATCAGTAAATTGCAGCATATGGGAATGGACATAGGGTTGGTGAGATGGATAGGAGGGTGGTTGACGGAGAGATATCAGAGAGTGGTTTACTCGGGAGTAGAGTCCACAAGACGGCCTGTGACTAGTGGTGTGCCACAAGGATCTGTTCTTGGACCACTGCTGTTTAATTTGTTCATAAATGATATAGGAAATGATCTGAGAGGAACAGTACATTTGTTTGAGGATGATGCGAAGTTGGGTAGGGCAATAGTGAATGCAGATGACGTCAAAATTTTGCAGGATGATTTGGATAGATTGGAGGTCTGGGCTAAGGAGAATGGATGTCAGTTTAATGTGGCAAAATGTAAGGTTATGCATTTTGGGATGAAAAGATTGGCGGCAGTTTACTGCATTGGTGGAACCCTGCTCCAGGAAATTGATGAGGCACGAGATTTAGGAGTGTTGGTGGATAAGGAATTGAAATTTAGGGGACACATTGCAAAAGTGACCAAAATAGCTCATCAAATCACTTGGTTGCTGAAGAATACGTTGACAAGCAGAGACAAGCAGGTTATTGTTCCTCTCTATCGAGCCTTGATAAGACCCCATCTAGACTACTGTGCTCAGATTTGGTCACCTAGGTTTCTTCTTGATGGGGAGGAGGTGGAGAGGATCCAGAGGCGAGTGACCAAGATGATAGCAGGTCTGTGGAATGAACCGTATGAGAACAGGTTGAGGATTTGTGGGTTGCAAAAATTGGTTGATAGGCGGAGGAGGGGAGATATGATTGAGACATTCAAATTACTGAAGGGTTTCTATAAAATTAATTCAGAAGATATTTTTGAGAACAGGGCTGGTTGTGGGAGGACTAGGGGACATCCATGGAAACTGGGCAAAAGTGTGGTTAGTAAAGGTATTAGAGCTGGGTTCTTTACTTTTAGAGTAGTGAATGAGTGGAATGCGCTCCCTGAGTCTGTAGTGGATGCTGTGACAGTGAATGAGTTTAAGGCGAGGTATGATAGATACTGTATGAATGTCAGGTAGTTGTGATGAATATGATTTGGGGTCTCCCTCGATGAGTCCAATGACTCCCTGGAGTTGCCTGTAATAATAGTAATAGTAATTCTCACATTCAGTTTTATTTCCCTTTTTATATATGGGTACTATGAGAGCTCTACTCCAATCATCGGGAATTCGTCCCTCTGTCCAGGCTTTCTGAACTATGCAGTGCAGCCACTGTAAGACTTTTATACCACCATACTTCAGCATTTCTGGTCGAATATCATCTACTCCTGCTGCCTGTCCACATTTCAAGCCTTTGATGGCTTTTTCTACTTCAAGTATGGATATGTATTCCTGACTGCATGCCTGGTCAGTGTTTTTTATCACTGTGCTGTCATCACTGCTTGTTTCATTTAGCAGTTTTTCAAAGTAATTACTCTATACTTCAAGGATATCTTTTTCTCCTGTTTTCATGTCACCTTTATCATCTCTAACTCCTTTTACAGCACTCTTTCCTCCATTCCAAAGCTTCTTCAACAACCTCCAGAATATTTTGCCACCTTCTTGATATTTATTTTCTATATTCTTGCCAAAATCCTCCCATGACTTTTGTTTAGCTAGTTTTACACACTGTTTAGCTTTCTTACATTTGTCTCTGTATTCTGTAAGAGTAAAAGCGGACTTATTTGCCAGGAACTTTTGATATGCTTTCTTCTTTTCCTTCACTGCCTCTTTAACTTCCTGTGTCCACCAGGGAGTTCTGATTTATTTTATCTTTGCACACAACCTCACCACATGCCTCTCTGGCAGAATCAATCAATGTTTCCTTCAGAGTTTGCCACTGAATCTCCAAGGTTTGCTTCCTGTTCTCAAACTCTTTCATTTTCTTTTCAATAATATTTCTGTATTTTAGTCTACAGTTTACATCTGAGAGCTGCTCAACTTTTATTCGCTTTAAAACTTTCTTACATGTTATTCTTTTCAATATGAAATTCAATTTTATCCTGCTCAAGACTAAATAGTGATCACTTCCAATTTCAAATCCTCTGTACACTCTGGTGTCCTGCACCAGGGAGAAAACATCACTATCAACAATGACATAGTCAATGAGACTTTTCTTATTCCTAGCCTCTTCTCTCCATGTGAATTTGTGCACATTTTTATGTTGGAACATGGTGTTAGTAATAACCAGTCCATGTCCTGAGCAGAAATCCAACAGATATTTGCCATTATTATTAGCTTTGCTCTTTTCTCCAAATTTTCCCAAAATATTTTTGTATGTCTCACAATCATTTCCTACTCTACTATTTAGATCCCCAACAAGGACCAACTTTTCCTTTTTCATTGTGTCAGTTGCTTTTTCTAAAGCCTCAAAAAATTCCTCCACTTCTACCTTAGTAGAACCTTCTGTGGGACCATAGGCACAAATAAGTCTCATTGTCCAGTTCCCCATTCTCATATTTGCCCACATTACTCTACTTGAGACTGACTGCCATTCAAGAAGATTAGCCTCGTATTTTGTGTTGAATACTATGGCTACTCCTTCTTTTCCTTGATTGTTATTGCCTGAATATAACATTTTGTATTTATTGCTCAGAAAGATCTCACCAGTTTTGGTCTTTTTTGTTTCAGTCACCCCTATTATGTCGATCTGGTACTTATCTAATTCCTCAGCTAGCTCCATTTCTTTGCCATTCAGGCTTCTTACGTTGATAGTACCGATCTTTAACTCTGGTGATGTTGAGTTGGGGTTTGTTTTCAGATTTGTTCCAGTAGCTGACTTTTCGCTGTTCGCCCTGGTTCCCTGGCGAAAACAACGGGGGCCTTGTTTAACCGGGCGACGCCCCAGCCTGCATGAAATTTTGTCATGTTGTACCATCATTTTTTATTTTGGTTTAACCAATAAGAATACAATTTGGTCGGCTAAATCCCAAATTGCCAGCCCATCCTCGTTCGTTCAGTATCAAAGTAGATACCCAACAGGGTGCACCACGAGAAGGTGAGGATTGGACATTAGGTCAGAAGCCCTGGTCGGTTCTCCACATTCCTTTAAAGGCTATGTGGAGGTCTCCTCTCAGTTATACAGCTTTGACCCTTAAGCACCCTTACTCTTTTAATACTTAGCTATATAACATCCGCAGCTCGGTAATTCTCACATTCAGTTTTATTTCCCTTTTTATATATGGGTACTATGAGATAGTGATGCTCAACTTTTATTCGCTTTAAAACTTTCTTACATGTTATTCTTTTCAATATGAAATTCAATTTTATCCTGCTCAAGACTAAATAGTGATCACTTCCAATTTCAAATCCTCTGTACACTCTGGTGTCCTGCACCAGGGAGATTAGCTATATAACATCCGCAGCTCATTCTACGTGTGAAAGTTCAATTGTTCGCATTCCACTTTCTTTTTTAAAACTATTCCTATGGAGCCACTGAAGATGGTCTGTAATATTCAGAACCGAAATATTTGGCAAATTAAACATTATTCTTGTGCAAACGTTTATATATTTCTAATTGTTGATAGTGATGTTTTCTGCTTGATAGTACTACATGAAAAATTTACATCATTACTAACTTCCTATCTACAATTTTCTTCCAAATCAGTCTGTAACTTGTCCAGCATTATCAGATCTTTTTTTTCTTGTGTAGAGGCTTAAGTGCTGTGAGGACATTATGTTGGAGGTTTAATGGATTTTTTACAACACTCAAAAAGAATTAAATTAGAATTTAATACTTCCTATATTTCGTCCTAGTCACTAGGACATCTACGGGGATTACAAAAACAATTAATGTAACATGCACACAAAAACTTACAATACTAAGCCCAACCACATGGGTGACACTAAAGTCCTATCTAGGGGGAGCGCTTTCTAAGGGCGGTAGGACCTCTGGTGATGAGTGTTTCCCAAATCTTCGGAAGCTTAATGCAACCGTATTTGTTAAGATTTGGTTGGTTTCTGAGAGTTGCTGCTGCTTCTAAGAAAAGTCTCTCTTTCTTAAATTTGCTGTGGCGGAGCATGGTGGTTTTCTTCCATGATACTCTGTGGGTGGTGTCTAAAACATGGTCAGCCAAGCCTGAATGGCCATAGTTGTGTTTAACGATGTACGACTTGTGTTCCTCCAGGCGGATGGATGCTGATCTGCCTGTCTGTCCAAAGTACGCAAGCTTACAGGAACAGGGTACTTTGTAAACTCCAGGCAGAGAGAGAGGAGGGAGCTGATCTTTCGTAGAACGGATAAGGGTAGCAAGTTTGCGGTACGGCTTATATGCTGTGTGTAGGTTATACTTTTTTAGTATCTTGGCTATTTTTTCCAAAGTGCCTCGGATGTAGGGAATGGTGATGGCATTTTTAAAATCTTGTTGACAAGAGGGACGGGGAATGGGGGAGGAATTAATTATTTTTTTCATACTGTGTTTGCTGTAGCCATTGGAGAGCGGTTCCACTGGAACAAAGATTGTGGGCTCTCTTGGTAAGGGTTTTAATGATGCCATATTGTTGTGAGGGGTGGTGGTGGGAGAGTTTGTGAATGTATCGGCCTGTGTGTGTGGGTTCTCTGTATACAGTGAAGGCAAGTGTATCATTAGGCAGGCACGTGACTAAGGTGTCTAGGAAGGGTAAACAATTGTTCTTTTCCTTTTCCATAGTAAACTGGATTCTTGGATGTAGGCTATTGAGATGACCGAGGAAGGAGTCTAACGTGTCTGGGCCATGAGGCCAAATGGAGAACACATCATCTACATATCTTAGCCAGATAGAAGGTTTGAGTGGGGCTGAGTCTATGGCTCATTTTTCGAAATCTTCCATATAGAAATTGTCAAGGGGGGGTGAGAGGGGGGAACCCATGGCGGTTCCCTCTATCTGCTTGTAGATTTTGTTATTCCAAGAGAAATACCCAGAGTTGATGGCAAAGGAAAAGAGATCTAAGATGTCAGAGGGGAAAACGTTTTCTAAGAGAGATAAAGTGTCAGTTAAGGGAATATTGGTAAACAAAGAGGAGATATCAAAGCTTACTAATATGTCTGTATTGTTCAAGGTTAAATTTTCTGTGAGGGCTTTAAAGTGGGTCGAGTTTTTTATATAGGAAGCTGAATTTCCGGTGAGGGGGGGGGGGGACAGAGAGTTGGCCAGCTATTTAGACAGTCTGTAACAAGGTGCATTGGTGGCATCTACTATAGGTCTGAGTGGGGAATTGGGTTTGTGGATTTTTGGTAAACCGTATATTCGGGGAGGACGGGAGCAGAAAGGTTTAAGTTTTTTCGTGACGTCAGGGGGCCAGAAGGTTACTTTTTTAAGTAACCTTCTGGCCCCCTGTTTTTAATTTCTTATTATAAACGTGCCAGGATAAGGGTAATGCCACAGTTGTTCTTAATACCAGCGAATACAATCGTAAAATGAATATTATCCTCCGCGATCGCGCTATCTACATCCTGCTAGAACACGACCCCACAAAAACACAAGTTAAGAAATTAAAAATCTTACTTAAAAAAGTAACCTCCTGGCCCCCTAATGTTACGAAAAAACTTAAACCTTTCCGCTCCCGTCCCCCCAGAATATACAGGTTACCAAAAATCCACAAACCAAATTCCCCACTCAGACCTATAGTAGATGGCACCAATGCACCTTGTTACAGACTGTCTAAATAGCTGGCCAACTCTCTGTCCCCCCTCACCGGAAATTCAGCTTCCTATATAAAAAGCTTGACCCACTTTAAAGCCCTCACAGAAAATTTAACCTTGAACAATACAGACATATTAGTAAGCTTTGATATCGCCTCTTTGTTTACCAATATTCCCTTAACTGACACTTTATCTCTCTTAGAAAACGATTTCCCCTCTGACATCTTAGATCTCTTTTCCTTTGCTCAACTCTGGGTATTTCTCTTGGAATAACAAAATCTACAAGCAGATAGAGGGAACCGCCATGGGTTCCTCCCTCTCACCCCCCCTTGCCAATTTCTATATGGAAGATTTCGAAAAACGAGCCATAGACTCAGCACCACTCAAACCTTCTATCTGGCTAAGATATGTAGATGATGTGTTCTCCATTTGGCCTCATGGCCCAGACACGTTAGACTCCTTCCTCGGTCATCTCAACAGCCTACATCCAAGAATCGAGTTTACTATGGAAAAGGAAAAGAACAATTGTTTACCCTTCCTAGACACCTTAGTCACGTGCCTGCCTAATGATACACTTGCCTTCACTGTATACAGAAAACCCACACACACAGGCAGATACACTCACAAACTCTCCCACCACCACCCCTCACAACAATATGGCATCATTAAAACCCTTACCAAGAGAGCCCATAATCTTTGTTCCAGTGGAACCGCCCTCACTACTGAGCTTAACCACATACACAGAACTTTCCTCTCCAATGGCTACAGCGAACACAGTATCAAAAAAATAATCAATTCCCCCCCAATTCCCCATCCATCTCGTCAACAAGATTTTAAAAATGCCATCACCATACCCTACATCCGAGGCACTTTGGAAAAAATAGCCAAGATACTAAAAAAGTATAACCTACACACAGCATATAAGCCCTACCGCACACTTGCTACCCTTATCCGTTCTACGAAAGATCAGCTCCCTCCTCTCTCTCTGCCTGGAGTTTACAAAGTACCCTGTTCCTGTAAGCTTGCGTACTTTGGACAGACAGGCAGATCAGCATCCATCCGCCTGGAGGAACACAAGTCGTACATCGTTAAACACAACTATGGCCATTCAGGCTTGGCTGACCATGTTTTGGACACCACCCACAGAGTATCATGGAAGAAAACCACCATGATCCACCACAGCAAATTCAAGAAAGAGAGACTTTTCTTAGAAGCAGCTCTCAGAAACCAACCAAATCATAACAAATACGGTTGCATTAAGCTTCCGAAGATTTGGGAAACACTCATTACCAGAGGTCCTACCTTACATTCCAGGCCACCTACTACCGCCCTTAGAGGACGCTCCACCTAGATAGGACTTTAGTGTCACCCACGTGGTTGGACTTAGTATTGTAAGTTTTTGTGTGCATGTTACATTAATTGTTTTTGTAATCCCCGTAGATGTCCTAGTGACTAGGACGAAATATAGGAAGTATTAAATTCTAAATTAATTCTTTTTGAGTGTTGTAAAAAATCCATTAAACCTCCAACATAATTATCAGATCTTGTATTTCTATCGTCTAAGGAACTTTGTACTGTATCAATTCACCTATATCTTGGGCTCTGGGTCGTTTTCCTGCCAACCTGGCAGAAAACACTTGTTTTGCAAATCTTTCCTCGCCCATTCTGTTCAAGTGACCATATCACCTGAGATTAGCTCTGCTAACGCATTCCTGGATGCTGATTCAATGTCAAGTTCTTTCCTAATATCCTCATTTTTAATATGATATTGCCATTGATGCCATCTGTTCACGCCTCTAATCTTTCTCAGGACTCTCATATCTGCGGTCTCTAGTCTTTGGTCAAGTGTTTTACTTCTGACCCAGATCTCAGATCCATAAGTTAAAACTGGTTTGAACACCGTCTTGTATACAGCTAATTTAATGTTCTGACTAATTTCTATCTTATTCCATATGAATTTATTCAATTGACTTCCTACCATACTAGCTTTGTTGATTCTGTAGTCTATTTCCATATTTAATTTACTATCTTCACTAAAAATTGTGCCTAAGTATCTGAAATGTTTTACTTGTTCCAAAGGTTTCCCATTTAAAACACAGATGACATTTTCAATGATTCTGCCTATTTTCATTGTCTTTGTCTTTTTATTGCTGACCTTCATACCATATCTATTACAACAGTTATTCAATTTAGTCAGGGAATCTTGCAAACTTGTAGCGGATTTATTTAGAAGTATAACATCTTCCGCATAAAGCAAAGAGCTGACATTAACATCTCCAATTCTAATATCGTGTTTAATACCACTTTCCTTCATGTGATCCATATAGATAATGAATAACAGGGGATAATGTACATCCTTGTTTCACACCAGATTTAACATTAAACCATCTTCCTGTACTTCCTTCAATTCTAACTGCTGACTTGCAATTCAAATAAAACTAAGTATTGCTTGATATAATGACCCATTAACACCATATAAGTGTACAGTATTGAGTAGCTTCTCTCTTGGCACCTTATCGTATGCCTTTTCAAGATCGACAAAACTTAAATACAGATCTTTGTTATATTACTATGTTTTCTCAACTAATTGTCGTAAAGTGAAGATCTGATCCTGACAGCCTCTATTTCGCCTGAATCCAGCTTGTTCTTCACCAAGTTTATCTTCCACAATTCTTCTCAACCGTTTCTCACCAGATTTAACATTAAACCATCTTCCTGTACTTCCTTCAATTCTAACTGCTGACTTGCAATTCAAATAAAACTAAGTATTGCTTGATATAATGACCCATTAACACCATATAAGTGTACAGTATTGAGTAGCTTCTCTCTTGGCACCTTATCGTATGCCTTTTCAAGATCGATAAAACTTAAATACAGATCTTTGTTATATTACTATGTTTTCTCAACTAATTGTCGTAAAGTGAAGATCTGATCCTGACAGCCTCTATTTCGCCTGAATCCAGCTTGTTCTTCACCAAGTTTATCTTCCACAATTCTTCTCAACCGTTTCTCAAGCATACAGGTATAAATTTTGCCTGGAACACTCAGTAAGGAAATACCTCTGTAATTCTCACATTCCGTTTTATTTCCCTTTTTATATATGGGTAGTATTAGATCTCTATTCTAATCATCAGGAATTCGTTCCTCTGTCCATTCCTTCTGAACTATGCAGTGCAGCCATTCTAAGATTTTTATACCACCATACTTCAGCATTTCTGGTCGAATATGATCTACTCCTGCTGCCTTTCCACATTACAAGCCTTTAATAGCTTTTTCTACTTCAAGTATGGAAATGTATTCCTGACTGTATGCCTGTTGAGTGTTTTTTAAAGTACTATCACTGCTTTTTTCATTTAGCAATTTTTCGAAGTAATTACTACTTCAAGGATATCTTTCTATCCCGTTTTCATGTCACCTTTATCATCTCTAACTCCTTTTACAGCACTCTTTCCTCCATTTCTAAGCTTCTTCAACAACCTCCTGAATTTCTTAGCACCTTCTTGATATTTATTTTCTATGTTCTTGCCAAAGTCCTTCCATGACTTTTGTTTAGCTAGTTTTACACGGTGTTTAGTTTTCTTTCTTACATTTGTCTCTGTATTCTCTAAGAGCACAAACCGACTTATTTGACAGGAACTTTTGATATGCTTTCTTCTTTTCCTTCATTGCATCTTTAACTTCCTGTGTCCACCATGGAGTTCTGATTTTTCTATCCTTGCAGACAACCTCACCACATGCCTCTCTTGCTAAATCAATCAGTGTTTTCTTCAGGGCTTGCCACTGAATCTCCAAGGTTTGTTTCCTCCTCTCAAACTCTTTCATTGTTTCTTGAATAATATTTTAATTAGTCTACAGTTCACATCTGAGATGCTGCTCAACTTTTATTCTCTTTTAAACTTTCTTACATGTTATTCTTTTCAATATCAAATTCAATTTTATCCTGCTCAAGACTAAATGATGATCACTTCCTATTTTAAATTCCTGTACACTCTGATGTCCTACACCAGTGGGAAAACATCAATATCGACAATAACATAACCAACGAGACTTTTCTTATTCCTTGCCTCTTCTCTCTCCATGCGAATTTGTGTACTTTTTTATGTTGGAACATGGTGTTAGTAATAACCAGTTCATGTCCTCAGCAGAAATCCAACAGGTATTTGCCATTATTATTAGCTTTGCTCTTTTCTCCAAATTTTCCCAAAACATTTTCGTATGTTTGACAATCCCTTCCTACTCTGCTATAGATGCCAAATAAGGACCAACTTTTCCTTTTTCATTGTGTCAGTAGCTTTCTCTAGAGCCTCAAAATATTCCTCCACTTCTACCTTAGTAGAGCCTTTTGTGGGACCATAGGCACAAATAAGTCTCATTGTCCACTTTCCCATTCTGATATATGCTCACATCACTCTACTTGAGACTGACTGCCATTCAAGAAGATTAGCCTCGTATTTTGTGTTGAATACTATGGCTACTCCTTCTTTTCCTTGATTGTCATTGCCTGAATATAACATTTTGTATTTATTGCTCAGAAAGATCTCACCAGTTTTTGTCTTTTTTGTTTCAGTCACCCCTATTATGTCGACCTGGTACTTATCTAATTCCTCAGCTAGCTGAATTTCTTTGCCATTCAGGCTTGTTATGTTGATAGTACCGATCTTTAACTCTGGTAATGTTGAGTTGGGGTGTGCTTTCAGATTTGCTCTAGTAGTTGACTTTTCGCTGTTCGCTCTGGTTCCCTGGTGAAAACAACGGGAGCCTTGTTTAACCGGGCGATGCCCCAGCCGGCATGAAATTTTGTCATGTTGTACCATCATTTTCTATATTGGTTTAAGCCAATAAGAATACAATTTGGTCAGTTATATCCCAAATTGTCAGCCCATCCTTGTTCGTTCAGTATCCAGGTAGATACCCAACAAGGTGCAACACGAGAAGGTGAGGATTGGACATTAGGTCAGAAGCTCTGGTTGGTTCTTCGCATTCCTTTAAAGGCTATGTGGAGATCTCTCAGTTATACAGCTTTGACCCTTAAGCACCTCTTGGTAATGGTTCTGTATTCATAATACTAGAGTACTAGAAGAAAGACTATTATAGGTTCAATTCTAGTTGCAGAAATATATTCCTTACCCCTGCTGATGCATTAGCTGATCTTTGGCACTAGTAAGCATGGTTTTAACTCTTGGAAACTCTGGTTTTTGACCTCACAACTCAGAAATTTTGACTATGGAACTTGTACCTTTCAGAAATAATAGCATATCAGTTAAAGTTTATGAATTCTAGATGACAAACGTTATCAGCAGCATTTGTATCAATAAAGTTCTGTATCACTGGTAGCTGTGGACCTGACTACCAATGATGATTAAGGAAAGGAAAGTTGATGCTTGCTGTTTTCCACACAAGTTAGAACTAAAAAGTTCTGCTTAATCTCTTTGGGAAATAATAAGAGAGGCACCAGAGGGTTTATATTTCATAAATGAATACATGAATCTATTTCCTGATTTCTACTGATTAAACTAATCTAAACTCAGAAAAAGGTTATTATAAAAATGTTCCACTTATGCAATAACAATGCAAATGTAACTGAAGACCAATCAACAGTGAAAAGAAATAAACAATTAAGGTATAATAAAATATAAAGTAAATTCTAACATTAGTTTATAAACAACACTATAATTCACAGATGTTATCATTTGGTGGAGAGCATAGATTTTTATTGAGTCATTTAAATTTCATCATTATAATAACACTAATTATGGGTATAGACCATATTGGTCTATTCCGGTCTCATTATAAATCCAATATCCTTTTTTGAGGTCTACCCTGCCTTCTCTTTCCAATTGGCTTATATTTCAGTATTTGTTTAGGATATCGGGTGTTGGCCATTCGGTTTACATGTTCTATCCATTTTTGTTTATAATTGTTTAGTTTTTCTTCTATTGATTTTGTTTTTAGTTCTTTTAAAATGTCTTCATTCCTTTTTTGGTCTAATAATGTGTATTTTGCAGTTCTTCTCATAAATCTCATTTCACTTGTTTTTATTCTTTGTTTATTGCCCAAATTTCACTGCCATATAATAATGTGGGCATTGCTAAAGTATTAAATATTTGCAAGCGTGTTTCTTTTTGTACTAGATTTGGATTGAGTGTTCTATTTATCAGGCCTATAATCTGTAAAAATTTTCAAGTTTTTAATTTTATGCCTTTTTCTCCTTCATATGATATTTCATATCCAAGATAAAGTATTTATCTGTTCTTAAATTTTAACTCCACAATATAACATTTCTATGTTGGAAGTTTTTTCCCACTTGGTTAGACTATAATAAATTTAGTTTGATCCTTTATCCAAGTGTAAGCAAACAAAGTTTGTGCCTGAAGTATCTTCAGGACTGAGGTAACTCGTGGTAAAGGTGGACCAAGCGCTCTCATCACTCCTTGTCTCAGTATCTCTCATAATGCAAAGCACATCTCCTTGTGGAGATGTATAATGCTATGCATTAAGGGAAGGGCCACTATCAAGACCGGTTTCGACCTTTATTGAGGTCTCGTCAGTGGAGGGCAGACCCAGAAGTGGTGATACTAAGGCAGAAGCAATGGAGAAGTGATATTTACCTATACGAGTTGCCAAAAGGTGTACCACCTTATTTTTAAGGTGGTACAGGCGCAAACTTTGTTTGCTTACACTTGGATAAAGGATTAAACTAAATTTATTATAATCTAACCAAGTGGGAAAAAACTTCCAACATCTTTCTCTAAATCCAGAGTAATTTAATAATAAGGTGGTACACTTTTTGGCAACTCGTATAGGTAAATATAACTTCTCCATTGCTTCTGCCTTAGTATCACCACTCCTGGGTCTGGCTCCCACTTACGAGACCTCAATAAAGGTCGAAACCGGTCTGGGTAGTGGCCCAGACCTTCCCTTAATGCATAGCATTACACATGTCCGCAAGGAGATGTGCTTTGCATTATGGTAGATACTGAGAAAAGGAGTGATGAGAGCTTGGTCCGCCTTTACCACGAGTTACCTCAGTCCTGAAGATACTTCAGGATAAAGGCTTAAACTTGGATAAAGGATTCAACTAAATTTATTATAATATTTCTATAGTACAATATAACAACTAAGTCAAATGTCACTTTAAATAAATTATTGCAGTGTATGGATGGTGAAGGTATAGCGTGGGTCATCCCTGGAAGATGACTAATTGTTGTTCATGTGACATATACAGGTTTATTTCATGTGGAATAGACTACTAGCTATTCCTAGATGGTATTGGTTCATCTTCTGTAAATATGTTTGAGGAAAGATGGCATAAGTATTTAAATGAGCCCTCTCTCTCAACAAGTCCTTGGATTCCATGGAAGCGCACTCATAATAATAATAATATTCATGTTAAAATTACATAATAAAAATTAACTTACACTTCTTCACCAGTATGCTCTCCTAAATCTGGAAGACCAACATCCTCATCACTAGATGATTCAGCACTATCTTCTTCATCACTATTGTAGACATGAGACCTGCATATAGTTACAATAAAGTATTTAATCAATTCTGAAACAATAGCCATAATGAATATTAATAACAAATTGGTATTTATAATATCTGAAAGAAAATGCTTATAATTTGAGATAAAAGAATTATGTAATCAACATTATATATAGTTATCAATATTTTAGTGGTATATGAAACCTTTCTTCATTTAGAGATTTTTTACCTGTTTCAAAATGAAATAAAATACATATGGCATGAAAATTATAATAATTTATTTAAAATGTCGTTACTGAGACGAAACTTAGCTAAGCACCTGGCTGGGAGTACAGGTTTCTCTACTTTTTCTTTAAATGTTGTCATGGAAGTCATCTCCTGACTTTTCTTTAGTCGCATAAGATTTAATTTTGTTTCTAAAGTCATCTGAAAAGCTCCATTATATGAAATATCTAAATCCACCCAAAATCCTTTTTCATCCATTGTGGGCTCTGAGGTTCTGTGGATGACTGGGATTGTGTTTCCTAGATTGATGTCTGTTAAAGCAAGTTCTTCCATAAAGTATGGCAGCTGCAAATAGAGGAGAATACAGAAAGTAATAATAGTCATGTTTTTCCCCACCATAATATTTAAATATTCAAATTCACTGCATAAAAATTTAATAAGCAGATAATGCATAAATGAATAAATTCATATGGAATAAGAGAGAAATTAGTCGGCTAAATTAGCTGTATACAAGACAGTGTTCAAACCAGTTTTAACTTATGGATCTGAGAGCTGGGTCAGAAGTAAAACACTTGACCAAAGACTAGAGACCGCAGATATGAGAGTCCTGAGAAAGATTATAGACGTGAACAGATGGCATCAATGGCAATATCATATTAAAAACAAGGATATTAGGAAAGAACTTGATATTGTCAGCATCCAGGAATGCGTTAGCAGAGCTAATCTCAGGTGGTATGGTCACCTAAACAGAATGGGCGAGGAAAGATTAGCGAAACAAGTGTTCTCTGCCAGGTTGGCAGCAAAACGACCCAGAGGAAGACCAAGATATAGGTGGATTGATACGGTACAAAGTTCCTTAGACAATAGAAATATAAGATCTGATATGTTGGAATCTTGACAAGTAACAGACTGATTTGGAGGAAAATTGTAGATAGGAAGTTAGTAATGATATAATTTTTTCATGTAGTACTATCATATCCTGTACACCCCTTGTGGGTACATGGCAGGAATTGATGATGATGATGACAATGCATAAAATGAAGACTAACTAGTCTCTTATTCACCTGAGAGGTATTGAAAATCTTATATTCAATTTAATAAGAAAAATTGTATTTACATTAAAAATCAAGACAGACATAAACAATGAAGTGCAATTTCTTATCAGAAAGTGCTAAGAGAACATTCGAGAAAGACTCCTTATACTTTCCACATGGAAAGGAATCTAATCAGAGGTAGGGGTATGAATCACTATTTTCAATGCCAAGAATGTTAATTATTTGATAATTTCAATTATATTATTCATAAGAGCTTTATAAAACTATCAGTTTAAGTGATTAAACAAAAATTTAATATTCTATAATATTATCATTTCTGATATCTGTCCTAAAGAGGTGTAGAGAATATATCAGAGAACTACATAATTAAGTTTGCAAGTATCCCATCTACAATATCTTTCTCAAATTTTACATTTCAGTCTTCAATCAACTACTAACTGCATTAGTCCAAAGATCTTGGGGCTCCTCTGGATCAGCAGTAACTACTTTTCTACATTATTTTTTGATATGACTGTAATGTTATTTACATTATTTGTTCACTTCCCTAATTTTTCTCTGAACAGTCATATATTCAGTCTGTCGACTACTTCAAACCATCTTCAAGAGCCACAAGTTAATTAGATTTCAACATTGTCTTGTACACTGCTAGTGTAGTAACTAATTTCTCCCTTATTCTAAAATAGACTGCAATGAAAGACATTTGAAGACTTGTATAAAATTTTCAGCAAAGTATCAAAGGAATCTTGTTTTCATGGAATGATTGTATAAAGAGAGTTATGAAACCTTGCTACATTGTACTAATCTAAATAGGTGTGATGTACTAAAGTTTTCCCTTTCATAAGACATTGTGTTTTTTAACATGGCTTACTATAGCTAATATTATGAGGACTGTTCGATAAATCGGTGCAAAGTCTAAGAGATGGCACCACCAGTACGCATTGAGGTTATTTTTATTTGATGACAACTGTTGAAGGATCACACACACACAAAGTTTCAGTCAGATACAGCTATTACTCTGTGTTTGGAGTTCATTTGAATCAATCAAGTACTGTGATTTGTGAAAAATGGATGAGAAAGAATTTCGTATAGTGATTAAACATTACTTTTTGAAAGGAAAAATGGCTCAGGAAAAGCTAAGCTTGATAAACATTATGGTGAGTCTGCACCTTCGATTAGAATGGTTTATAAATGGTTTAGTAACTTTCGAAGTGCCCATATGAGCACAAGTAACGCTGAACGTTCCGAACGCCCTGTTGAGGTCACTACTACAGAAATTATTGAAAAAATCCGTGATATGGTGATGGATGATAGAAGAGCAAAGGTGTGTGAAATTGCTAAGGCTGTGGGCATCTCAAATGACTGCGTACATAATATTTTACATGAACATTTACATATGAGAAAACTATCTGCAAGATGGGTGCCACGTTTGCTCACACTGGATCAAAAGCGTCAACGTGTGTGAACTGTTGAAAGGACAGCTTGCAGCTGTTTCAACGAAATCCAACTCTCCAGATTTGGCTCCTTCAGACTACTATCTGTTTCCAAACATGAAAAAATGGCTGGCAGGAAAGAGACTTTCATCAAACGATGAGGTGATTGCAGAAACAACTGCCTATTTTGAAAAGTTGAGCAACTAATACTATATGGACGGGATCAAAAAATTCGAGCATCGTTGGACTAAGTGTATAGACCTAAAAGGAGACCATATTGAAAAATAAAAAATGTTTGTCCAAAAAAATTGTTTTCTTCATTTTTGCATGGACTTATTGAACAACCCTTGTGTGTGTGTATATATACATACACACATATGTATCAAAATATCATTAAGACATAATGTATCACATTCACATTGTTGATTTTTCAGTTATGTTGTGTTGTTTTGCTTTGATTCATTTAAAACATTTTTTATTGAAGATGAATGATACTTAGGCGAAAATTTAATACAAATGAATCTTTATTATTATTATTATTATTATTATTATTAATTTAATGGGCACTTCCAAGGAGTCCAGACTCTTTTTGGAAGACCCAAACTATCCACACTATCATATCGAATATCATGCAACTGATACAACATATACAACTGATTCTAGCAACCCATTCCATTTATTCACAACTTATCAAGCAAAAAATCTAGTTCTCACATCCCCTGCTAATTACACTTTTACTCAACTTCCAAGAATGACCTCTTGCTCTGCTCCTTCTAGTGCTGAATCATTTCCCCTGCATCAATCCTATAAAACTCTAAGTAACTTAAATGTTTCTATCTTATCTGCTCATTTTTGCCTATCAACCAACTTCTGCAGTCCACTCACACCCACAATTTATCCTCATAGGGAACACGGCACAGACCACTCACCATCTTGTTTGCTTGCCTTTCAATTCTCTACACAACTTTCTCATCCCCAAGAACCGCAGAAGATGAAACCTGAGCACAGTAAACCAGATATGGATGTATTAAAGCCTTATAAAGAGGAATAACAACTTCTTTATCTCTACTCGTTAGTGTGGTCTTCAACAGTCAAGTAATCTTATGACCTACCTTAGCAACACATCCTCTAAACTTCAACTGTCTACCAGCAGCTCTAAATGCCTAGCTTCATCCATTTCCTGAAGTAAGTTCCATCAATATGGTACACAGCTTGTAATCAATTTATCCTAACATGCATAACTTTACATTTCTTCACAATAAACTGACACCCTATTTAAATCATCCTGCAAGCTTGCTACATCAAGATTCAGTACTATGACCACTACTGTACAAATTAAACAGTAGTGGTCATAACACTGAACTTTGTGGCACACCACTAGTCACATGTTTTAGTCTGGATTCTGCTCCTCTATATACCACTATCTGATATCTGTCCAGCATCTGCCCACTTATCCAAATAACCAGAGTCATATCCATCCCCATGTATTCTAATTTGCATAAAAGAATTCCATGTGGTAATCAGACAAATGTCTTTGCAAAATCCAACAGATCATTGTGTAGCTATTTCCTTTATCCAACTCAGGTGTTACTCTATTATATAAAGTTAGTAAATTAATAAAATTTGGAGAAAAGAGCAAAGCTAATAATAATGGCAAATATCTGTTGGATTTCTGCTCAGGACATGGACTGGTTATTACTAACACCATGTTCCAACATAAAAATGTACACAAATTCACATGGAGAGAAGAGGCTAGGAATAAGAAAAGTCTCATTGACTATGTTATTGTTGATAGTGATGTTTTCTCCCTGGTGCAGGACACCAGAGTGTACAGAGGATTTGAAATTGGAAGTGATCACTATTTAGTCTTGAGCAGGATAAAATTGAATTTCATATTGAAAAGAATAACATGTAAGAAAGTTTTAAAGCGAATAAAAGTTGAGAAGCTCTCAGATGTCAACTGTAGACTAAAATACAGAAAGATTATTGAAAAGAAAATGAAAGAGTTTGAGAACAGGAATCAAACCTTGGAGATTCAGTGGCAAACTCTGAAGAAAACATTGATTGATTCTGCCAGCGAGGCATGTGGTGAGGTTGTGTGCAAGGATAAAAAAATCAGAACTCCCTCGTGGACACAGGAAGTTAAAGAGGCAGTGAAGGAAAAGAAGAAAGCATATCAAAAGTTCCTGGCAAATAAGTCCGCTTTTACTCTTACAGAATACAGAGACAAATGTAAGAAATCTAAACAGTGTGTAAACTAGCTAAACAAAAGTCATGGGAGGACTTTGGCAAGAATATAGAAAATAAATATCAAGAAGGTGGCAAAATATTCTGGAGGTTGTTGAAGAAGCTTAGGAATGGAGGAAAGAGTGCTGTAAAAGGAATTAGAGATGATAAAGGTGACATGAAAACAGGAGAAAAAGATATCCTTGAATTATGGAGTAATTACTTTGAAAAACTGCTAAATGAAACAAGCAGTGATGACAGAACAGTGATAAAAAACACTGACCAGGCATGCAGTCAGGAATACATATGCATACTAAGTAGAAAAAGCCATCAAAGGCTTGAAATGTGGAAAGGCTGCAGGAGTAGATGATATTCGACCAGAAATGCTGAAGTATGGTGATATAAAAGTCTTACAGTGGCTGTACTGCATAGTTCAGAAAGCCTGGACAGAGGGACGAATTCCCGATGATTGGAGTAGAGCTCTCATAGTACCCATATATAAAAAGGGAAATAAAACTGAATGTGAGAATTACATAGGTATTTCCCTACTGAGTGTTCCTGGCAAGATCTATGCAAGTATACTTGAGAAACGGTTGAGAAGAATTGTGGAAGAAAAGCTTGGTGAAGAACAAGCTGGATTCAGGCCAAATAGAGGCTGTCAGGATCAGATCTTCACTTTATGACAAACAGTCGAGAAAGCATGGGAATATAACAAAGATCTGTATTTAAGTTTTGTCGATTTGGAAAAGGCATATAACAAGGTGCCAAGAGAGAAGCTATTCAATACGCTGCAGTTATATGGTGTCAATGGGGCACTATATCAAGCAATACTTAGTCTTTATTTGAGTTGTAAGTCAGCAGTTAGAATTGAAGGAAGTACAGGAAGATGGTTTAATGTTAAATCTGGTGTGAGACAAGGATGTACATTATCCCCTCTGTTATTCATTATCTATATGGATCACATTATGAAGGAAAGTGGTATTAAACCTGATATAAAAATTGGAGGTGTTAATCTCAGCTCTTTGCTTTATGCGGATGATGTTATACTTCTAAATAAATCCGCTACAAGTCTGCAAGATTCTCTGACTAAATTCAATTGCTGTTGTAATAGATATGGTATGAAGGTCAGCAATAAAAAGACAAAGACAATGAAAATAGGCAGAATCATTGAAAATGTCAACTCTGTTGTGAATGGAGAACCTGTGGAACAAGTAAAACATTTCAGCTACTTAGGCACGATTTTTACTGAAGATGGTAAATTAAATATAGAAATAGACAACAGAATCAGCAAAGCTGGTATGGTGGGAAGTCAATTGAATAAATTCATATGGAATAAGAGAGAAATTAGTTGGAACACTAAATTAGCTGTATACAAGACAGTGTTCAAACCAGTTTTAACTTATGGATCTGAGAGCTGGGTCAGAAGTAAAACATTTGACCAAAGACTAGAGACCGCAGATATGAGAGTCCTGAGAAAGATTATAGGCGTGAACAGATGGCATCAATGGCAATATCATATTAAAAATGAGGATATTAGGAAAGAACTTGACATTGTCAGCATTCAAGAATGCATTAGCAGAGCTAATCTCAGGTGGTATGGTCACTTAAACAGAATGAGCGAGGAAAGATTAGCAAAACAAGTGTTCTCTGCCAGGTTGGCAGAAAAACGACCCAGAGGAAGACCAAGATATAGGTGGATTGATATGATAAAGAGTGCCTTAGAATATAGAAATATAAGATCTGATAATGTTGGAGTCTTGACAAGTAACAGACTGATTTGGAGGAAAATTGTAGATAGGAAGTTAGTAATGATGTAATTTTTTCATGTAGTACTGTCATATCCTGTACACCCCTTGAGGGTACATGGCAGGAATTTGATGATGATGATGATGAGTAAATTACTAAATCATGACCTAGCCTTTACAAAACCATGTTGACTATCATACAGTATCATATTTTTTGATACTGTATGTAAAAATTGGTCAAAAAGAGATTTCTAGAATGGATAAATATCCATTCTAGAAATCTCTTTTTGACCAATTTTTCCAGTATATTTTTACCACCACTCCTGAGACAGTGACTGGTCTATAATTTGCTACTGCAGTCTCAGAATCTCCCTTATGCAAGAGCATTATGTTGCCCTCTTTCCACTCCCTAGGAACACTACCAGAGCTGAGGCTTAAATTAAATAGCTTAGAGGCATTGCCAGTTCCCTTGCACATTCCTGCAAAAAGCGAGCTGATATCCCATCTAATCGAATGACTTTATGCGTGGGTTATGTATGACGAGTGGTGTGGAATTTGTGGACGTGTGGAGTGAGTTTGATGGGCGAAAGGATCTATATAAGATGGATGGCTTGCATTTGAATGGTTACGGTGTAAGAAGAACTGAGAAACTGTTGCTGAATGTAGTGGATGTGCAAATTCAGGAAAACTAGATTTGTTAAGGGGGGGGGGGGGAGTAGATATACAGTCCTTAGGGAGGCAGTTGAATGTAAGAATGAATATAATATGCTAGAGCAAATAAGGACAACAAACCAGAGTGGGATAGTTAATATAAGGCATCAAGGTAGGGTTCGGGCTAATGGGGGTCTTAAATTCATGTACACTAATACTAGGAGTATTAAGAACAAGAAGGAAGGGCTTTTGGCCATGGTTGGCACTTCCAGACCACAGGTTATTGGTATTAGTGAAACATGGCTGACTGTAGATGATATAGCTAGTGAGATTGAATGTGATGGGTATAGTGTGTTCAGGAATGATAGAGAGAATAAAATGGGGGGGGGGGAGTATTGTTGATGATAGCTGATGAGCTACAGCCAAGGAGAATAGAAGTTGAATTGCAGGATAGAGAAAAGAGCACATTTGAGGCCATTTGGTGTGAGATTGTGGCTAGCAGAACTAAATATACAATTGGGTGCTGCTATAGACCAGGTGATGGAAAAGATGGTGGTGACAGTATGCACAAGCAAATAGAAGAAATGAGTGGAAGGAGGGTGATTATTATGGGAGATTTCAAGTATGGCTGCATTGATTGGAGTGAGGAGAGGACACACGGGAGGAAGGAATCGGATTTTATGCGGTTATTAAGGGATAACTATCTGCGACAGCATGTAATGGAAAATACTAGGGGTCAGAGAGTGCTTGACCTAGTAATTACATCTGAGGATTTGGCTGTAACAAATATGACCACATTGCCACCAATTGGTGAGAGTGATCATAGGGTCTTGACTTGGGAGGTGGCTAGAGGTGTAGAATTTTCAATTAAGACAGGGTACATGTGGAATTATCGGGCTGGAAAGTATGACAAGCTTAGGAGTTTGATTGGTTCAGTGCCATGGCATGTACAACTGCAAGGACTAGAAGTTGATAGTGCATGGGAGGTAGTTCAGAAGTGCTTGCATGAAGCAATGGCTGACTGTATACCTAGAGTCCGAATAATAAATCAAGTAGGGGTTAAATGGATGAATAACACCATTAAGCTTGAGCTGCAAAAAAAGAAACAACTATGGAGGGAATTTAAGGAGAAAGGTGACCGGCAGGCACATGAACGGTATAAAGCGCAGGCCAGAAGGGTGACGAGTGTGGTAAGAAAAGCAAAAAAGGATTACGAAAGAACATTGGCCATGCAGGCTAAAGAGAATCCTAAACAGTTTTTTAGATATGCAGCAAGTAAAAGGAAAAATGTACATGGCAGAATGATTTTAAAGAATGCCGATAATAGGGAGGTAACTGAATCAGTTGAGATAGTTGAGTTACTGAGTGAGCACTTTGCAAGAATATATCATCCAGGTGGTGACATTGCAGAAACGAATAAATCAGTAGATTATACGGGAATTGTGGTGAATGAAGTGGAGGTGAGTAGTCTATTGCATAACCTCAATGTCAATACATCTGTGGGATTGGATGGTATACCAGCTCGTGTAGTATGAGAAGCAGCTAAAGAATTGTCAGTATCCTTGACCATTTTGTTTAATTTGAGTCTCGGGTCTGGGTTAGTCCTGAGCGAGTGGAAGGAGAGGAAAATAGTTCCTCTGCATAAAGGTGGTTCCAAGACTGCTGTTGTAAATTACCGACCAATTAGCATATCAGGAATCATTGTCAAGGTCTTAGAGAAATTAATCAAGAAAAGAACACAGGATTGGATAGATGAAAATGGGATATTGTATGGGGGACAACATGGTTTTGTGAAGGGTAGATCATGCCTCAGTAACTTGCTCACGTTTTATAACACAGTGACGGCTGAGCTGGATAGGGGTAGTGGGTTTACAGTGATACTACTGGACCTTTCCAAGGCCTTTGATAGGATACCACATGGCACCCTAATCAGTAAACTGGAGCAGATGGGGATGGATATAGGTTTGGTGAGATGGATAGGAGGGTGGTTGAAGGAGAGATACCAGAGAGTGGTTTATTCAGGAGTGGAGTCAAAAAGACGTCTTGTGACTAGTGGAGTGCCGCAGGGCTCTGTTCTTGGACCACTGCTTTTCAATTTGTTCATCAATGATATTGCAAAGGATTTGAGAGGAAGTGTTCACTTGTTTGCTGATGATGCAAAGTTGGGTAGAGCAATTGTGAGTGCACAGGATGTCCAAATTTTACAGGATGATTTGGATAGTTTGGAGGACTGGGCTAGGAAAAATGGATGTCAGTTTAATGTGGCAAAGTGTAAGGTTATGCACTTTGGGGTGAAAAGAATAGCAGCAGTATATCGCATTGATGGAACCGTACTCCAGGAGATTGATGAGGCCAGGGATTTGGGAGTGCTGGTGGATAGGGAGTTGAAGTTTAGGGGGCACATTGCAAAAGTGACTAAAACAGCTCACCAAATCACTTGGCTTCTGAAAAATACTTTAACATGCAGAGACGAACAAGTTGTTGTTCCTCTGTATCGAGCCTTGATAAGACCCCATCTGGACTTCTGTGCCCAGCTATGGGCACCAGGGTTTCTTCGTGATGGGGAGGAAGTGGAGAGGGTCCAGAGACGAGTGACCAAGATGATAGCAGGTCTGTGGAATGAACCTTATGAGAATAGGTTGAAGATTTGTGGGTTGCAGAAATTGGACGAAAGGCGAAGGAGGGGTGATATGATTGAGACATTCAAATTACTGAAGGGTTTTTATAAGATTGATCCAGAAGATATTTTTGAAAATATGACTGGTGGTGGGAGGACTAGGGGCCATGTATGGAAGCTGGGCAAGAGCGTGGTTGACAAGGGTGTTAGAGCTAGGTTTTTTACTTGGAGAGTGGTGAATGCATGGTCCCTAGTCCTCCCACCACCAGTCATATTTTCAAAAATATCTTCTGGATCAATCTTATAAAAACCCTTCAGTAATTTGAATGTCTCAATCACATCACCCCTCCTTCGCGTATCGTACTATTTCTGCAACCCACAAATCTTCAACCTATTCTCATAAGGTTCATTCCACAGCAGACCTGCTATCATCTTGGTCACTCGTCTCTGGACCCTCTCCACTTCCTCCCCATCACTTTGGAATACTGCAATTACACCATGTAATTGCAGTATTCCAAAGAACTTTTCTCATTTTATAACATTCATTCATCCTGTTTACTTCTTCTTGGCTTCGAGTATTAGGCAATTGTTTGCCTGTAACGTTTTCAAGGGTTTAAAAAGACTTCCACCCATTTCTTCCTAGGTCTTCCTCTTGATCGGTGTCCCTTTGGTTTATATTTCCAGGTAGTATTTTGCCATCTGTCCTCATTCATTCTTTCTACGTGGTTTTTCCAGTTCTTTCTATAGTTTGTGATGTCTTCTGTTATGCTAATTATGGATGATTGTTTTCTTATTTCTTCATTTCTTATCTTGTCTATTCTTTTATAGCCTGCGAGCGGTCTTAGGAACTTCATTTCTGTAGCTTCCACTTGTCTTTTATCTCATTCTTCCCAAGTCCAGATTTCACTGCCATATTTCAGAATTGGTTTGGCTATTATTTTATATAGTTTTATTTGGGTTGTTCTAGACATATATTTATTGAAGTGTCTGTTCAAAGTTCCAATGACTGCTAGGAATTTTTACTTTTTATATGCAAAGTCGATTTCTCCATTGGAACATGTAATTTCCTAAATATTTAAATTTGTTCACTTGTTCTATTACTTTGTTGTGGATGATTAGTTAGCATCTTTTAATTTCTTTACTTAGAATGCTATTAATTTTGTTTTATTTATTGAGATTTTCATGTCATACTGTTCTATTGTTTTGTTCAATACACAGATTTTTATGTAATTGGTCTTCATTTTCAGCAAAAATAACTTGATCATTAGCATACCAAAGGCCGATTAATTCTTTATTTCCTATTTTAATCCCTGTGATTTTGTGTTTCCTCCACTCTCTCTTGAAATTTTTTCCATATATATCCAAAACCTACTCATAACAACCTAAAATATCCAGGTGTATATAAATTATGGTGCGATTGCAATATCCCTTATTTTGGACAAACTAACAAATCTATTGAACAACGTATAGAAGAGCATAAGAGAGACAGCTCTTACAAAAGATCTCATGCAACTGCGTTATCCAGTCATGTTCTGTTTTCAAATAATCCTAATGATGATCAACAAAGCCACTCCGTTTGCTGGGATAGATCAGAAAATAACTTTCGCTGTAATGATGAGTTTGAGAGGAAAATTGTAGAATCAAGGGAAATCCTGCTGAACCCTGTCCATTTAAACAACAATTTGAGTTATAACATCCCAGATAGCCATGCTGCAGTTATTCAATATTGGCGTTCACGTGAGCCTGCACGCACACTTGCAATAAACAATGGCACGCCTGTTAGAATGTGAAAAAATACGTTTTTTATGTATCAATTATGTGTGGCAATTTTTACCTGTAATTTCCAGTTTGTTTTGATACTTCAATGTTTATTATTATTCTTGTCCTTTAAGAATACCTGAGGAAGGCTATTATAAGCCGAAACTAGTCGTATTATTCTTATTAAAATCTTTATATAAGTTATCTCGGTTTTTAGTCATTAAATCTATTTTTTAAAATGTACCACAACAACCGAGTAAAAGCTGATTATCACACACACACACACATATATATATATATATATATATATATTGAAGAGAATTAGTGATAATCCACTTCCTTGAATGAGCATGTATTTAATAAGGATATTTCTCTCTAGTTTCCGCAGTCCTTTCTGTTTCTTTTTTTGAATATGTTTATGACTATTGCTGTCTTCCATTCTTGTGGGATGTTTCCTTCTTCCCATATTCTGTTTAGGAATTTAATTAAACAACAGGTTAAACAATAGAACCATGGGAAATGAAATAAAATATAAAAGAATCAGAGCAATAACAAGAAGAGAAACCAGGAAAATCAGAAGATAATCTACCAAATTTAAATACATATTCTTGTGATGCTAAATACCCTATTTGATAACTTATTGCCAGGTTTTAGATTACACAATTTTTCTTAATCACTTCAAGTACATTTGTATAATCTTATATGGAATACCCACCATTAAAATGAAAGGATATGCAATGAACTACCAAGAAGTCCTTATGAAAGTTTCAGAGCAGCAATATTTTTAGCCTAGGATATGATGATTCATGAGATAATTTAAAATGCACCATAGTGAGCTACATTACTATGGTGCATTTTATGACATCAAACCTTAAATTATTTGTAGAGTAGATTTCTTTCTTTCTTTTTTTTTTTTTTTTTTTAAAGTGAATCCTTATTAAAGTATCCTGTAGTACTTTAGTCCTGTGGATGCATTATAGATCAAGCAATCCAGAAACTGCTGTTTTAAAGACCTGTATTTGATACTTTTCAAGCCACTTCAAGTGTTCAAAAAGCAGGGTAGCAGTCTCAATAGATGATTTCCTAAGTCAAGGAAATCATCTATTAGGCTGTGAGTTTCAATTTCACAATGTGGAAACAAACTCACAGCCTACTAGCTGGGGAGAGGTAAAGTATCCACTTGACCATTTAGGCAGCTGAATGCATTTCTTTTTAATTAATCTAAACAGCACAAAATCATGGGCAGAAGAGATAACGAAGTGTAATAACTCTGGATGGATAATCAAGCCTCATCTTCCTGTAGGACAACTCACTACTAATATCTACTCAAAAACAATGGATGAATGAAGATGAGTTTGCAATTTGGTAATTGTCAGTCAAGTATTCTGTATGGAGTGAAACTACATACACATTGTGATGGTACAACATAGTCAATTATTATTCCAGCTGGGGGGGTATTGCCAACAATGCAGAAAACAAAAAAGTCAGGTACTGGAATAAACACAAACCTTTCTTTTAGTGCTGCAAGGTGATCAGCATTCATTTTAGAAATTATGGACTTTACAACGTATTTTAATTTCCCGACGTTTCGACCTTCATATGAAGGTCATCATCATCTGGAGTATATACAAGTATACAAGGACAAGATGAGTTACATTTCACACAGAGCTAACGAAACAATGATTTGATTGCTGGTTATTCTACTGGCATGACCTCTAGTGAAAAAAAAAAAAAATATATATATATATACAGAAAAAATTTAAAATTAATTAAATATTTAGAAACTACATCAAAGCTAAATTCTATTTAAGATAACATGGGAGAAACATTCTTTCATATAGATAGTTTTCTTACAGTAACAATGATATCCTATTTTTTATCATGACAATTGTTATATTAGATTTAAGATTCTGAATTAATTACAGTCCTGTTTATAGTTAGCTCTTAGTGAGAAAGGTTCTGTGGGTAGAATATGTGCCTTCCACATGCTTGGGATTTTTAGACCATCATCATTATTTAGGTGGTTGATAAGAATCTCACAGTCTTCCTTAAATTTGCATTCATACCATGTTTTGGTGTGATGTAAAACAATTGGTGCTTTTCCAGTCAATTCACAATGTAAAGTGTTCAAGGCATGATCAGAAAGGCCACCTTCACCATAGTTATTATATTTAACGTGCTGTTTATGTTCCTTTTGTCTGATAGGAATTGTGCATCCTGTTTCCCCTATATATGGTACATTACAGGTGCAATAAATACGGTATTCTCCAGAGTGAATTTATAGATGAACCCCTCAAGTATAGCTAACAGAAAACTTTAAAAAGACAAAAATCATGATAATTTCAAGAGAAAAGAAAATACCAAAAATATGCATGAATATAAAAGGAAATAAATTAGAATAGGTGCAAAAATACATATACCTCGGACACTTGATCACAGAGAATGGCAGGACAGAAGATGAAATTAGAAAAAGGATTGAAATTGCAAGGTCAACTTTCAACAGGATGAAAAATCTACTAACATCGAGAGAATTAAATCTGAAAACAAGACTAAGAATCTCCAAATGCTACATATGGTCTACATTATTATATGGAGTAGAGACATGGACATTCTCCAATCTGAATGTGAAAAAACTGGACGCCTTTGAAATGTGGATGCTACAAAGAATTATGAGAATATCATGGAAAGACAAAAAGACAAATGAAGAGGTACTAGAGATGGCAGGCGTAAACATGAGCCTGATGAAAGAAATTAAAAAGAGAAAAGTCAGATATTTTGGACATATTCTGAGACATAACTGCCTACAAAGGACACTTCTCAAAGGAACTGTTGAGGGAAAGAGAAAGAGAGAAAGACAAAGACTGGAGTGGATGAAAAATATAGAAGACTGGACCTATCTCTCATATGAGGAATGCAGCAGAGAGGCGCAGAATAGGACATGGTGGAGACACATGGTAGTCGATCTCCTGTAGGGAGAAGACACCTGACAGGACTCCAGGGTGGGCCAGCAGAGGGAGTGGGTCTTTGGATGACTTAAGTAAGCTTTTTAATTTTGCAGGAGGTTTAAAGGTGGCTCTGAGATTGTACTTTGTAGTATTCTGTTTATTTTATTTGATGTCCCTTTAACCATGTCGCCATCAATATGCATAAAATACACCACTCCTCTACACTTCGTATCCATCATATATTTCAATGTAATATCAATGGTATTACAATTTTAATATGCATTTTGCATCCATGGTAACCTCAATATATATACGTCATGGCTGGTTGGATGGTTAATGTAAGGAATGGTTATAGTTTTACTGTAGTCTGGTTTATATTTATTTTTTATTGAGGTCTTGTAGAGAATTTTGTTAATAGTGTTTTGGCTGTAACCATTTTTTAGAAAAGTATTGCTGATAACTTTAAATTCATGTTTCAGTGTTTGTTCATTGGAGCAGATCTTCAAAGCCCTGTTTTTTAGAGTATTAATGCACCTAGTTTTTGTGTTGGGTGGTGGTGGTGGTAGGAATTTATGTATACAGTCAACCCTCCTATAACGCGATTAATTCGTACCGCATTATATGGAAACTGTGTTATAAGAAACTCAGATTTAACGTGCAAACCAGGTTAATTCGTGCCACATTATATGGAAACTCAGAATTAGTACGAATCAGATTGATTCGTACCGCGTTATATGGGAACCACCCTTTAAACGATTTAAAATTTGGATTTTGTCCTCAAGAGATATAAACTTTCTTTTTAACTGTTTTCTTGTTTCTTTTGTGTCTGACATTATGCAAACCTGGGGTTAACAATTATTTTATTATTATTATATTACAACAAATAAAAAATATTACCTACAGTATTGTGTAATGTTGTCCAATTACGATAATACAAATTAAGCGAGCAAAAGGCACTTTATTGAACACTAATCGTGATATGTACGTCTGCATGGATTTACAGACAGTTTCCTACTAAGTCGCACTTAAAATTGATGACAAAGTGGGTGGTTGCAACAGTGAAAGTTCGGCAGCGCTATTGGATAAAAAAATTCATGCAAATACGCAACAGCCAATCATACGGTCTATTTTAAGCATTAAAACAGAGCACTGTGAACAATCTCGCATCGTTTCTTCGCTTATAGGGGAATTCCCTGATAACTGAAATTGGAAAATGGTGATGTACCTTCACCAAAAAGAAGGGAATTCCCTGTTAATTTCAACTGTAAAAATTTAACACATAGATAAATTCATGCTATAGAGAATCTTCTTAAACCAATTAAGTTGATGGAATGTTGTTGAACGGAAACTGCGTTATAGGAGGGCTTTCATAATTTTGGCTCCGCGTTATATGGAAACTGTATTATAAGAGTACCGCATTACAGAAGGGTTGACTGTATATATATATATATATATATAATATATAGGCCAGTATGTGTTGGTTTCTGGTAAACAGTGAAGGAATGTTTACAATCTCAATTTGCAATCTGTTTTTCAATCTCAATTGTGAACTGTATGCACTTGTGTTGTTTGTTTAGGTGGCTAGTGTCTAGTGGCCAGATCGCGAAAACATCGTCAATGTATCTAAGCCAGACTTTGGGTTTTAAAGGAGAGGAATCTAGAGCATGTTGCTCAAAATGTTCCATATAAAAGTTAGCAATAGGAGGGGGGGGGATAATCACGAGCCTATGGCTGTGCCTTCTTTTTATAGGTAGAAAGCGTTTTGCCATACAAAATAATTAGAACGTAATACAGGTGCAAAGATATCTGGAGGGAATTTGTCCTGTAAAAGAAGGATTGTGTCATTGATTGGAACATTCATAAAGCAGGCAGAGACGTCAAAACTGACTAATAAATCATCTCTTTCTAAAGTAATATATTTGATTATGTTTATGAAGTGTTGTGTGTTTCTGATATAAGAGGGGGAATAACTTACCAACTCCTTGCACGTTGTTGCTAATTTCTTGGCTAGGTGATAATTCGGGCTGTACCTTTGACTATCGGCCGAAGTGGTGTGTTTTGTTTGTGTATCTTTGGTAGACCGTAAATTCTCGGGGAACAAGCGTAGTGCGGAAGTAATTTTTTGACTGTATCTTCAAGCCATGTAGTAAATGATCTAAGTAGTTTCTCTTATTTCTTTTTTATTCTATTGGTCAGGTCGTAGTTAACAAGTTGGTATGTACTATTGTCTGAGACTAGCAGATTCATTTTTTCTAAATATGTGGTTCAATTTAGAATAATGGTGGCACTTCCTTTATCGACTCTAGTTATTATGATGTTCGGATTTGATTTTAATGATCTCACCACTGTTAATACATGTTTCGTTAAGTTGCTTGTTATTGTTTTCTTATAATTTATATTTAAAATGTTGGCAGTTTCTAAACATATTTTATCTGCTATGTTATTTGGGATGAATCTTAAGCCTCTTACAATATTACAAATAAAATTCCGTTTGTTCATTAATACTCTAAAAAACAGGGCTTTGAAGATCTGCTCCAATGAACAAGCACTGAAAGACGAATTTAAAATTATCAGCAATACTTTTCTAAAAAATGGTTACATTTTTTAGAAAAGCCAAAGCACTATTAACAAAATTCTCTACAAGACCTCAATAAAAAAACAAAGATAAACCAGACTACAATAAAACTATAACCATTCCTTACGTTAAAGGGACATCAGATAAAATAAACAGAATATTACAGAAATACAACCTCAAAGCCACCTTTAAACCTCCTGCAAAATTAAAAAGCTTACTCAACTCATTCAAAGATCCACTCCCTCTGCTGGCCCACCCTGGAGTGTACCGTATTTATTGCACCTGTAATCTACCATATATAGTAGAAACAGGATGCACAATTCCTATCATACAAAAGGAATATAAACAATACATTAAATGTAATAACTATGGTGAAGGTGGCCTTTCTGATCATGTCCTGAACACTTCACATAGAATTGACTGGAAAAGCACCAATTTTTTATATCACACCAAAACATGGTATGAACACAAATTTAAAGAAGACTGTGAGATTCTTATCAATCACCCCAATCTGAACAATAATGATGGTCTAAAAAATCCCAAGCATATGGAAGGCACATATTCTACCTACGGAACCTTTCTCTCTAAGAGTTAACTATAAACAGGACTGCAGATAATCCAGAATCCTAAATCTAATATAACAATTGTTATGTTAAAAATAGGACATCATTGTTAATGTAAGAAAACTATTTATATGAAAGAATATTTCTCCCATGTTATCTTAAATAGAATTTAGCTTTGATGTAGTTTCTAAATATTTAATTAATTTTTAATTTTATCAGTATATTTTTTTTTCTCTAGAGGTCATGCCAGTAGAATAACCGGTGATCAATCATTGAATTATATTAATTCGATGAGTTATTATATTAAATGTGAAATGTAACTCAGCTTGTCCTTGTATATTTGTATATACTCCAGATGATGACCTTAATATGAAGGTCGAAACGTTGGGAAATTAAAATAGTTATTTATAACACGTTTGTAAAGTCCATAATTTCTAAAATGAGTACTCTGCCAGTGACTTACACCTTAACAGAGTAGCACTTGTCTAAGTAATAGAACTGCAAAATCTCTACATGGATATTGGCCCATAAATGACAGAATCATAACAGCTAAAATAACTGCATAACCATTCAATTTGTATATTATCCAAGCATATGCGCTAACCCAAGACCGCCCAGATGAAGAGTTGGCAAAGTTTTATGAAGACATCCAAAATGCAATATAACCTTAGGCCCCAACAAAATGGTAGGGTAGACCACAGGAAGGGAGTTTATCCCTGAGTGAACATACCTCTGATGAACGGAGCTCTGACGAAAGGAACTTAACCTGGGATGCATCTCGGACAGCTAACCGAGGTGCAAAAGAAGGCATAAGTAGGGCAAATAGGAGAAGGAGACTTAGAAAGAAAAAACACAGTCAGGATAAAGCACATAGCAGAATTCAGTGCCTACAATTTACCAGGTGTTTCTTCAACAAGCAGCAGGTTCATGAAGGAATGAGGGGAGAAAGAATAGAAAGTATATCAGTTGACAGGAAGGAATCCAAGTGGATGAGTTACACCAATACAAAGCTAAATGACAATGCTGTTAAAAACAAGGGCACACTTTACTTTTATAATCTGGGGAATCCACAGCATGAAGAGTGGATAAGGAGCAGGAAATCCTTGACAAAATTGGAACCCCGGATGTAAGAAAAATTTTATGAAAATTTTTTAAGGAGGGAGGGAGCCTTTGTTAAATTTGTGATCCTTGTAAACTTCATAAGAGAATTTACTTGATCACAATTTAACAAGTAGAAACCTTATTAAGAAAATTGTGCTTGCTTCTGAGTATAATATGAAATAAATATATTTGAAAGAAATAATTGTTAACTCTCATAAGAACATTAATTGTATAACAATAGAAAAATAAGATAATGTACAGTAATTAGTCATAGGATTTTGTATGTGAGATGCTAATTTTTGCACTTGAAATAAGAGATTAAAGATTCGAGTTAATTCTTAGAAAATTTTGGAAAGGGGATTACTTTAGTATAGATGACATAGAGGTTAGCTTAAACAAAAACCAAAGCTCAAGGTCATAATTCCCGAATTGAGACTTCGTCACGTGTTAGTTGTGTGCACACAGACCGCATGATGTTTTGGCAGAAAAACGACACTCTAATTGGTCAGTGAAATCGACTCCAGTAAGGGTGGGGGGAAAGAAATTGAAGAAGGTGCCAGTGGGGTCATCGTATAAAAGGGTTAGGAACCCCCCCCCCCCACGAGGCTTTTTCTCCCTGAGAGTTTTTCTTCACGAGTCTTCATAGAGGTCTCATGGGGTTTTCCTGAGTGACGGGTTAGGAGTTTTCTCCGTTCGACACAATAAGGAAACAAAGTGTGCAGGATTTTGATTCAGTGTTCCTATTGTAAGAAATGAGGGATACCGTTTAGCTAAAAAGAAAGAAGATAATGTCAGTGTGTTTCATCATCCAGTGATCGTAACGAGAGAAAGAAGTCTATAAAGAAGTCAGTGCCCACGTGGTGAATTTCACAGCCATAGAATAGATGATCCTATGCGTGTCCTTGATTGAAGCATGTAGAGTAAAGATCGTGAAAGCCCATTTTTATGCCAAAGGAACTTAGGAGTGATAAATTATAGAAGAGTTCATCCTAGGAAAGTACAATCGAAAAAGGGTAGAGTCCAGTGTAGAAGTCCCAAGTCAAAAGGTACTGTGAAAATCTTGTGTCAATTCAGATAATATGTAATTGTAATCACTGTTCGATTACTGATCAGTTGAAGGGATTAATGAGAATTATACTAGGACTTTAGTACATGTCAGACTAGAATGAGAATAAGCTTGTTACTATTAATTAATAAGTATTCATGTAACTAGAGATTTAATCCTGTACATTGTATTTTATTTAAGAGAGTTTTAAAGGTTTAAAAGTGTGTATTAGCACAGTGAAAGGATAGTTTAAACCATACTGTTTTAGTAAGTTGGATAGAGTAAACTGATTATATATGTCCATGGTAATGCAGCAATATAGCGCATTCAGACTAGTAAAGGGTTAAGTTGAAAGTTTATTTTTCACTTGGTTAGACTATAATAAATTTAGTTTAATCTTTTATCCAAGTGTGAGCAAACAAAGTTTGCACCTGAAAGTATCTTCAGGACTGGGGTAAGGTGGTACAACACAGGGCAACTCGTTGCAAAGGTGGAGCAAGCTAACATCACTCCTATCTCGGTATCTCCCATAATGCAAAACACATCTCCTTAGGGATATGTATAATGTTATGCATTAAGGGAAGGGCCACTACCCAGAGTAGTTTCGACCTTTATTGAGGTCTCGTCAGTGGGAGCCAGGCCCAAGTGGAGATACCAGGCAGAAGCATTAGCAAGGTCATCTCTACCTTTGCAACGAGTTTCCCGGTGTTGTACCACCTTACCCCAGTCCTGAAGATATTTTCAGGTGCAAACTTTGTTTGCTCACACTTGGATAAAGGATTAAACTAAATTTATTATAGTCTAACCAAGTGAAAAATAAACTTTCAACATCTTTCTCTAAATCCAGAGTAATTTAATAAAAAGGTGGCACACTGTTTGACAACTCCTATAGGTAGAGATGACCTTGCTAATGCTTCTGCCTGGTATCTCCACTTGGGGCTTGCTCCCACCGAAGAGACCTCAATAAAGGTCGAAATTAGTCTGGGTAGTGGCCCTTCCCTTAATGCATAACATTATACATATCCGCAAGGAGATGTGTTTTGCATTATGGGAGATACTGAGATAGGAGTGATGTTAGCTTGCTCCACCTTTGCAACGAGTTGCACCACCTTACTTCAGTACTGAAGATACTTTCAGGTGCAAACTTTGTTCGCTCACACTTGGATAAAGGATTAAACTAAATTTATTAAAGGGTTAAGTAAAGTGTCAACTAGTCCTGGGATTATATATATGTTTGTATGTATAGAATCTGTTATGGCGGCATGATCGCAATTCCCATATAGGATCTTAGCCTAATACTTGTGTTTAGCTAGTGTTAGTTTGTATTTTATATTCTTAGTATTGAATTGAGTTTTATTTGATAATAATTGAATTGTACCATGTTTAAGAGTTCAATAAACTTTTGTTCATTGAAAATACACAGTTGTCTGAGATTGCCGCTCAATGCACCACTTGTAAAAACGTACGAACCTAATCATGCAGGGGGGAAATTTTGTTAAGTTACGAGATAAAGGTCACGACTGCATATTAGTTTCACACTCAGACATATTTTGGTAATTGCTCCTTGTTTTTGAATTTTATATCTTAAACTAAATGTCCTGAAAGGCGCAGTATTAAAAATAAATATTTAGGGACGCTAAGGGGAAAAGAAGCTTGAATATTTGGATTTGGGTGATATCTCGTATATAGATAAGATTTGGATAAAGACAAGTAGAATTTCACATGTAAGGATAGTTGAAAGCTTAATAATCATAAATTGGGACACAACAAAAGATATCTAGAAAAATAAAAAGATGTGTACCTCTGCTTTACAGATTACAAAAAGGCATTCAACAATGTTCAACATGAGCAATTAACCCGGCATTAGTAAGGTGGAGTGTCACAGATCCCAAAATTTTAAATTGACTAACTTTTTAACAATGCATGGCAATGAGTAATGCCTCAGTATAGCTTCCCCTCCCATGACCTGCTACTCGACACCACAGATGACAGGCTGTTGCATGCAAGCAAGTGTGACTATATTTACTTCTGAAACATAAGTTGTTTTCACATATATTCTATTAAAATATTATCATTACTGCTGTGTCTTCTATATTTTTACATGCCAACTATAAGCAAATACATTTTCATAAATATTTAGAGGGTATTTTGAGAAGAATATTTTTTTTTACCAGATGAGTTACGAGCAGGAAGACCAGAGGTTACGTCAACTTATAGATGACGCTTTGACAGACGAGGAGCCATTTAGCGGAGATGATGATAGGAAATTGATTTAGAATTAGCCAGTAACCATGAGTCTGATACAGAACAAGACTCTGAGGAAGAATCCACAGAGAATCCTCTAATATTGATTAAAAAGATATGGATTTCTATAATACACTACATTATTTGGGCAAGTCTGTGGGACCCAACCTTACCACTTTTGTAACATTTTCCCACCTCACCAGCACCGGGTTAACTGAAATCCTTTCAAAAATAGGTATGGATGGAAAAGACATTAGGCTGATAACTAATCTTTACCAAGAACAGACTGCATCTTTGAGAATAAATAGAGAGACCTCAGAAGAATTCTCAGTTCAGAAAGGTGTGAGACAAGGCTGTGTCTTGTCTCTGATTCTCTTTAATCTATACACAGATGAAATATTAAATAAAATTGGTAATCTCAAAGGAATCACTGTAGGGAGCAGAAATATTAATAACCTAAGATATATGACAGATGACACGGTTCTTCTAGCAGAAAACAAATATCACCTCAAGATTCTTATAGATGAAACCCTAAAGTTCAGGAAATAGTATGACCTCAGTTTCAAAAACAAAAATCATGATAATTTCAAGAGAAAGGAAATACCAAAAATATGTATCAATATAAAAGGAAATAAAGAAAACAGGTGTAAATATACATATACATGGAACACTTGATCACAGAGAATGGCAGGACAGAAGATGAAATTAGAAAAAAAGATTGAAATTGCAAGGTCAACTTTCAATATATGAAAAATCTACTGTCTAGAGCAGGGTCGCCAAAGTCATTTGCCCGTCGACCCCTTCAAGCGTTTCTCGACTTTTTATCGACCCCCTATATTTTACTATTATGTAATTATAATAGGACAAGCAAAAAAAAACACTTATGTGAGTTTTTAGATTGTTTATTTTATAGTTACAGTGTTTATTGTATGTATAATATAGTATATATTATTATATTACTATTACTATCACTAGTAATATTACTGATATTACTAGGTGATATTAATAAACTACTGGTATCACTACCAGTGCTGCTCAACTCTTCAACATAGAGAAGTTTAGTTCGTGAATGAATAACGATTGAATTATAATATGTATGTTGATGTTTTTTAGAACATTAATGCTCACTTGTATGTCGATGCGCAAAAATGAGACTGGGATCGAATACTTGTAAGTATCAGTAAATAAGAACCATGCACGTGTTGCAATCTCGCTCCCACTGCGCCGGCCAGCAGGAACCACCAACATCTGTTTATTGGTAAATACGTCATTTTGACCTACTTGATTGGCCTCAGTAACTATTTTCATGACCTTACTCCATCTTACAGGTCCTATTCATGGAACTGTAAGATGGAGGTACTGATCCCATGATTCACTCTTAATTGCACTGTCATTACCTCCATGTCTTTTGTCATGGAGGTAATCCAAGTTAACTGAATTAAATATTACCCATACAATGATGTCTTATATTTTTCTGTTGACCCCCCCCAATCGATCCCTGAGCCCGAATCGACCCCTTTGGCGACCACTGGTCTAGAGAATTATATCTAAAAACAAGACTAAGAATCTCCAAATATTACATACAGTCTACATTATTATACAGAGTAGAGACATGGACACTCTCCAATCTGAGCATGAAAAAAACTGGAGGCTTTCGAAATGTGGATGCTGCGAAGAATTATGAAGCCTGATAAAAGAAATTAAAAAAAGAAAAGTCAGCTATTTCAGACATATTCTTAGACATAACTGCCTACAAAGGATGCTTCTTGAAGGAACTGTTGAGAAAAAAGAGAAGGAGAGGAAGACAAAGACTGGAGTGGATGAAAAATATAGAAGACTGAAACTATCTCTCATATGAGGAATGCAGCAGAGCTGCAGAATATGGCACGGTGGAGACACATGGTAATCAATCTCCTGGAGGGAGAAGACACCTGACAGGACAGGAGCAAAATACAGGACAGTTTACAAAGCATTTCATTTAACAATTCTGAAAAACAAATGAGAAATAAAACAGTTAAAGACTGAAGACTACAAATACAAAGCTTTGAGGAAAACTAGGAGAATGAACAAATGAAAAAAACACAACTTATTAATATTCAAGAAGGTGCAAGTAGAGTAAATAGGAAACTCAACGCTGTTATCCTGAACTTCCCAACAGAAAACAGTGAATCCCTAAAAGAAGACATCGGCAAACTTGCAGGAGAATGCAATTTCGATCCCAGAAACATCGTCAAATGCCATCGTATCAGACCCATAAACAAAAGTAAGGACGGAACGAACTATCCAAGTCTCGTGAAAGTGACCTGCGACTCACCAATAAACACAACCAAATTTATAACAGCGATAAACAAGCTAAAGGACACTTGCCCCCAGTTGCTCATACGTGCTCAACCTGATTTAACCTTTGCCCAGAGAGAACAAAGATGCCAACTCTGAAAACAACTAGAAGAAAATCGCCAAAATGGAGACAACAGTTGGGTAATAGACTACAAACAATCCAAACTAGTACTAAAACCAAGTGACGCCAGTAGCCACCAAGAACACCAGCATGCAGGACCGTTGGGGTCAAATCCATGCCTCACAGAACCTTGCATATCCACTTCAAAAACATCCATGGCCTCAACTCTAACCTCAACAGCATCCACTACCACCTGCAGTCCACCAAACTCCACCTACTCTTTTTAACCAAAACTCAAATCTCACCTCCCCACAGCACTATTCATCTCAACCTTCCTAATTATACACTATTTAACTCCTTTCGACCCAAGGGTGGCATCTGTGCATATATCCGCTGACATACCCTGCCAGAGAACAACTAGCTTGGAATCGCCCGACTTCGACCTTCTTTGGCTGAAGATATCCCTCCCCCACTCAAATTCATCTGCTGTCTCTATCGCTCTCCTAACACCACCAATCACTCAGAGCTCTTTCATTTCCTCTCCTTAAAAGTTGATTTTCTCCAGTCCCACTCCCCAAACAGCAAAATCATCCTCCTGGGTGATTTCAACATCCATAACACCAATTGGCATTCCTCTTCCAGTCATACAGATCCTGCAGGCAGAGATGCTGAAACATTTGCAGTCACTAATGACCTCATGCAAATTGTTCAAAAACCGACCAGAATACCAGATAACCCAAACCACTCCCCAAATGACCCCTCCAAATATGCAGTGAATGTAGTAAGCCCCCTGGGTAATTCTGACCACAACTTAGTGCTTATATCCTCCCCCATGCAACAACGCCTACACAGTTACTCCCACACAAGAGTAGTTTGGCATTATAATAGTGCCAAATGGGACAATCTCCGGGACTACTATGCTTCATTCCCATGGTTAGACTATTGTTTCCGGTCTTCTAGTCAAGACATATGCACTGAACGCATCACCAAAGTGATCCTCGCTGGCATGAAAGCATATATTCCCCACACTATTCAGACCTGCCGTCCCCTAACTAAACCCTGGTTCTTCAAAAAATGTGCCAAGGCTGTACAAATGAAAAATCAGACATACCACAACTGGCTCAAATCAAGAACCCCATCCTCATTCAGTGCCTACACTGAAGCCCGAAACAAATGCAAGAAAACTATCAATACTTCCAAAACAGATTTTGAATGGGCAAAAAGCAGGAAGCTTGTAGCCTGTCCAAACTGCAGCCGTGCCTTTTGGTCCCTTGCCAAGGCAATTGACTGTAACTTTTGCCGTACACTATTCCCACCTCTATCATACCCAGATGGCTCATTTGTAACATCACCCATAGAAAAAGCTAACCTCCTGGCATCACACTTTGCCTCCAATGCACACATAACTGACAATGGCAAATGCCCTCCAGTCATTCCAACTGCCCAACATACAATGCCCCCTATATCCTTTTGTCAAAAAGACATCACAAACCTGCTGTCTAAATTAGACACAAAAAAGTCTCCTGGCCCAGACAGAATTCCTCCAATTATCCTGAAGGTCTGTGCATCTGAACTGACTCCTATCCTATGTCACCTGTATACACTCACTTACTCCACTGATGTACATATATATCCCAAAACCTGGAAACTGGCCTATATTCAACCCAGTCCTAAAAAGGGTGGCAAATCACTGCCATCTAACTATCGCCCTATCTCACTCACTTCAGTCCTATCTAAAGTAATGGAGAAAATCATCAACTCTCAAATCCTAATCTACCTTGAAGGTACCCAGCTAATACGCGACCATCAATATGGATTCCGCCAAAGCCGTTCAACAGGAGATCTACTCTCATACATCACCCATCACTGGACAAATGCTATGGAGAAATTCGGCGAATCCCAAGTAGTTGCACTTGATATCTCCAAAGCCTTTGACTGAGTCTGGCACAAAGGCTTACTAAGCAAACTCCCATCATTTGGACTGCCTCAGGACTTCTGCAGATGAATTGCCAGCTTCCTGTCTGGATGCACACTATGTGTGATGTAGATGGCTCCCTATCCTCTCACCATCCAACTAATGCTGGGGTCCCTCAAGGCTCAGTTCTCTCACCGATCCTCTTCCTTCTACATATCAATGACCTACTTCAGTTGACCTCTAACCCAATACACAGTTTTGCAGATGACAGCACACTACATTCCTCCCTTTCATTTAACAAACCCTACTCTACACAACTCACTTCAACCACCACTGCCCTTAATTCTGACCTCCAAGCCATCCTCCAATGGGACTCAGACAACCTTATCAACTTCAACGCTAGTAAAACCCAGTTCTGTCTTATTTCTCACAAAAAAGAACCATTTCCCCCCAGCATTGTTTTTGATAACACTCAAATTCACAGACAAGATGAAATTTCTCTACTCGGAATTATCTTGACATCAAGCCTCTCCTGGCATAAACACATCACAACCACTGCATCCTCAGCTTCCAAAAAACTGGGTTTTCTCTTTTGCTGAAGATGCTACTTCACCTCTAAACAGCTGTTAACACTATACAAGTCACAAATCCGCCCAGCTCTTGAATACTGCTCTCGCATCTGGAGTGGGGTTCCAAAAAGCTCCCTCAAAATGCTTGACTCAATACACAGGAGAGCAATTAGACTAATAAATGACCCATGCCTCACCAACTCGCTCCCCCCACTTTCACATAGACGCTTGGTCTCTGCAATCTGTATATTCTATAAATACTTTCATGGGAAAGGTTCATCTGAAACAGCATCAATAATTCCCCCACTCTGTACCAAGCCATTGGAACACGTACAGCTGCCGCCCAACATCCTTTTACAGTACACCTCAAAACCCACAGAAAAGTTTCTTCTCCTCCTCATTCATCCCTGCTACTGCAGTACTGTGGAACAGTCTTCATCCTGACGTATTTCCCAAGGAATACGATATAGAGGCATTCAAATCAAATATAAACAAGTTTCTCTTTTCACAACCCATCACCCATATATGGTACTAATGTACTATAGGTTAACATTTGTGGAGTCTTATAAAATCTGCCTAAATGTATAGGTATCAGACAGATTGTGAATACAGCCAAAATAATGACTATGTTCAATCATGAAATGAATGAGCACAGTCATTCATTTGATGTCTGTAGACACCTACGGTATCTACATACGTCAAATATGATGTTTAGTCCAGCATTACAGAACTGACACACAGGCATGTCATCACTCTTCAATAGGTAGGAGTGTGTGAGATGATTATGAGCATGTGGAGATGAGCAAGTACAACTTCTGCTATTTGAACTCTGCACAGGCTTCTTCACCCCACAGTCTAAGTATACCATTAAAATAAAAAAAAATGTTCACATCGCATTGGTAGAATCATACTCCAGGAGATTGATGAGGCCAGGGATTTGGGAATGTTGGTGGATAGGGAGTTGAAGTTTAGGGGGCACATTGCAAAAGTAACTAAAACAGCTCACCAAATCACTTGGCTTCTGAAAAATACTTTAACATGCAGAGACGAACAAGTTGTTGTTCCTCTGTATCGAGCCTTGATAAGACCCCATCTGGACTTCTGTGCCCAGCTATGGGCACCAGGGTTTCTTCGTGATGGGGAGGAAGTGGAGAGGGTCCAGAGACGAGTGACCAAGATGATAGCAGGTCTGTGGAATGAACCTTATGAGAATAGGTTGAAGATTTGTGGGTTGCAGAAATTGGACGATAGGCGAAGGAGGGGTGATATGATTGAGACATTCAAATTACTGAAGGGTTTTTATAAGATTGATCCAGAAGATATTTTTGAAAATATGACTGGTGGTGGGAGGACTAGGGGCCATGCATGGAAGCTGGGCAAGAGCGTGGTTGACAAGGGTGTTAGAGCTAGGTTCTTTACTTGGAGAGTGGTAAATGAGTGGAATAAGCTTCCAGAGTCTGTTGTGGGTGCTACGACCGTGAATGAGTTCAAGGCAAGGTATGATAGATACTGTGTGAATGTTGAATAGTTGTTCTTGACATGATGTTAGGGCTTCCCCTCGATGAGTCTGTCGACTCCTTGGAGTTTCCCGGAACAATAATAATAATAATAATAATAATAATAATAATAATTTGATGTCTGTAGACACTGTATGGTCACTCTCGTACCTCACCGGGTTTTTGGGAGTGATGCCTTCTGCTAGAAGGTCACAGATGCCCTTTCCACACTGAGTAAGTAAGACAATCACAAACATCCATGCCCATGGTGGGATTCAAACCTGCAGCTTCTTGGCTGGAGAGCAGATATGTTAACCACTTGGCCAACCAGGCTGGCACATACCACTGGGGCATTATAAAGGTGACAGTCCTGACAGTTTCTTCAGATGTTTTTGTCCTGTGATCTCCTTTATTAGGTAGAGAAAAAGATAAATCCATTTTCTAACACTATTGATCCAGAAGCTGCTTGACATATTTTAGTTATGATATTTTCTTATGTTCTGGCAAATGAATGGATTTTCCTTGTAGCCTTGTCAATTTGACATATGTGATGTGTATGATATTTTCAAGTTTTCTGTAGCATTTTGTCTTGAAGGCCAATAGCCTTTTCTCATCTTCTTTTAGCAATGTCCAACTCTCACATCTGTATAGTAAGGCAGAGTTAACAAGGGGGTCTATGAGGCAAGTTCTTGTAGTTAGCTGTATTTTATTCTGCTTCCAAAGTGGCTGCAATCTCTAAACTGCAACAGATGCTTTAGCAATACTCATGTCATTTAATATGTTTAGACTGGCCATCTCTGTGTTGTACACTTTCAATCTTTCATCATTAACTGAAATTTTCCATAGATTTTTAGCCTCAGGACATTGTTTTTGAATTGTGAATGTTGTTCTTTAATCCATAACCACTAAATGCCTTAGAAATTATTAGTTCTTGTAACTGATATTCATTTTCTGAGGTCAATGTCATCAGTGAATCTAAGATTATTATTATTATTTATTTATTATTATTATTTTTTGCCATCATTTAAAAAGCACTGTTGGGGGTTGTTTTTTTTTTGTAGTTCAATTTTTTCACATTCCTTCAGAATCCATTTGGTTTTGGCTGTTTTAATTTTATTTCTTATTTTGTTTAGTTCTTTATATTTTTCCTACTATTGTTATCCTTATTAATGCATGATTTTATGGTTCTCCTTTGGTCACATAGCTGTGAAATGTCTTCTATAATCCAGAATTTGATAATCCTGTGAGTTTCCCTATTACGGTGTCAGTTGCATCTAAAATTGGTTTGGAAAATAGTTTGTATTCATTTTAATATTTCTGAATTCTTCTAGGAAAGTATTCAAGAAATTAACAATCTAAAATTAAAACAATTTTTATTTGCTCTAAATTTAAGGTAGCAAAGAATGACCATATTGCAGTCACTGACAATACCAACTCCCAGGAGATATTGGCACCTTTCTTTTAGTGTTACATTGTGATCAGCATTCATTTTCGAAATTCAACTACTTAGGGACTATTTTTATTGAAGATGGTAAATTAAATATATGTTAATAGACAACAGAATCAACAAAGTTGGCATGGTAGGAAGTCAAATGAATAAATTTATATGGAATAAAAGACAAATTAGCCAAAACACTATAGCTTTATACAAGGCAGTATTCAAGACAATTTTAACTTATGGATCTGAGAGCTAGGTCAGAAGTAAAACTCTTGACCAGAGACTAGAGACCACACATATGAGAGTCCTCAGAAAGATTAAAGGAATGAATAGATAGCATCAATGGCAATATCATATTAAAAATGAGGATATTAGGAAAGAGCTTGACATTTTCAGCATCCAGGAATGCATTAACAGAGCTAATCTCAGGTGGTATGGTCGCTTAAACATAATGGGAGAGGAAAGATTAGCAAAACAATCATTTTCGAGATTATGGCTTTTACAACCGTGTTATAACTAACTCTTTTTATTATCCCGACGTTTCGATCTGCATATCAAGATCACCATCTGGAGCATACATAAATATACAAGACAAGCTGAGTTACATTACAAACTGTAAGCTAGAGAAACAATGATTTGATCACATGTTATTCTACTGGCATGACCTTTAGTGGGAAAAAACAAATTATTTATAAATTACATCAAGCTAGATTTAATTTAAGATGACACAAATAAACATTTTTTCCCCTTATAGATAGTTTTCTTTCAGTAACAATGATGTCCTATTTTTAGTATTACAATTGTTATTTATGATCCTGGATTTACTACAGTCCTGTTTATAGTTGTTCTTAGAGAGGAAGGTTCCGTGAGTTGAATATATGCCTTCCATATGTATGGGATTTTTAGACCTTCATTATTGTTCAGATTGGGGTAGTTGATAAAGATCTCACAAGCTTCCTTAAATTTGCGTTCATACCATATTTTGGTGTGATGTAGACAACTAGTGCTTTTCCAGTCATTTTATGTAAGATTTTTGTAAGGTGTTCAAGGGCATGATCAGAAAGGCCAGCTTCACCATAACTAATATTTAATGTATCGTTTATGTTCTTTTTGTCTGATAGGAATTGTGCGTCCTGTTTCTCCTATATATGGTATGGACCCCTGCAAAATTAAAAAGCTTATTCAACTCATCCAAAGACCCACTCCCCCGCCGCTAGCCCACCCTGGAGTATACCATATTCATTGCACCTGTAACATACCATATATAGGAGAAAACAGGATGCACAATTCCTACCAGACAAAAAGAACATAAACGACACATTAAATATAATAATTATGGTGAAGCTGGCCTTTCTGATCATGCCCTGAACACCTTACATAAAATTGACTGGAAAAGCACTAGTTGTCTACATCACACCAAAACATGGTATGAATGCAAATTTAAGGAAGCTTGTGAGATCATTATCAACCACCCCAATCTGAACAATAATGAAGGTCTAAAAATCCCATAGATATGGAAGGCATGCATATCTATGGGATATATTCAACCCATGGAACCTTCCTCTCTAAGAATAACTATAAACAGGACTGTAGTAAATCCAGGATTCTAAATCATAAATAACAATTGTAATACTAAAAATAGAATAATTGTTACTGAAAGAAAACTATCAATAAGGGAAAAAAAAATGTTTATTCATGTTATCTTAAATTAAATCTAGCTTGATGTAATTTATAAATTTTTTTTTTTTTTCACTAGAGGTCATGCCAGTAGAATAATATGTGATCAAATCATTGTTTCTATAGCTTATGGTTTGTAATGTAACTCAGCTTGTCTTGTATATTTATGTATGCTCCAGATGATGATCTTGATATGAAGATCGAAACGTCGGGATAATAAAGAGTTAGTTATAACACGCTTGTAAAATCCATAATTTCGAAAATGAATCCTAGAAGAGATCTAGTTTGAAGAAGGTTAACTGATGCTTTATATGTTCTCCAAACAATTTAATCAACTAAATTGCAGGCAGATCCATTAGGCAAGGCCATTACCCATTTTTTTTTATGACTCATGAGGATATAAAGTATTAGTGATTGTTAAATTATTTTGAATGGTAAAATCAATAAGTTCGCATCCTATGTCAATGGTTTCACCAAAACCAAATACACCACAGTGGAGAAGAAAATTCCTTCTTCCATCTCATGAGACCATTTCAGAAGCCATCATGCATCTCAACACATGCTTATCATGAGAAACCACACTCAGAAACCAACCTTCTAGTTCTTGTTTCCCTGTTAAGATGCTCTCTCTCTCTCTCTCCTCCACCCAACAGCAATGTACTCACTTCTCACTACTGCTCTCACTCAGTTGCAGTCATCCTCAGCAAGCAGCTTTTCCACAGCTCTCTTACTCTCAAATTTATTCCTAGATCAATATACATAAGAACTATTCATTAGCTAATAACATTCTAAAATTCCATGCTGCCTTATTTACACTACCCTGCAAATCATTTGTTCCAACTATCATGGGAAGGGGATGGAATCAACCTTGACAGCTGAATAAAGAGTGTGATTTAGAACATGACATTCAGGTTCATGGTGTAGTGAGTGAATGAAATAAGTTGCCAGCAGACACTGTAGTACATCACTGTTGAATGTTTTTAAGGAGAGAGAGAGAAAGAGAGAGATATGACAATTATCGTGGAATTACACCTTCCTCACTCTCCCTCACTGAGTCAGCGATTCCTTGGAAGCACCTACTTATTGTACATAACCACCTCCAAGGAGTCAGGGATTCACTGAAGTAAGGCCACTCTGATTTAAAGAAGAAAAACTACTCAAACTTCCAAGGAAAAAAATAAAATTTGCCATTCTCACTCTACTTGAGAATGGCCAATTCTTCAGACTTGGTTATGGTAAAAAAACAGTGAAGGATATGGAGATTAGTGAAGAAATTCATACCCAGAGACTGATTAGCAGAAGATCATTAAAGTAGCACCTGTCAGGAGAGTAATTGAAGATGACCACTCTGGTTATTATGTAAAGAACAGAGATGAAATGACTGCAATGGTCAGAACATATGACTGAAGAGATAGTTGCAAGTAATGTGGCTCAGGATTAGTAAGCAAATAATAAAGATTTTAGGACTGAAGGATAAGGAATGAAATAGTGAGTATTCTGCTGAGGTATGACAATAAGATTTCTCAGGAGAAACGTTCTGATGATGAATGATAAGATATACACATACAAGAAGAGAGATTCTGATTATGTACATATCTCACATGAATTACACAGGAGAAAGGAATTGAAGGCTAAAGATAGATAACATGTGAAGATTATAGGATAGTGAAAAAAACACTCTTATTACGAAACACCTCCAGGGAGTCCAAAGACTCATTGAGGGAGGACACCTACTCTACAACGCTTCATCTACTGCTGACCACCACAAGTATTTTCACAGACAATCACAAATATCCATGTCGGGATTCGAACCACAGCCTTTTGGCTGGAGAGCAGATATGCTAACCACTCGGCCAACCAGGCTGACAAAAAACATACATCAAGATACTATTCCGTGGAATAGCAGAGTGAATTGAAGAAATGAAAGCTGCCAGAGCAGAATGGAAAACAGAAGGGATGGCTGTCGATAAAGACTGCTACAACGAGGATAGAAAGTTGGTTGGAAACGGAACCTGAATTCCAAAAATGATTGAAATCTATGAAAAATGGCTGATTGAGGAAGATATCTTTGAAAAGAGAATTTAGACTATTCTGGAAAGACAGGAAATTGACAAATGCTTAAAAGTTTCATGTCTGATCTCCAGAGTAGAGAAACTAGATCATCTAACCTTAGTCTATCCATGGTAATAAACATATAATAAGTTTATAACCTTTTGTGAGTAGGATTCACATAAAGAGCCAGATACCATTAATAGTATAAGAAGAATTATGCTCAATCTATGTTGAAACCAGGAGAAAAGTAGTTACAATGGCTTTGATAGTATCTGGAAACAGGTGGAGATAATCAAGAAAAGACATTTACTGCTTCTTTATTAAATAATCAGTAAAGTGTGGATAATTTAAACTATGTAAATAAAGACTGGAAGTAAGTAATAAGATATGAAAGAAAAGTGAATTTCTGGAGTTTATATGTAACAAATGATCAAGGCAGGATGGAGTGAGTGGTTAATTTTGCCTCTCCCAGTTATTTAGGATAATCATATAGTTAGAAGAGATAGCTTTTCAAGGGGCACAAATTGTTTCATCTTTTTTTTTTTGGGGGGGGGGGGGGAGGACTGCAACTCAGCTCAGAATTAAATAATAAATAAATTTAAAGATTTAAAAAAAAAAACATATTTACCCTAATTTTGCTTAGCTTCTTTTGAATTAGATCTGCTACTACCTTAGATGACATTTCCACTGTTAAAAAGTCAAAAAATAAACGTCCTATTAAAGCATTTAACCATAAAAGATTATTCTGAGATGAAATGACATTAACATTTTCTGATTCCGCAGCTTGTGTAAGTATTGGATTACCACGCTGTGAGAGGGAAAGAGTTATACAATCTTTGTGAAAAAAAGAAGCCATGTAATGATGAAACTGGAGCTGCTTTTGCAATTTATTTTCTATTCCTTCTTCTGTGATATTTCCCATTGTAGAAGATGATTTAAGTGATCCGAGATCAATAGACACAGCTCTTTTATGTTCCAAATTATTATCTTGAGTATTTACATTCACTGACTGCCCTGGAGAATCTAATTCTGTTGGTTTCTTTTGGGAAGCCTCTTTGAAACGTCGAAACCATTCATCCTTATCCCTGTCAGTTCGTGAAAATAAATACAGAATGATGTTTCCATTATCACGTTGCTTAGGAAAAGATTTTTTAATAGGTGAAGATTCCTTGCTACTACCTGATGATTTAGAATTTACACCTGAAGAGGGAACACATTCATCACTTGGAGACTCTTTTAACATTTCTCCATTAAATGAATAAGGTCTACTTTTAGAGCCAGGAATAATTAGACATATGGGATACTTCTTGCTCCATAACCTTGGAAAGAAAAAAAAAAGCACATGGTATTTAAAAAAATATATTTTAAATCATTTTAAATTTTAAATGTCGTAAATTAAAGAAAGGGAGAGAGGGATGAGGAGGGGATAGAGAGAGAGAGAGAGAGAGAGAAGGTTTCTAACACAAATCTTTACACACTTTGATGCTATATCACAATAAAGCATGCTATAGTTATCTCATAACAAAATCTGTTTTTTCAAATTCTGTCAATACTGCTTATAATATTAATAAATGGATTACCATAAAAAGAAATTCATTTTGACAATGCTAAAGGTATTGCAAGGAGTCAGCTGAATAAATTTACATGGAACAAGAGTAATAAGCCAAAATCATTCAACTAGCAGTATAAAATAGTGTTAAAACCAATTTTAACTCACAGATTCAAGAGTTGAGTTAGAAATAAAACAGCTGATCAAAGATTAGAAAACACAGATATGAAAATAGTGAAAAATTAAATCAGTGCACTGAACAGATGGCATCAGTGGCAAAATCATATTAAAAATGAAAATATTAGAAAGGAACTTAAAGTTTTGGTATTCAAGAATGTGAGAGAGGAGCTAATCTAAGGTGGCATGGTCACTTTAACAAGATATGATAGGAAAGGTTAGCAAAATTTGTTTGATGCCAGGAAAGAGATCCAGAGGAAGACTACATTTACAGGGATCGAAGCAATTAGTAGTGCCTTAGAAGAACAAAATAAGATCTGACAATATTGGAGTCCTGACAAATAATAGATTAATTTGGAGAAAGATTGTTGATAAAAGTTAATCATTATGAAAACATATTATAGTATTTGGTACACCACTTGAGGGAAAATATCAGTAATTTGGTGATGAATGCTAAAGTAAACAGTGTCTTATTTTGTGACCAATGACTTAGCAGATACTTGCCAAAGCCATTTTGTTATTTTCTTCTATCCCTTATGTATTTCCCTCCATGCTTATATATATTTCCTGCAAAACAAGCTGCTCCTCTGTTGTGCTTTATCTGAAATTTTTATGATCAAAGCAAATATTTTCTTCACTATACTTAATATCTTCATGATTTTCTGTTATTACTACAAAAAGATCAAAATATCTTGAGCAAAATTGGAGACCAAAAATATATATATATATTTTTTTTTTAGTTATGAGATTCATTGTCTTCAAAACCTGACACAGATATGAGTCCTATTTCACACTGTTTTTTTAAAAGCTCTCTCCTGTTTTTTCCTTGAGAATTCTTCCATTGTTGGCAATTATTCAATGACCAGTTTAATTAAAAATCATCTTGGATGAAGCCATTCCAAACTTTGGAGTAACTGATAAATGGTATAGAAAGGTATGGAAAAAAAATCTCAGTCTATTGTTTTCTGCTCTTGATATCACTAAAGAATCTGACTATTCAGGCAAAATGTTTTCAGAGCCAATTTTCATTTGATCAATTTCATCCTGTTTGCAAATTTATGTTTACTTTCATTTCTGGCCATATGCTAACTTCATGACTACTACTGTATTATCTGTAGACTGGACCCCCTCCCCACCTTCTTTCTTTTCTTCTTACTTCTTCCTCCCAGTGCTTTCAGTGTTTGAGGGCTAGAGGTGAATCTTTCCTATTTTGCCATTTCATTTCATCTTATGCAGTGGGAGTCTGCTCACCTAGCAGGCAGAAGTCCCAACCCACCTAGCCAATGTGGCGATGAATTGGGGAACAAAATTTGCCTGATATGTGGAAAGAGCCTCTGCAATCCTACCACTTTTTATCTTGTGGTGGCTTCATTCCAAAATGCTAATATGGTTGTGCTTTATAATACATCTCACGGTGCATCGGTTGTTGTGTAGAATAATCAGAGTCGCAGGACTTAGAGGCAGTGGGTCCTGTTCGAGAAGTATATTACAGTCTCCAACAAAAGTCAGTGATATTGTGAATGAAGAATACAGAAGGTATATGATCAACTTTAGAGGGGAATTTTACATAGTCACATGGAATGTTGGGTCTACAGATGGGTACACTAGCTATTGTCTGTAAGAGATTGAGAGATATAAAATTGACATCCTGGGAATTACAGACATCAGAAGGAATGGTGAAGATCACTTCAAAAGACAGGATGGTATGCTAGGTGTTTATTCAGGAGGTGACTCAAAAGCATTATGGGGTAGCTGTGATAGTGAAGACAGTTCAGGCAAAAACCCTTTTTGGTTATAATCCTGTTAATGATATGATTCTTTGTATTAGACTTAAGGCTCATCCCACCAACGTGCCAATCATGGTAGTTTATGCACCCCATACAGATAGGCCTGATGAAGAGACTGAGGAATTCTATGAAAAACTTAGATTGTGTTGGACTGCCTAGCAAGGAGAGATGTACTTTACATCTCTCCTTACTAGGCAGGGGACTTTAATGCAAAAGTGGGAAAGAATATGAGAGTTAGGCTTCAGTGTGGCATATTTGGTTGGTGTGAACATAACATCAGTAGTGAAAGACTGTTAGAATTTGCCCATGCTAACAGATTAGTTAATACTAATACCTGATCCCAGAAACACCTATGATGGACCTATGCTAACAGATTAGTTAATACTAATACCTGATCCCAGAAACACCTATGATGGACCTATACTTGGACATCTAACATTGATAGGTCAAGGCATCAGATTGATTACAACCTGGCTCTCCAACAGTGGAAGACAAACATCCTTGTCCTGGAGCAGACTGTGGTACCGACCCTCAAGCTAGTAAGAACCAAAGTAAGCCAGACTCAGAAACCATCCAGGTAGGATGTAAATTAAAGTAATTCCTGGGTTCACGGAAGAAACATCAACTCGGTTGGATGATTTTTTGGAGACTAGTGAGGAGAACTCACCAGAAATGCTTTGGGAAGGAGTCAAGGCTATAATACAGGATACAACCAAGAAGTATCTCAGCCCAATAAGAAGACTAAGAGACCCATGGATATCAGATTCAACATGGGATCTAATGCAAAGAAGACAGTTGGAAAAACAAAGAGACACACAGGGACTGAAGAATATGAGATTACATAGAGAAATCAGAAGAGCCATCAGGCAGGACAAGGAAAGGTTTTATATTAACTCCCTACCGGCCAAGGTGGATGAAATAGTGAGACCAAATTGCGCTTCTTATCCATTTTATTCAATAGGTGTTGCAGAATCGTATCCAGATTTAGCTGGATGTCTATAGCTGTCCTGGCCAGTTGGGGGAGGGTTAATAAATGTGAAAAGATAGCGTTCCAGATGAGGAGGAAGCACAATTATAAAAAAATGTTTCATTTAGTTCATGACCTAAAGCACAAGTTTAAGCCCAAATTGAATGTCATTGAAGACAGTAATGGAGCACTACTAAGAGAAGAACCAGAAATAAAAAGCAGATGGTAAGAATACTGTGAGGAGCTATATAACGGAGAGGATATATTTTAAAGAAAATTTGGAGGACCCCTCTCACCAGCATGAGGTTGAAAGAACAGTTAAACAGCTTAATAACAATAACTCTGGGTGCAGATGGAATCCCAGCAGAGTTAATTAAGGCTAGAGGGGATGGATGGTGTTTCATAGATTGATTAAAAGGATATGGGAGACAGGATCATGAGACCGAAAGAATCTGTTTTCATACCACTGCACAAAATGGTATATATGAAGGATTGCAAGCACTATAAAACTCTTAACTTAATCTCTCATGCAAACAAAATTTTATTAAAGATCATTCTAAATAGGATTGATGCCAGAAGAACAAGCAGGTTTTGGAAAGGCAAAGGTACCAGAAATCAGATCCTTTTTTTTTAGACACATCATTGAGAAGTGTAGAGAATTTAGCCTCCCTATGATAATGTGGGTCCATCAAGTGAAATTGTGGGAAGTAATGAAAAGAATGGACTGTCCTCAACACACTATCAGGTTGATAGCTATAACTTGTACAGGTAAGAAAAGGTGTCAGATTAACTGACTGGCTTCAGGCTGGAAAGGGAGTTAGGTAAGGATGTGTACTTTCTCCTCACATGTTTAGCATCTATGCTGAGGACATCATGATTGTAGCATTGGATGAGATCAAGACAGGAATTAAGATAACTGGTAGACTGATCAGTGATCTGAGGTATGCTGATAATACTGTACTCTTCTGTAATGACAAGGAAGAACTAGGGCAAATTCTTGACACAGTTAATGAGATCAATAAGAACAGAGGACTTAAGCTCAATCTAGCAAGACAGATTATTGTTCTCAAAGGAAATACAGACAGCAAAGCTCTTGAGAAACAAGTGTACCTTAATGGAGAAAGAATCGAGTAAGTCAACTATTTCGAGTATCTGGGATCTATTATTAATGTGAAGAACTGCTGTTTAGAAGACATCAGAAGAAGATTAAGAATGGCTAAAACAAGTCAGACTTTTGTCTGAAATCTGAAGGGATGGATCTATCTATCTCCAAGGGAACAAAGCTAAGGATTTTAGATGCAGCTATTCTTCCACCAGCAACTTATGGATGGAACCTAAAGAAGTCTGAAAGAAAAAGGATAGCTGCTTTTGAGATATGTTGTTACAGAAGACTGTTGAAGATATCATATACTGAAAGGCAGACAAATGGATGGGTGCTAGAAAGGATCAGTAGAACTTTAAGGCTCCTTAACTTTCTGATAGAAGAAAGTTGAAATACTTCGGACACATTGAAAGGATGGAAGAAGGACTTCTCAGAACAGTAACAGAAGGTTCCTGGAAAAAGAGGAAGGGATATATCATCAATGAGATGGATGAATGGATGGATGGTGTGTTTGGAGTGAGTGATCTTCAGAGTTGAAGCCTTCAGAAAACCATACAACAAGACCACAAGGCGAGGACTGGTGTGGCACATCACTGAGAATTAGAGTGATCATATGGCATCTGTTGATCATTCAATGAACAGATGGATAGAACAGAGTTCTTAATCCTACATTGTCTATCAATGGTGTGTGTGTGTGTGTGTGTATTCTCCAGTCAGTTTGCTACACAAGAGAAAAAAACCCTGTCATCTCTGTATGAGACTAACTTGCGTTTATTTGAAAGTCTTTATAAACGTTTAACACATCCCATATGGAATATAAACCTGGATCTTTTTGAGTCAAGGAGATAACATTGTTTACTGAGTTATGGAGGATTAAAGAATCTATTAGTAAAAATGATCTACTTCAAATTATATAACACAGATCACCAAACAAGATTTCTCTTGATGACACAATGATAAAGTCAGGCTTCTTGAGGACATACTTTTCTTCATCATCACCATCATCAAATTCCTGACATGTACACTCAAGGGGTGTATAGGACATGATAGTACTACATGAAAAAAATTACATCATTACTAACTTCCTATCTACAATTTTCCTCCAAATCAGTCTGTTACTTGTCAAGACTCCAACATTATCAGATCTTATATTTCTATCTTCTAAGGCACTATGTACCGTATCAATCCACCTATATCTTGGTCTTCCTCTGGGTCGTTTTTCTGCCAACCTGGCAGAGAACACTTGTTTTGCTAATCTTTCCTCGCCCATTCTGTTTAAGTGACCATACCATCTGAGATTAGCTCTGCTAACGCATTCCTGGATGCTGACAATTTCAAGTTCTTTCCTAATATCCTCATTTTTAATATGATATTGCCATTCATGCAATCTGTTCACGCCGCTAATCTTTCTCAGAACTCTCATATCTGCGGTCTCTAGTCTTTGGTCAAGTGTTTTACTTCTGACCCAGCTCTCAGATCCATAAGTTAAAACTGGTTTGAACACTGTCTTGTATACAGCTAATTTAGTATTCAGACAAATTTCTCTTTTATTCCATATGAATTTATTCAATTGACTTCCTACCATACCAGCTTTGTTGATTCTGTTGACTATTTCCATATTTAATGTACCATCTTCAGTAAAAATCGTGCCTAAGTAGCTGAAATGTTTTACTTGTTCCACAGGTTCTCCATTCACAACACAGTTGAAATTTTCATTGTCTTTGTCTTTTTATTGCTGACCTTCATACCATATCTATTACAACGTATTGAACAGCTTCTCTCTTGGCACCTTGTCATATGCCTTATCCAGATCGACAAAACTTAAATACAGATTTTTGTTATATTCCCATGCTTTCTCAATTATTTATCATAAAGTGAAGATCCGATTCGGACAGCCTCTATTTGGCCTGAATCCAGCTTGTTCTTCACCAAGCTTTTCTTCCACAATTCTTCTCAACCGTTTCTCAAGTATACTGCCATAAATCTTGCCCGGAACACTCAGTAGGGAAATACCTCTGTAATTCTCACATTTAGTTTTATTTCCTTCAGTTTTATTTTAATTCTCATATTCAGTTTTATTGCATTTATTGACTTTGAAAAAGCATTTGACAAAGTTAAAAGAAACATATTATTTAACATATTAAAAGAAAGACAAATACCAAATATCCTAAAAGCTATCACAAGTATATATGAAAATAATCAAATACAAATAAGATTAAATCACGAGCTATCATATACGAGAGAGATAAACCAAGGGGTCCGACAGGGATGTCCCCTCTCAGCAACTTTTAATATCTACTTAAATGAAATAATAATAAATGGAATAAAAATTTACATCAAGGAATTAAACTTTCACCTACAGTTAACTTAAACACTCTCCTCTTTGCAGACGACCAAATAATAATTACAAATTCTGAAGATAACTTACAGAATGCTATTTTAAATCTAAATGAGATATCCAAAGATTATGGTATGATAATATCAACGGAAAAATCAAAAACAATGGCCTTTAAAGGAGAAGATCCAGCAAGAACTAAAACAGTAATAGATAACAAGATCTTAGAACAGGTGAATTCATTTAATTACCTAGGATGTACGATCACATATGAAAATGTAAAATATATAAACGTAAAAATCGCAAAATATTTAAAAATAACAGGTGTAATTAACTCTATATTTAAACCAAATCTAGTTCAAAAACAAATCAGACTCAAAGTATACAATACATTAGCCCTACCAGTCTTCATGTATGGAAGTGAAATCTGGACAATAAAACAAAAAGACAAACAAAGATTAACAACAGCAGAAATGAAGTTTATGAGAAAAACTGCAAAGTATACCCTATTTGATCACAAAAGAATTGAAGAAATTATGAAAGAATTAAACCAAGAACCAGTAATAGAAAAAATTAAAAAATATAAACATAAATGGATGGAACACGTTCAAAGAATGAAAACAGAAAGATTACCAAAACAAGCCTTTTCTTTCTAGGTATAAATTCTCACCACAAAAACTGCTTTGTCATCATTTCCTGATATATATATCAAGGACTGTACAGGATATGATTAATGTGTACAGAATTAAGTATACATTATTATAAGCTAGACAGAATACTTTGGAAAAAAATAAAGATTGTTGATATCTGAGACCCCAATATTTTCAGACATTACATATCATCATCAAGGCTGGTACGGCCAAGTTTAAACTCAGCAGCCCATTTTTTAATTGTTTAAAACAAAGGAGAAGAGTGCCCACAAATTTTATGAACTTCGAATGACTTTCTTTTGGAGTTAAACCTTCTTTTACAAAGAATTTTATAACTGCATGATACTCAATTTTATCCATTTTTATCCATTAGAGAAATTAGTCAAAACACTAAGCTGTATAGCTTAGTGTTTTGACTAATTTCTCTCTTATTCTATATAAATTTATTCAGTTGACTTCCTACCATACCAGCTTTGTTGATTTCGTTGTCTATTTCCATATTTAATTTACCATCTTCACTAAAAATTGTGCCTAAGTATAGTTCACACACCGATTAGAGATCCTTCGACACTTCTGCGCATGTCAGAAAAAAGAGAATCCATTCTGATAATAGGGTAATCGATCTGCCTTCTGGGGTGAGTTTGTTTATTATTGCAGGTCGGAAAATTTAGCTTTTCTTTTACGAACATTGCTGTTTTTAAAGTGTAACTATTTTGTTTGTATAACAGTTGGAAAAATGTACGTAGAGTATTAACAAAATTAAAAAAGGTATAGCATAAAACAAAAATGTAGCTAAGTTTATTTTTAAGAAATTTTTCTATAAAATAAAAATAATTATACAGAAAAACAGAAATTTTTTCAAATGAACTTAGATATTCTAAACTTACAGTTGAGAGAACTGAGACACTTTAATGTCCTAAACTGATTAATTATTTATGACTTGTGACTCTTTTAACAAACCCATGCAAAAAAAAATACCATTATCAAATCCGTTTAATCTCCAGAGTCATCTGAATCGGTGTCCGAATCGCCATCACTTTCACTTAAACTGATCACCGAAGGTTAGCATAATTCTTTGATAATTCCGTCTCTGTTCCAATACATATTTTCCAATGAGGTGACATGAGAGCCATATTTTCCCCAGTTTTGAACTGTAATACTTCAATCGCCTATTCTGAAAGTTTAAAAAGTTTCGACATGTCAATATCCCCAGTTACGTTGCGATGGCGAATGAAACTTTTCACTTCTGCCCAAACATACTCAATAGTATTAATATCGCAATGATATGGTGGTAGCCTCAAAGCTAGAAATCCATGCTCTTTGGGCATCGTGTCGAATTTAAATAGTTTAGTTGTGGGCAAGTTTCTTTTGATCAAATTAAGCAATTCAATTTTTTGCATATCTGGGGAATGAGAAATGTTATTTGCAGAGAGCCAATCCATAAGAACTTGCTTCTTATTAGACCAATTTGGAACTTTGTTTAATCGAACAGAGTGATATGAGGCGTTATCAATTATAACAACAGCATTTTTAGGAAGGTTTGGAATCAGTTTTTCTTCTGCCGACTTTTCGAAGATCGTCGAATTCATTTGCCCATGGTAATCTCCAGTAGTTGAATTTGCTTTGTATAATAAGTTTGAATTAGGTAAAAAAAAAACCATTTCTCCGCCCGCACACAAAATTATTATGCGCTGCGAAGCATTTCCGGTTTGTAGCACTCCACATTTTTCTTTAGACTGCCAACATTTTCAACAAGTTAAATTACTATCAATCCAAGTTTCATCTAGATACACAATAGGTCTTTACTCCTCCCTGAAACATCTTATTGCTCTCAAATACTGCGTTCTAGATAAAACAATGTCACTTCGCCCCATGATAAGTTTCCTTTGATTCTGGCACTTTTTAAAACAAAATCCGATTTCATTAAGTATTTTCCTTAAAGTTTCTCTTTTCCAAGGAAAATTAATTTTTTCTTTAAGAACAGGAATCAATTTCGGAACAGTTGGTACTCTTTTCTCGACCACATAAAATCCGTGAATAGTTCTTATAACGTCTACATCAAATTCATTCAAAGCTATGGTTTCGATGGTTTTCTTTCTCTGGTGCTTTTTTTTTTTTTAGGAGATTTAAATTTTGGCTTACCTTCACCTTTTGATTCCCTACGAATTTGCACATTTTATGACTTGAGAAAGGGGAACAAGGAGACAGCCTTCTGACGATTCTTTTTCGCAGAATGTCAGCACATTATTCAATATTCTTTTGCAAGAGATACTGAAACGTTTAACAAGAGAACTTGTTGACTGTATTCGATCCATCATACAAATTAATAATAAAAAAATAATGCGAAAAAGCGACAACAAAAATCAAGCTACTACTACTAGTACAGCGACAGACAAGGCAAATCTAAATTCTAAGGCAAATCAAAACACAGTGTGATATCACAGAGAGACATATGTTCCCCTAGCTGAAATGTTTTACTTGTTCTTTGGGTTCCCCATTCACAATGCAGTTGATATTTTCAATGCTTCAGCCTATTTCATTGTCTTTGACTTGTTATTGCTGACCTTCATACCATATCTATTACAAGAATTATTCAATTCAGTCAGGGAATCTTGCTAACTTGTAGCAGATATATTTGAAGTATAACATCATCTGCATAAAGCAAAGAGCTGACATTAACACCTCCAATTTTATATCAGGTTTAATACCACTTTACTTCATAATGCGATCCATATAGATAATGAATAACAGAGGAATAATGTACATCCTTGTCTCACAATAAACTATCTTCCTGTACTTCCTTCAGTTCTAACTCTGACTTACAACTCAAATAAAGACTAAGTATTGATTGATATAATGCTCCACTGAAACCATACAACTGTAGCATTTTGAATAGCTTCTCTCTTGCACCTTGTCATATGCTTTTTCCAGATCTACAAAACTTAAAATCAGATCTTTGTTATAATCCCATGACTTCTCAACTATTTGTTATAATGTGTAAATCTGATCCTGACAGCCTCTATTTGGCCTGAATCCAGCTTGTTCTATACCAAGCTTCTCTTCCACAATCCTTTTCGACCATTTCTCAAGTATACTGGCAAAAATCTTACCAGGAACACTCAGCAGAGAGATACCTCTGCAATTCTCACATTCAGTTTTATTTCCCTTTTCAATCACTAAGACTTTTATACCTACTTGAGCATTTATGGTCGATATCATCTACTCCAGCTGCCTGTTTACATTTCAGGCTTTTGATGGCTTTTTCTATTTTAAGTATGGATATGTATTCCTGATTGCATGTCTGGTCAGTGTTTTTTTACCGCTGTGCTGTCATCACTGCTTGTTTCATTTAGCAATTTTTTGAAGTAATTACTCCATACTTCAAGGATATATTTTTCTCCAGTTTTCATGTCATCTTTATCATCTAATTCCTTTTACAGCAGTCTTTCCTCCATTTCTGAGCTTCTTCAACAACCTCAAAAATATCTTCCCGCCTTCTTGATATTTATTTTCTACATTCTTACCGAAGTCCTCCCATGATTTTTGTTTAGCTTTCTTACATTTGTCTGTGTACTCTACTCTAAGAGCAAAAGCTGACTTATTATGGGTACAATAGGAACTTTTGATATGCTTTTTTTTCCTTCACTGCCTCTTTAACTCCCTGTGTCCACCATGGAGTTCTGATTTTTCTATCCTTCCAGAAAGCCTCATCACATGCCTTTCTCACTGAATCAATCAAGCCACTGAATTTCCAAAATTTAGTTCCTGTTCCCAAATTTTTCATTTTTTTTCTGGAATAATGTTTTTATATTTTAGTCTACAGTTCACATCTGAGAGTTGCTCAATTTTTATTCACTTTAAAATTTTCTTACATGTTCTTCTTTTCAATATGAAATTTAGTATTATCCTGCTCAAAACTAAATTGTGATCACTTCCGATTTAAATTCCTCTGTACACGCAAGTGTCCTGTACCAGCGAGAAAACATCACTATCAACAATAACATAGTCAATGAGACTTTTCTTATTCCTTGCCTCTTCTCGCCATGTGAATTTGTGCACATTTTTATGTTGGAACATGGTGTTAGTAATAACCAGTTCATGTCCTGAGCAGAAATTCAACAGGTATTTGCCATTATTATTAGATTTGCTCTTTTCTCCAAGCTTTCCCCAAACATTTTAGTATGTTTGACAATCATTTCCTACTCTGCTATTTAGATTCCCAACAATGACCAACTTTTCATTTTTCATTGTGTCAGCTGCTTTCTCTAAAGCCTCAAAAAATTCCTCCAATTCTACCTTAGTAGAACCTTCTGTGGGACCATAAGCACAAATAAGTCTCATTGTCCAGTTTCCAATTCTCATATTTGTCCACATCACTCTACTTGAGACTGCCTGCCATTCAAGATTAGCGTCGTATTTTGTGTTGAATACTATGGCTACTCCTTCTTTTCCTTGACTGTCATTGTCTGAATATAACATTTTGTATTAATTGCTCAGAAAGATTTCTCACCAGTTTTTGTCTTTTTTGTTTTGGTCACCCCTATTATGTCGATCTGGTAATTATCTAATTCAGAATTCTGACTTGGAATAATGGAATCTGCTGGCCTGGTTGGCCAAGTGGTTAGCACATCTGCTCTCCAGCCAAAAGGCTGCAGGTTTCAATCCTGCCATGGGCATGGATGTTTGTGATTGTCTGTGAAAATACTAGTGGTGGTTTGGCATTGGTGTAGTTGGTGGATTGAGTGGTGGAGACAGAGAGAGCTGTAGAGTACGAGCCATCCCTCGATGAGTCGTTGGACTCCCTGGAGGTGTCACGTAGTAATAATAAAAATAATAATAATGCTATGAGAAAATGCTTTTTTTCCATAAAATAATTTTATAATGGGATAAAATCTTTATTATTTTATAACGTGAAATTTACATGCAGCTATTTTAAATTATTCCAAGATCATTTCAATTCTTGGTTTTATCCTTTATCCAAGTATAACGAGTTTTGACGAGCAGAGACAAGCAAGTTATTGTTCCTCTGTACTGAGCCTTGATAAGACCTCATCGACTACTGTGCCGAGATTTGGTCACCTAGGTTTCTTCTTGATGGGGAGGAGGTGGAGAGGATCCAGGGGCGAGTGACCAAGATGATAGCAGGTCTATGGAATAAACCTTATGATAATAGGTTGAAGATTTGTGGGTTGCAGAAATTGGTTGATAGGTGCAAAAGGGGAGATATGATTGAGACATTCAAATTACTGAAGGGTTTCTATAGGATTAATTCAGAGGATATTTTTGAGATCAGGATTGGTGGTGGGAGAACTAGGGGACATCTATGGAAGCTGGGCAAGAGTGTGGTTAGCAAGGGTGTTAGAGCTGGGTTCTTTACTTTTAGAGTGGTAAATGAGTGGAATAAGCTGCCAGAGTCTGTTGTGGGTGCTATGACAGTGAGTGAGTTCAAGGCAAGGTACGATAGATACTGTGAGAATGTCAAATAGTTGTGTGGACATGATGTTTAGGGCCTCCCTCGATGAGTCTAAGTACTCCCTGGAGTCGCCCGTAATAATAATAATAAGCAAAGAAACTTTGCACACAAAGTAACTTCATGACAGGGCGACTCGCTTACACTTAGATAAAGGATGAAACGAAGAATATAATTTCTTGGCATCTTTAATTTATAACATAAGCAAGTGGGAAAACTTTCAACATCGATCTCTAATCCAGAGTATTTTAATAATAAGATGTGACACCTTTTGGCTACTTGTATATGGAAATATGACCAGCATTACTTCAACTTTGGTACCACTTCTGGGTCCAATTGACGAGACCTTATTAAAGGTCAAAACCGGTCTGGTTAGTGGCCCTTCTCATATTGTTAGCATTATACATGTCAGTAAGGATATGTGTATTGCATTATGGGATACTAAGGTAATTCATGTGAAGTCATTAGTCTCTATATACGAGTTGCCTGTCATGAAGTTACTTCATGTGCAAACCTTCTTTTCTTACACTTGGATAAAGGATGAAACTAATAATATAATTTCTTGGCATCTTTAATTTATGGTTAATTGGATGTTAATTTAAAACTTACTGAATGTCACTTAACCACTTGTGTACAATATATTATCATTTACTAAGTTAGCTCTTTTGACAGCTTTCTATACATATAAATTAAAAACAACAACAATGGACTAGTAATTAAAAGTGGCTAAGGCTAATGACACTGTGGTTTTAAACCAAAAAGATTACTCAGGTAAGCTTGCCTCCTTACTTCAAGATCACTCTACCTACCTTTTTAAACACTATGATCCCACCAATACACAGATAGAACATCCCATAGGCTCTTTAAAAAGGTCATTTGATAACAGTGCCATAAGTATTGAGCTTGACCACATTATCAACACTGTCTATGCTAACTGCTGCAATTCCCACTAAATCCAAAAATTATTAAAAAATCCCCATAACTGCAACCCTCCCCTCCAGAACAGACACTACATAAAACCTATTGCCCTTCCATATATTCAGGGCAAATATGAAAAATCCTAAAGAAATACAACCTTACAACTTATAAACTACATAAATTTGCATATCTTATCTGCTCTACTAAAGACCAACCACATTTCCTAGCCCTGCTAGGTGTTTACCATGTCCCTTGCAATTGCAAATTATCTTATTATGTCTAAACAGACAGGACAGCAATTTCAGAATTTCTTAAGACATGGACTACATCTGGTTCTACCATTACAGCCACTCAGGAATTGATGATCATGCTTTGGACAACTACCACAGGATATGCTGGAAGGACACTCCATTACACCACAGCAAATACAAAATAAATATGAGAGGCTATTCCTCGAATCAGCCTCAGTCCGGAGAAACTTTCCAAACCTCAACAAATTTGGGTGCACGAGACTACCCCAAATTTGGGAAGCATTCATTCTCAGATCTTCAGCACAACAGCCAAAGACCACCCAATTTAGCAAACTAGAGAATGCCATTTAGGACTCTATGCCCAAATTTGGTTGCCTTTATTCAGCCTCATTTACGTAAAGTTACTACCTGTATGCGCATATCATTGTTTCGTGATCTCTGATGATGGCAATGCAACATTGTTGAAATATAGGAAAGTATTAAAGTTAATATAATTAATATTTTGGTATACGTTATTTCCTGAAAAATTAATAGTTATGAGTAATCAACATAATAACCTACCTAAGAATAATTTATATACATAGTTAAAGCATTTCTTTAAATTCAATAGACAAATGAAAAATTTCTTTATTAAATAGCTATAAAGTTATTAATATATCAAATGAATTGCTAAGTAGATGCACATGGAAGATAATCATACTACTAACAAGTGCATCTTCGGTGCTATGGCAACTCTTGGCCAGTGATCCTGTAAGGTCTATGCTGACAATCATATAAAACTCACAATATGTATACCTCAAAAAAAAAAGTAGCAATAGCAAAATGTTATCAGAGTGTATGCATTTTAATAATAAAAATTTATTGTGCATTTAAAATTAGAAAAAAAAAAACTTAAAGTGTGGTAGATTGAGATGTTTTTATTACTTTAAGATGGTAAAGCTTACCTCTTTCTAGCAAGCCCTTTTGGTAAAAGGCATACTGTCGCTCCAGCAATATTAAAATGTCTCTGATGAACAAATACTACATCATGGCGACTTTCATTCCACATGGCTCGCTTTGGAATATTAGTTTTTGGATGTGAAAGGCGCAGCTTAGTATCATCAAGGCGGACATATACAGAATGGGTACTACATATATGATAAGTATCAGGATTATATTCAGTTGGCAGTTCATTCATCCACCCCTGGAAAAAATTAAATTCAAAAATAATAGAAATTGTTATAATAATGATAATAAAAACCCCGAAGTACTAATTCTTTTTCTAAGTTTTATTTTCTAAATAGCAGGATTACCTGGCATCCAGTTAAATTATTTCCTATGAAACTATCATCTAAGGATAACTTTATTGCTCCTTTTATGAAGATAATTAACTTTGATAATTTTTTTTTCCCAATTTTTAAAAATTTGAAACAAAAATTTTTCATCTACAGCATTTTACTATGCACTACAATGGCAGAAATAAACAACTACTTATATTTTATAAATGAATACCTCATAAAAGTAAAAATAAAATAAACAACCTATATTTCTGGTCTCATAAGAATTAAATGAATATTTTAATTTTCAATTTCTGAAAGCTAACAAGAAAAATAGCATATTCAAAATAGTATACCAAACATCAACAAACATGTGTTGTAACTCAGCAATGAAGTTACCAAATAAAGTAATCTAGGAATCAAAAATTTTAGATAACCTGGTTATTTAATAAGAGCTTTCTCTTGAAAGAGAACAAATGAATTTTAACCCGGCAAAGTGGGAAAATGTAATAAAAGTGGTAAGGTGGGGTCCCACACTAAACTTGCTTGCGTGCAACAGCCTGTCGTCTATGACATCGAGTAGCAAGTTACAGGAGGAGAAGTGAGGCATGCCTCATACTGTGGCATGACTCACTGCCACGTGTTATTAAAAAGTTATAGTCAATTTAAAATCTTTGGGATCTGTGACACCCCACCTTACTAACACCAGGTTAATAAAGGTAAAAGAGGGTGTCTGCATAAAGGTGGTATATGCAGAAGGACACAAAGAATTACACGCTAATTTGTTTCTGAAGTGTTGGTTAAGAATAGAACTAGTATAAGGGAAATTAGTGTGTATGTTCTTTATGAGAGATAGCATGGCATTGTGGGGACAATCATAATGTATTCACGTTTTATAATGGATGTAATGAGAAGTTGACAACTTAAACACCTTGGTATTTTTGAATTTTAGAAAATATAAAGGTGGTATATGCCGGCCTGGTTGGCCGAATGGTTAGTGTATCCGCTCTAGCCAAAAGGCTACAGGTTCAAATCCCTCCATGGGCATGGATGTTTGTGATTGTCGGTGAAAATACTAGTGGTAGTGGTTGGCGGTAGATGGCGTTGGTGTAGATGATGAAAGTAGTTGCGGTTGGTGGAGTGGTGGAGACAGAGAGTTGTAGAGTAGGCGTGCTCCCTCGATGAGTCTTTGGACTCCCTGGAGGTGCTATGTAATAATAATAATAATAAAACATACAAGAAAATGGCAATAATATTAGGTGCAAGACAAGGGTAAACATTAACTCCACTATTATTTATCATCTACATGGATCACATTATTAAGAAAACTGGCATTAAACCCGATATCAAAACTGGAGACTAATCTCAGCTCTTTACTTAATGCAGAGGATATCATATTCTTTTAAACAAATGTAATAAAAAGTCTGCAGGATTCCTAAATTAAACTGAATAACAGCAGCTGTAACAAATTTGGTAAAAATCAGCTATAAAGAGACACTGTGAGCATAGGAAGAACCATCAAAAACAATAGATGTATTATCCTGAACATATGAGAAATAAATATTTCAGGCATTCGGCACAAATTTTAGGAAACTTGGCAAATTAAATAGGGGAACAGACAACAGAATAAATTTATATGAAATAAGAAACAATTTTTTTCAAATACTATATCAGCAGCTAGAAGACAGTGTTCAAACCAGTTTAACTTACAAATCTAAGAGCTGGATTAGAAATAAAACAGTTGATCAAAGACTGGAATTACAGATATGAGAGTTCTGGGGAGGAAAATTTATGGGAATTGACAGATGGTATCAATGTCAGAATAATATAAAAATTATCTTATTTAAATTAAGGGGATATTAAATCCCACATTGTTTTAAAACCAAATAAGAAACTCAAAGATTGGAATCAGAGAGTTTCATGCCGAATATAGTAAACTATAAAAGTACCGGCGATTACTAGCGTGAGCTAATGCAAGTAGTCCTAGCACGTAGTACAATCTCGGGCAACTCGCAGCAAAGGTGGTAAAGTTCTGATCGCTATTCTTGGTATTTTCCATAATGTATGCTGTTATTACATTATGGTGGGAGGTCACTACCCAGACCGGTTTCAGCCTTTTTTGAGGCTTCATCAGTGAGTAGCTAGACCAAATAGATACCAAAGGATATAGCGAAAAGAACTTATATACTCTGCTATACGAGTTGTCAAAAAGGTACAACCATTAAGTTACTTAAAAATAAAGAGCCAATAGGCTTCATTTCGGCAATATAAACATTATTTATTTAAATTAAGGGGATATTAAATCCCACATTGTTTTAAAACCGAATAAGAAACTCAAAGATTGGAATCAGAGAGTTTCATGCCGAATATAGTAAACTATAAAAGTATCGGCGATTACTAGCGTGAGGAAACTCTCTGATTCCAATCTTTGAGTTTCTTATTCGGTTTTAAAACAATGTGGGATTTAATATCCCCTTAATTTAAATAAATAATGTTTATATCGCTGAAATGAAGCCTATTGGCTCTTTATATTTAAGTAACTTAATGGTTGCACCTTTTTGACAACTCGTATAGCAGAGTATATAAGTTCTTTTCGTTATACCCTTTGGTATCTATTTGGTCTAGCTACTCACTGATGAAGCCTCAAAAAAGGCTGAAACCGGTCTGGGTAGTGACCTCCCACCATAATATAATAACAGCATACATTTTGGTATTTTCCATAATGTAAAAACACATTTCCTAGGAAATGTGTTTTTACATTATGGAAAATACCAAGAATAGTGATCAGAACTTTACCACCTTTGATTGTACTACGTACTAGGACTACTTGCATTAGCTCATGCTAGTAATTGCTGATACTTTAATAGTTTACTATATTCGGCATGAAACTCTCTGATTCCAATCTTTGAGTTTCTTATTCGGTTTTAAAACAATGTGTGATTTAATATCCCCTTAATTTAAATAAATAATGTTTATATTGCCGAAATGAAGCCTACTGGCTCTTTATATTTAAATAAAAATTATCATTATCTATAGATTACCATGGAGTCAAAGACTTGCAGGAGGTCCCTCTCTCATATATATAGCTCATTATACCATGCAGTCACCACACTCTCAGGAAATGCATTCCAATCATTTACCACTCTCCATGCAAAAAAACCTGCTTCTCACTCCTTTGTTTATACCTTCCTTATACAGCTTCTAGGAATGACCTTGGGATTCCCCCCCCCCCCACTATTCTATGAAAAACCTCTTCTTCAACAAATTTATTTTGTTGAAGAGGTTTTTCAAATTTATATCTTGAAGACTCTTTGAACTGCATATTCTCAACCTTTCTTTACACTTAACATTTCAGAGACCAGAAACCAACTTAGCTGATGGCCTCTGGACTCTCAATATCTTTTCATCCTTCAAATCAGGTGACAAATCTGCACAGCAGTCCATATGTGGGGCCTAATCAAGGCATTATACAATGGAACCAGAATATCCTCACTTCTACAAGTCAGTGTCTTTCACATCACTGAAAAAATTAATTGTGCTGTCCTCACAATTTTCGCTGTGTCCCCTAAATTTTAGCTCCCTATTCACCATCACCCAAGATTTCTTATTTCCTCAGTCTCCTCCAATATATCCCCACCAATTGTATATTCCACAGCCCATGTTTGCATTCCAAATTTTAAAACTTCATGCTTTGCAACATTAAACTGAAAACCCTATATGTGTGCCAATTCACTCAGTACCATTCGTATGCCTGCTTAAAAGTCTTACAATAGCACAGGTTCCAAAGGAGTGGAAAGAAGATAAATTGTTCCACTGCATAAAGGTGGTGATAAGGCTGTGGCTACAAATTATAGGCCAATCTGTATATCTGGAGTTGTGGTGAAGATATTAGAGAGATTGGTGAGAAGTAGGATACAGAAATGATTGATAACAGCAATATTCTCTATAGTTATCAGCACGGGTTTGTTAAAGGGAGATCATGTTTTACTAACTTGTGTATTATAACAAGGTGACAAATTTTGTTCAAGGAAGATGCATAAACAGTGGTGTACTTGAATTTTGCAAAAGTTTTTGAAAGACTGCCCATGACAAGCTGTTAAATAAATTGAAACAGATGTGGGATCGGATAACAGACTTTGCATTGGATCAGTGACTGGCTGTCAGAAGAGGAAGGTCACTATTGGTGTGCCACAGGGATCAGTTTTGGAATCCATTGTTGTTCAATTTGTATAATAGTGATATTGGGATGGGTTTAACTAGTGATATGCCGATTTTGCAAAACTAGGGAGAGCAATGTAGAATCAAGCAGCCTTATGGCCTTACAAGGAGGACTTGAATAGATTGCATGAATGGGCAGGTAAGTGGAACAATTTGTATATTAATAGTATTGGGATGGGTTTGACTAGTGATATCCAGATGTTTGCAGATGATGCAAAATTGAGAAGAGCAATGCAGAGCCAAGCAGATATAATGGCCTTACAGGAAGACTTTAATAGATTGCATGAATGGGCAGGTAAGTGGAACTATCAATTCAATGTTGCAAAGTGTAACGTTTTGAAATTTGATAAGCAATGATGGATGCAAATTATACACTTGGTTGGGAAACTTTAAAGGAGATAGAGGAGATGAGAGATCTGGGAGTGGTGGTGAACAAGGACCTGAAATTCAAGGGTCACATTGCACAAGTTGTGAAGACGTTCACATCGGATAATGGCAATGATGCACAGGACCCTGACATACAGAAATAGAGAGGTTCTAATGACATTGTATAAGGCCTTGATCAGGCCCCATATGGATTATTGTGCACAGATTTGGTCACTGGGTTTGCATGGTGACGAGAATATGTTGGCAAGGGTCCAGAGAAGATTCACAATGGTGGTCAGTGGTTTTTGTAATGCGATGTAAAAGGACAGATTGAGAGAATGTAAATTGTAAAACCTCATGAATAGGAGGAGGAGGGGGGGGAATATGATTGAGACATAAGCTAGTCAGGGATTGTTATCAGGTTGACATGGAAGAGATTTTTCATAGAATGGGAGAGTGGGGGGGGGGGAAATGAACAAAAAGCTATTGCTGGACACTATAAGAAGGATGTAAGCAGAGGAGTAAGGAGTAGGTTCTTTGCATGGAGAGTGGAATGCATCGCTTGAGTTTGTTATGAATGTAGACACACTGAATCAGTTAAAGGCATGATTGGATGAGCATTGTATGTACATCCCATTATGAGTCTCTGACACCATGGAGGTCAGATGTCAATAATAATAAAATGAAGATATTAGGAAGGAACTTGACATTGCTAGCATTCAAGAACATGTGAGCAGAGATCATTTAAGATGATATGGTCACTTAGGCTGAATGGAAGAGGAAAGATTTGCAAAACAGGTGCTGATACTACATTTTTTTTAAATTTTTTTCTTCACCAGAGGTCAGGCCAATAGTTGTAACGGTTGGTCAGTAACTTTAGCATACCATGTAGATTAGTGCAGCTTGTTTCTTTGTATATATTTGCATACTCCAGATGACCTTCATATGAAGGTCGAAACGTCGAGTGTTTATTTTGGTTTATATTAAACTAAAGTTTTTACTCTAACACGGTAGTTGTTTCCATAATTTTCATGATGTATTCTGATCACCGTGTAAGAATGAAGGAAAGGTGCTTGATACTAGGAAGGCAGGAAAAAGGCACAGAGGAAGACAAACATCTAGGTGAACTGATACAGTTAGAAATGATTTAGAAGACCAAAATATGAAAATATTGGATTCCTGATAAATAACAGAACAATTTGAAGAAAAAATGTTGATAGGAAGTCATTAATAATGTAAACTTCTCATGTAGTACCATCATAGTATCGTGTACACTCCATGAGAGTACATAGGAATTTAGCGATGTGACAGACATCTTTATATCTTGATCATATTAGCCTTTTTCCTGTACACTCTTTGGCAAATTAGCAGATAAACTATAACAAATGGGATTAGCAGTAAGTGGAATAGCAGACTGGATGATCAAACAGTTGTATATGGGAATCAAGATATCAGTTGTTTACTGATTATCCAAAACTAGATATCATTATCAGAAATGTAACTGATGTAGTCTCTTCAGGAAGATACACATTGACTGATGATGTGGACGAATATGTGAGAATACCAATTCTGCTCCTGTGGTGAGGAAGAAGTTGACAAGAAGTCAAAGAAGTGATAAGATTCCTAGTATCTAATCAGGCATGGGCTGCTCTTTGCAGAATGAATCATTATTTTTCAAAGTCATATATAAAGCTTAGAAAGAATGCAGGCGTGGATAACAAAGGCAATTTCAGAGCTGCTGAATGCTGGTCACAAAAGCAGATTAAGAGAAACTGCAGAGCATAGTAAACAGGAAAAAGGCTAATATGATCAAGATATAAAGATATTGAGACCACCTTACCGAACAAATATCAGAGGCATTTTTCTAAGAGTAGAAAATAATAATCAGAAGGCACCCTTTAGAAACAATAAAAGTGTGACAAGTGGGTTTTCTACATGGAGAGCTGGGGGTAACTGGAAAGAGAGTGTTGTTGCAAAGACTGGGAATAAATGTAATATGAAAGGCACTGCAGTCCTATGTTCCAAATGGAGTGAAGGAAAATAAATAAGACAGACACTATGGTATTTAAGGGTAGCTTTCCACTATGCTGAGTCCATGGAGTATGCTGCTGTTGTAATGATAATAAGCATCTTGGAAATGAGGAAACATCCAAAAATATGAAAGACAGATAACAGCAGATTATATGCAGTCAATCCTGCAATCACTTTTGATCAATTGCTAATGCTAGTCATTTAACCTCTAAATACAGCAATAATGACATTTGCTTGTGGGTGGGCATAGAATTATAATCTAGAAACCCTGCACTATAGAGACACCAAAGAGAACGCTTTCAAATTACTTCAGAACACCAATAAGCAGCGGTTGCACACAACACACTAGGCAATGAAATTCACCTACAACCTAAAGACACCCATATCCACAGCAGAATTTAAACTTATAGCCGGCAGATTGGGTAGCATCCTGGCCAAGTCAATAACAAAAAGTGATTCGCTTAAAACGAGGCAAAAGATTGTGTATTACAATTTAAAAAAAAAAATTATCATATAAACAGTATTCAACTATGGTCTGTTCATTTATTTAATGTGAGCCACATTCACAAAAGGTAAAGCTAATTAGCCATCATTTGCCTAGAATGTTCTCTCTCTCCTAATTAGTTATATAAAGTATGCCAAAATCCACATTCAAACTTCCCAAACCATTTCTTCCTCCATAAAATGTATGATGTTTTCATAGTTAACAGTGAACACAATGGACAAACCAAACATTGAGGTTATAGTTCTAAAACAATTATTCCACAGAGAATTGGCCACAGACAGCACACAATATAAAAAACCTAATGATAAAATTTTTAGGAGGCTTCAAAGTCAGCTGGTAATTAATCTTGCTGCAATGTGTAAACAGAAGTCTGTGTAGTTTAATGCTGATTACAGTAAAATGAACAGTTGAACAATTCCATAAAAAGCATGAAATTATTACAAAAAAATTGCAACAGAAAGTATAAAAAAATTGTAAAAACAAAATTTCAAGCTAAAATCTCCATACCAACTTTACCTGCATGCATGCAGGCACGCAAATGGCAGGTAATACTGCAGCATATCAAAGGTTACAGCAGTACACAAGGTAATAATAAATAGAATAAAGGGAAAAATTAATAAATAATATGCACAAAATATTAAGTTAAGCAATGCAGTATCCACAGATAAATAGGATTTATAATCAAATGTGTTTGTATAAATTAATTCCTTGTAAAATGTTGGAAGTTTATTTTCCACTTGGTTAGACTATAATAAATTTTGTTTAATCCTTTATCCAAGTGTATATGTGCCTGAAGTATCTTCAGGACTGAGTCAACTTGTAGTAAAGGTGGACCAAGCTCTCATCACTCCTTGCCTCAGTATCTCCCATAATGCAAAGCACATCTCCTTGCAGACATGTATAATGCTATGCATTAAGGGAAGGGTCACTACCCAGACCGATTTCGACCTTTATTGAGGTCTCATCAGTGGGAGCCAGACCCAGAAGAGGTGATACTAAGGCAGAAGCAATGGAGAGGTCATATTTACTTATATGAGTTGCCAAAAGGCGTACCATCTTATTATTAAATTACTCTGGATTTAGAGAAAGATGTTGGAAGTTTATTTTCCACTTGGTTAGACTATAATAAATTTAGTTTAATCCTTTATCCAAGTGTATGCAAACAAAGTTTGTGCCTGAAGTATCTTCAAGACTGAGGCAACTCGTAGTAAAGGTGGACCAAGCTCTCATCACTCCTTGTCTCAGTATCTCCCATAATGCAAATTCTGTCTGGGTAGTGGTCCTTCCCTTAATGCATAGCATTATGCATGTCTGCAAGGAAATGTGCTTTGCATTATGGGAGATACTGAGACAAGGAGTGATGAGAGCTTGGTCCACCTTTACTACGAGTTGCCTCAGTCCTGAAGATACTTCAGGTGCAAACTTTTTTTGCATATATGGATAAAGGATTAAACTAAATTTATTATATCCTTGTAAAATTTAAAGCAGTATGCAATTTGTCAGAGTCTGATAACATCTGTCAGTGTATATGGCTCAGAGAGATAAGTAAAAATTTCATTCCTCTCACATATGAAATGCTGATACTCTGTCAGAATATAAATAATGGTGAGACGCATGTTGCATTTTTTGCACATAGGTGGGTCCTCAAGTAAAGAATGTGTAAGATAACTGTGGCCTATGTAGAGCTTAGCAAGAACAACTTCTTCCTTTCTGTTTTTTACATCGACTAGACTGAATGCATAATTTAAGGCTTAATCTAATGCAGTTTGTTTGTCAGGGCTTCCTGACAAGATGACTGACATTGGAAAATTTGCTTTGTAGTCAGTGATCAGTATATGGTACAGTCAAACAGTATGTCAAAAAGTATGAGCTGATCTAGCAGCTGCGATGTCATTTCACTTAATTTCAATGTACCTGGGAATCCAACACGTGAACATCAAAATTAATGGTCTTCATTTTGTACAAAAGTTGTAACACCTCACCAAGAACTGGATGTAGATTATACACCGGAGATGAGATAGCCTATAAAGAACTCAGAAAATTACACACTTTCATAGACGTTTTCTTTTATATGCTCAAGTGTGAGCCGAATGGTATGCAAATGTGCTGTATAATTACTGCAATTGAGTAGGATCTGGTTGGAAAAATTAAAGTTAGGAAACACAGTTGCATAGCCAAAAGAGGCCTCAGATCTTGAACCATCAGTATAGATGGGTGATAAATTAGTGTGAGCTGTTCTATGTGCATTAAAAGATTGTGGGTAGATGGAGAATGAAACTTCTGTAGTTGACAAAGCGAGAGGTTGCAGAATGGAGTGCAAACCTGCCATGGAGGAATTCTTCTATGTTTGGTATACATAATGTTGTCAACATTGCTTCCATAATCTTTAACACACATACTAAAAGGACATATAGCAGTCAGACATGTATGATATTGAGCCTCCCAACACAGAGAAAAGAGACTAGTTCTTTAAAAATTGAGACATAATCGAGAAAATAAGAGGAAGAATTCATCATAAAATATTTTTACAGAATCATTTATCACTTAATTTAAATGCCTTTATTTGTAAAATTTTTGGCTAAGTTTCATAGCTAGTGCCAATACAATTATAGGAAAAGAAGAAAAAAAAGGGAACAACAATTCAATTGAAAGTACGTGATATTATTTGCACTATCAGCTGCAGAAGAATAGCTCCATCAGCATTAATAGATATTCAAAATAAATTACAACAAAATAATTTAGTTAATAAATTATTTTTAAATAGAAACAAAAAATTAATTATAAATTAAGAAACACAAGAATGGTGAGTATTAGTCAGTATACTTTCCCAAAACTAAGAAACTTTTAGGCAATATCATTTTGGTTCAGGTTTGGATTATAAATGTGTGCTTCACAGCTTTCCTTGCAGAGTTTTTCCAGAAGAAAATAACTTTTGTATAACACTTTGGTTTTGTTCTGCTGAATCCTGTGTTTTGTACATAATGCATGACTTGCTAAACTGAATTTTTTGGGTTCTTTAAATAAAATGTATTCCTGATGTTCTTTAAGATGAATCTGTGCAGAATGACCAGTTTGTTCATAATAACATAAGCCAGAAGAGCAGGGGATTCTGTATATTCCAGGATAAGAAAGAGGAAGATATTTTTCTTTAGGTGAGATAAGGAAGGTATTGCAAACTGGATGGAAAGAGACTTGTAAGTTAATAACATAAGGGATACACATTCTGGTAATTTCTTCTTGAGGCAGGTTAGGAAGATGGGCATAATTATTGATTATATTTTTGATAGTTTTTGCATTATAACCATTAGAGATAAAGGTAGTTCTGATAATAAACAGTTCTTTGTTTAGAAGAGAATCTGTGGAACATTTTATGAGCTCTGTTGACTAAAGATTTGATTATACCATACTTCTGACAAGTATGGTATAATGATGACATGAGTTAGAACCAGTATGAGTTAGTTTTCTATATACTGAGAACTGTAGACTACCATTTGGTTAACGTAGCATGCAAACATCCAGAAAAGGAAGACAACTGTTATCTTCTACTTCCAGGGTAAGATTGATTTTTGGGTTTATTGAATTAATTATTTTCAAGGAATTCATGAAGATTGGACAAGGAGGAGTTTCATACAGCAAACACAATCAACGTATCTGTACTAAACTCTGATGGTTTAGGTGAAAAAATGTCCAGAATATGTTGTTCGAAATGTTCCATAAAGTAGTTAGCTAGAGTAGTTGGGGGAAAGGGAAACCCCATAGCTGTTCCCTCTATCTGTTTATACAGTTCGTTCTGGCAGTTAAAATATCCTGAATTAATGACAATGTCAAATAATTTTACAATATCAGGAGGAAAGTCTTTATGAAGTAATTCAAGCATATCTGTCAGAAGGATATTTGTAAAAAGTGAGACTAAATCAAAACTTATTAGAAGATCCGTGGGTCATCAGGATAATCCTGAATTTTCTTCTAGTAAGTTTTTATGTAGTCTCATTCTTTACAAATATCACTCTGACAGATACAATTGAATTACTTCATAAAGACTGCCATTAATTTAGGATAATTTGGTTGCCAGAAAAAACTGTATAAACAGATTGAGGGAACAGTGCAGAACTTCCAGTAAATGCAGAAAGAAGATTAGATAGGTATTTTGAGACTTTATATGCAGGACATCCTATGCAGTTCACAATAAGTCTTTAATTCACGACACATTTTATTTTATGCAATTTTAGAAAGGCCATACAGTCTTGGAGCAAAAGGATGATGAACTTTGTCCAAGAGGCTGTTAAGTTTATTGATTTGTGATAGAGACAGGTCTCGGCCAACCAGGCTGGCAAGCCTGGTTGGCCGAGTGGTTAGTGTATCTGCTTTCCAGACAGAAGGCTGCAGGTTCGAATCCCGCCTTAGGCGTGGGTGTTTGTGATTGCCTGTGAAAATGCTAGTGGCGGTTGTCAGCAGTAGATGGCGTTGGTGTGTGAAGGTAGTTGCGGTTGGTGGAGACTGAGAGGTGTAGAGTAGGTCCCCTCCCTCGATAGTCTTTGGACTCCCTGGAGGTATTTCGTAATAATAATAATAATAATGATTAAGATAATTATTATTATTATTACGAATTACAACTGCTTGACTTTGTCAGCCTAAGTAATTATTAGGTTTGTATTGTTTTAGAGCAGATAAAGCTTGAAATAATTTTTTAGATAGATTACATTCAGGAGGTACTGATTTAAATAAAATATACGTTGCATAAAATCTAATTTTATTTGCTAAATTATTATTATACGGGAAGCTCCATCGAGTCCGATGACTCATTGTGGGAGACCCAATCTATCATACCTCTCCTGGTACTCATTAACAGAAAAAACACTCACAACGGATTCTGGCAAACCATTCCACTCATTCACCACTTTCCAAGCAAAAAATCTAGTCCTCACACACCCTACTGACCACACCTTTATTCAACTTCCAGGGATGTTTCTGGTCCCTCTAGCCAAATGTTGAAACATTTTCTTTGCATCTATCCTATAAAATCCTTTATAGGATAAATGCAGTTTATCCTATAAAACTAACCTATCAACCAACTTCTACAATCTACACACCTTCAATCTATCCTCACAGGGCACATTCTGCAGACCACTCACCATCTTGGTCACTCACCTCTGAATCCTCTCCACTGCTTCCAACATCCCCAAAAAATTCAGAGGACCAGACTTGAGCACAGTTATCTAGATGTGGGCATGTCAAAGCCTTATAAAGAGGAATTACAACTTCCTTATCTCTACTTGTTAATGTATTCTTCATTAGCCAAGTTAATTTTATGTGCCACCTTAGCAATATGTCCACCAAGTGGACATATTGCTAAGGTGGCACACCTTATTCGTGGAGTGCAGTGCCATCAATGTAATAAATTGGCTTGTAATCTATTTATCCCAAAGTGCATAACTTTATATTTCTTGACATTAAACTGTCGAGAAATGTAAAGACACCCATTATCTTTTGCCCATACTGACAGCTTATTTAAATCGTCCTGCAAGCTCCTCACATTGCCTTGATTAACTATTACTCTACCTAATTCCGCATCATCAGCAAACAACTGAATATTTCCTTTCAGGTTATTTCCTATATCATTTATGTATAAATTAAAGAGCAATGGTCCCAGCACTGAACCTTGTGCACACCACTAGTCACCTGCTTTTGCCTTGATTCTGCCCCTCCATATACCACTTTTTGATATCTGCACAACAGCCACCCTCTTATCCACTTAACCAGTATCATATCCATCCCCATTTGTTCTAATTTGCGTAACAATGTTTCATGTGGTATTCTGTCAAATGCCTATAACTATTACTCTACCTAATTTCGCATCATCGGCAAACAACTGAATATTTCCTTTCAGGTTATTTCCTATATCATTTATGTATAAATTAAAGAGCAATGGTCCCAGCACTGAACCTTGTGCACACCACTAGTCACCTGCTTTTGCCTTGATTCTGCCCCTCCATATACCACTTTTTGATATCTGCACAACAGCCACCCTCTTATCCACTTAACCAGTGTCATATCCATCCCCATTTGTTCTAATTTTCGTAACGTTTCATGTGGTATTCTGTCAAATGCCTTTGCAAAATCATCGTGTAGCCATTTCCTTCATCCAACTCAGCTGTTACTCTATTATAAAAAGTTAGTAAATTGACAAAGCCATGTTGACAGTATCATATTTTTATCTACCCATTCTTGAATCCTCTTTTTTTTTTTTTACTACCATGGCTGAGATACTGATCGGTCTATGATTTGCTATTGTAGTTTTACAACCTCCCTTATGCAAAGGAATAATTTTTCTCTCTTTCTATTCCCTTGGAACTCTACCAGAGCTGAGATTTAAATTACACACCTTAGTCAAAGGCACTGCCAGTTCTCTTGCACATTCATACAAAACCCCAGCTGATATCCCATCTAATCCCACAGCTGTATTTACATTGAGATTCTGCAATATTGTATGGACCTAAAATTCATCCAGCTCTGTTCCCACATTAGTGTCTGTCATATAGGTTAAAGCAATAACCACACCAGAAATATATATTCTTGCAAAGTTGTCACTCAGTAACTCAACTATTTTATCTGCTTCCATCTCCTCATCATCATAATCACTCATCAAGGTTAATCTTCCATAGTCATTCTCCCTCTTACTTGCCACATAATGAAAGAACTTTTTTGGATTTGCTGGTTATTAATACACATTTTTCTTATTCAATAGGACATCCAAACTTCTGAATAGAAGGTTGTAATCATCATCAAATTCCTGATATGCTCTGAAGGGGAGGGGTGTACAGGATATGATAGTACTACGTGAAAAACTTACATCATTACTAACTTCCTATCTACAATTTGCCTTCAAATCAATCTTTTTCCTGTCAAGATTCCAACATTATCAGATCTTATATTTCTATCTTATAAGGCACTTTTTAATATATTAATCCACCTATATCTTGGTCTTCCTCTGGGTATTTTTCCTGCCAACTTGGCAAAGAACTTGTTTTACTAGTCGTAATAGGTTTCACGGTATGATAAGAACACAGATGGTTAAGAAAATAACTATTTATTAACTTAAAGCTAATATTTCGCTGAACCCACACATACGGAGATACTTACACAAACAATCACACCATCACCCTTCTCAACAATATGGTATCTTAAAAACACTAACCCATAGAGCTAGAGCAATCTGTTCCAATGACATTGCTCTCACTGCTGAACTTTCTCACCTATGTCAAACCTTCTTAATCAATGGTTATAATCCCCACAAAATAGATAACATACTAAATGCTACCCATAAATCTCCTCTACCACAGAAGACTACAACAAAACCATCACCATCCCATACATTAAAGGCACATCTGAAAAGATATCTAGGGTGCTTAACAAACACCAACTATGCACAGTATTTAAACCTTATATAAAATTAGCAACTCTCATCCATTCACTTGAGGACAAATGCACTCCTTTATCACATCCAGGTGTCTATGAAGTGCGCTGTTCTTGCCATCAAGCCTACTATGGACAGACAGGAAGAAATGTGGACATCTGCCTCAGTGAACAAAAAAAATATATCCGACACTTACGCTATGGTAAGTCAGGTCTGGCAGACCATGCTTTGGATACCCCTGCACACAGGATCAATTGGAAAGAAACAAAAGTAATGCACAGAAGCTTCTAAAAGTCAGAGAGGTTGTTCCTGGAATCAACAGAAGTCTTAAAACATACTCCAAACCTTAACAAGTATGGCTGTATAAATCTACCAAAGATTTGGGAGACAGTCATCCTAAGACCAAATTAATATTTTTTAATTTATATTTTTTCAATTTGAATTTTTTGACTACTATTTCAAAACTTTGAATTTTTTTTTTTTTTTTTAACCTAGATGGCGCCATATTAGGACTTGAGTCTTGTGTTGCACGCTGCAATCACTTATACTAGCCCCCACTGTTACACCGGATTGTGGTTGTCTTGCATTTGTAACAAACTTTGTGTTGTGTGCTCTGATGATGCTGGATATAATACGAGCGAAATATTAGCTTTAAGTTAATAAATAGTTATTTTCTTAACCATCTGTGTTCTTATCATACCGTGAAACCTATTACAACATGTCTGATGAACACATAAGCCTATCCACCTATTTTAATAGTCTTTCCTCTCTCATCCTTTTTAAGTGACCATAACACCTGAGATTAGCAACGCTAACAATGTCAAGTTCTTTTCTAATATCCTCAATTTTAATATGATATTGCCATTGATGCCATCTGTCAAGCTCCTAATCTTTCTCAGGACTCTCATATCTGCAGCTCTAGTCTTTGGTCATGTGTTTTATTTCTAACGCAGCTCTTAGATCCATAAGTTAAATTGGTTTGAACACTTTTTTGTATACAGCTAATTTAGTGTTTTGACTAATTTCTCTCTTATTCCATATAAATTTATTCAATTGACTTTCTACCATACCAGCTTTGTTGATTCTGTTGTCTATTTCCATATTTAATTTACCATCCTCATTAAAAATTGTGCCTAAATATCTAAAATGTTTTACTTGTTCTATAGGTTCTCCATTCACAATGCAGTTGATATTTTCAATGCTTTTGCCTATTTTCATTGTCTTTGTCTTGTTATTGCTGACCTTCATACCTTATCTATTACAGCAGTTATTCAATTTAGTCAGGGAATCTTGCAGGCTTGTAGTGGATTTATTTAGAAGTAATAACATCATCCACATAAAGCAAAGAGCTGACATTAACATCTCCAATTTTGATATGTGATCCATACAGATAATGAATAACTGAGGGGATAATGTATATCATTGTCTGTCATCAGATTTAACATTAGACAATCATCCTGCATTGTACTTCCTTCAATTCTGACTGCTGATTTACAACTCAAATAAAGACTTAGTATTGCTCGATATAATGCCCGGTTGACACCATACAACTGTCAAGTTTTGAATAGCTTCTCTCTTGACACTTTGTCATATGCCTTTTCCAGATCTACAAAACTTAAATACAGATCTTTGTTATATTCACATGATTTCTCAACTATTTGTAGTAAAGTGAAAATCTGATCCTGACCTCTATTTGGCCTGAATCCAGATTGTTCTTCACCAAGCTTCCCTTCCACAATCCTTCTCAACCGTTTCTCTAGTATACTTGCATAAATCTTACCAGGAACACTCAGTAGAGAAATACCTCTGTAATTCTCAGTTTTATTTACTTTTTATATATGGGTACTAAGAGAGCTCTACTCCAATCATCTAGAATTCGTCCCTGTGTCCAGGCCCTTCTGAACTATGCAGAGCAGCCACTGTAAGCCACTGTTACACCCCCAATACATGATCATTTCTGGTCAAATATCATCTACTCCAGCTGATTTTCCACATCATTTCCTAGTTTTGATTACTTTTTCTACTTTAAGGATGGATATGTATTCCTGACTGCATGCCTGGTCACTGATTGTTTCATTTAGCAATTTTTTAAAGTAATTACTCCATACTTCAAGGATATTTTTTTCTCCAGTTTTCATGGCACCTTTATCATCTCTAATTCCTTTTACAGCACTCTTTCCTGCTTTTCTGCTTCTTCAACAACCTCCAGAATATTCTGGCACCTTCCTCATATTTTTTGTCTATGTTCTTACCAAAATCTTCCCATGACTTATGTTTAGCTAGTTTTACACAGTATTTAGCTATCTTACATTTGTCTCTGTATTCTGTAAGAGCACAAGCTGAATTATTTGCCAGAAATTTGATATGCTTTCTTCTTTTCATTCACTGCCTCTTTACCCCCCCCCCCTCCCTCCAACCGGCCATGATGTCTATAGACATCCAGCTAAATCCAGATACGATTCTGTAACACCTAATGAATAATATGGATAAGAAATGCAATTTGGTCTCACTATTTCATCCACCTCGGCAGGTAGGTTAACTTCCTATGTCCACCATGGAGTTGTAATTTTTCTCTCCTTGCAGACAACCTCACCAGAAGCCTCTCTGCCTGAATCAATCATTGTTTTCTTCAGGGGTTGTCACTAAATTTCCAAGGTCTGGTTCCTGTTTGCAAACTCTTTCATTTTTTCTTCAATAATGTTTGTATATTTTATTCTATCTACAGTTCACATCTGAGAGCTCCTCAACTTTTATTCGCTTTAAAACTTTCTTACATGTTTCTCTTTTCAATATGAAATTCAATTTTATCCTGCTCAAGACTAAATGGTGATCACTTCCAATTTAAAATCCTCTGTACAATCTAATGTCCTGCACCAGGGAGAAAACTTCACATCAACAATAACATAGTCAAAGAGACTTTATTCCTTTCCTCTTTTCTCCATGTGAATTTGTGTACATTTTAATGTTGGAACATAGTGTCAGTAACAACCAGTCCACATCCTGAGCAGAAATCCAACAGGTATTTGCCATTATTATTAGCTTTGTTCTTTACTCTGAAATTTCCCAAAATATTTCTGTTTGTCTGACAATCATTTCCTCCTCTGATATTTAGATCTCCAACAAGAACCAACTTTTCGTTTCTCACTGTGTCAGTTGCTTTCTCTAAAGGCTTAAAAAAATAACTCCACTTCTACCTTAGTAGAACCTTCTTTGGGACCATAGGCACAAATAGGTCTCATTTTCCGATTCCCCCATTCTGATATTTGCCCAAATCACTCTACTTGAGGCTGCCTGCCATACAAGAAGATTAGCTTCATATTTAGTGCCGAATACTATGGCTACTCCTTCTCCTTGATTGTCATTTCCTGAATATAACATTTTGTATATATTGCTCAGTAAGATCTCACTAGTTTTTGTTTTTTTATTTCAGTCACTCCTATTATGTCGACCTGATACTTATCCAATCCCTCAGCTAGGTCCATTTCTTTGCCATTCATGCTTCTTCTTCTTATTATTATTACGGGTAACTCCAGGGAGTCATTAGACTAATCGAGGGAGGCCCCAAAACATATTCATCACAACTATTCGACATTCATACAGTATCTATCATATCCCGCCTTAAACTCATCCACTGTCACAGCATCCACCACAGACTCAGGGAGCGCATTCCACTCATTCACTACTCTAAAAGTAAAGAACCCAACTATAACACCTTTACTAACCACACTTTTGCCCAGTTTCCATGGATGTCCCCTAGTCCTCCCACAACCAGCCCTGTTCTCAAAAATATCTTCTGAATTAATTTTATAGAAACCCTTCAGTAATTTGAATGTCTCAATCATATCTCCCCTCCTCCACCTATCAACCAATTTTTGCAACCCACAAATCCTCAACCTGTTCTCATAAGGTTCGTTGCACAGACCTGCTATCATCTTGGTCACTCGCCTCTGGATCCTATCCACCTCCTCCCCATCAAGAAGAAACCTAGGTGACCAAATCTGGGCAGAGTAGTCGAGATGGGGTCTTATCAAGGCTCGATACAGAGGAACAATAACCTGCTTGTCAACGTATTCTTCAGCAACCAAGTGATTTGATGAGCTGATTTGGCCACTTTTGCAATGTGCCCCCTAAACTTCAACTCCTTATCCACCAACACTCCTAAATCTCACGCCTCATCAATTTCCTGGAGTACAGTTCCACCAATGTAGTTAACTGCTGCTAATCTTTTCACCCCAAAATGTATAACCTTACATTTTGCCACATTAAATTGACATTCATTCTCCTTAGCCCAGACCTCCAATCTATCCAAATCATCTTGCAAAATTTTGATGTCATCTGCATTCACTATTGCCCTACCCAACTTTGCATCATCCACGAACAAATGAACTGTTCCTCTCAGATCCTTTCCTATATCATTAATGAACAAATTAAACAGCAGTGATCCAAAAACAGATCCTTGTGGCACACCACTAGTCACAGGCCGTCTTGTGGACTCTACTCCTGAATAAACCACTCTCTGATATCTCTCCATCAACCACCCTCCTATCCATCTCACCAACCCTATATCCATCCCCAACTGCTCCAGTTTACTGATTAGAGTTCCATGTGTTATCCTGTCAAAGGCCTTGGCAAGGTCCAGTAGAATCACTGTAAACCGATTACCCTTATCCAGTTCAGCCCTCACTGTGTTATAATACGTGAGCAAGTTACTGAGGCATGACCTACCCTTCACAAAACCATGCTGTCCCCGATACAGTATTCCATTTTCTTCTATCCAATCTTGTATTTTCCTCTTGACTATTTTCTCCAAGACCTTGATAATGATTCCTGTTATGCTGATTGGCCGGTAATTTTCAACAGCAGCCTTGGAACCACCTTTATGCAGCGGAACTATTTTTCCCTCTTTCCACTCCCTTGAGACTGACCCAGACCCGAGGCTCAAATTAAACAAAATGGTTAAGGGCACTGACAATTCTTTAGCCGCTTCACATACGACACGAGCTGGTATACCATCCAATCCCACAGATGTATTGACATTGAGGTTCTGTAATAGACTAGTTACCTCTACTTCATTCATCACAATTCCAGTATAAGCTGTTGGTTCTTCCATTCCTGCAATGTCACCACCTGGATGATATACTCTTGCAAAGTGCTAGCTCAGTAATTCCACTATATCGACTGATTCGGTTACCTCCCTACCCTCAGCATTTTTTAGGATCATTCTACCATGAACATTTCTCCTTTTACTTGCAACATATTGAAAAAACTGTTTGGGATTCTCTTCAGCCTGCATGGCCAATTTTCTTTCGTAATCTGCTTTTGCTTTTCTTACCACCCTTGTTACCATCCTGGCCTGAGCTTTATACTGTTCCTGCACCTGCTGGTCACCTTTCTCCTTAAATTCCCTCCACAATTGTTTCTTTTTTTTGCAGCTCAAGCTTAATAGTGTTATTCATCCATTTAACCCCTACTTGATTTATTATTCGGATTCTTGGTATACAGTCAACCATTGCCTCCTGCAAACACTTCTTAACCACCTCCCATGCACTATCAACATCCAGCCCTTGCAGTTTTACATGCCATGGCACTGAGCCAAGCACACACCTAAGCTTGTCATACTTACCAGCCTGGTAATTCCACATGTACCCTGTCTGAATTGTAAATTCCACTCCTTTAGCCACCTCCCAAGTCATGATCTTATGGTCACTCTCACCAATTGGTGGCAGCATGGTCATGTTCGTTCCAGCCACATTCTCAGTTGCAATTACTAGGTCAAGCACTCTCTGCCCCCTGGTATTTTCCACTACATGCTGCAGCAGATAGTTGTCCCTTAATAACTGCATAAAATCCAATTCCTTCCTCCCATGTGCCCATTCCTCTTTCCAGTCAATGTCACCATAATTGAAACCACCCATAATAATTACCCTCCTTCCACTCATTTCTTCTATTTGCCTATGCATACTATCCCCACCATCTATTCCATCACCTGGTCTATAGCAGCACCCAATTGTATATTTTGTTCTGCTAGATTCTATCTCACACCAAGCAGCCTCAAATGTGCTCTTTTCTCTATCCTGTAGTTCTTATGTTGATATAACGATCTTGAACTCTGGCGGTGTTGAGTTGGGGTATGCTTTAGGATTTATTCTAGTAGCTGACTTTTTGGTGTTCGCCCTGGTTCAGTGGCAAAAATAACGGGGACCTTGCGTAACCAGGCGACGCCCCATCCAGCATGAAGTTCTGTCATGTTGTACCATCATTTGATATTTTGGTTTAAGCCAATAACAATTTGGTCGGCTAAATCCCAAATTGCCAGCCCATCCTTGTTCGTTCAGTACCCAGTAGGGTGCACCACGAAAAGGTGAGGATTGAACATTAGCTCAGAAGCCCTGGTCGGTTCTCCGCATTCCTTTAAAGGCTATGTGGAGGAGGTCTCTTTTCAGTTATACCACTTTGACCCTTAAGTACCTCATATGACATTGTTTAACTGACAAAAAAATTTTACTAGCTGAGTCCAAAGAAATCCTGTAAATCAAATTTTTCAATAGACAATATATTAGAAAATTCAACAAATATTGATTCAAGTAGAATCAATATTGCAACTGATAAAAATTAACAGTTTCTTTGCTTCTCGGAGAATGAAAAACTTCTTTAATTTTGCAACAAGTTGAAACCAACTAAGCTCTCTTGTAATGTTTTAGAAAAAAAATCTATTCATACATTTTGCTTCTCTTTAATAGATTTTTTTTCTAACATAGATGTTAACTTAAAATTATGCTCTCTGCAAAGCATATGAATTCTTGTAAAAATCAAGATGTAAGAGGAAGAATTCATGATAAATGACTTCAAGAAAAAATACCAAGATTCTGTTGACAGATTAACTTACAAGTCTCTTTTCATCCAGCTCGCAAACTTAATACCTTCCATATTTCACCTAAAGACAAATATTCTTCCCTTTCTTTTCCTGGAGTTTACAGACTCCCCTAATCTTTCAGCTTATGTTATTATGTACCAACTGGTCATTCTGCACAAATTCGTCTCGAAGAACATCAGGAATACATTTCACTTAAAGAACCGAAGAAATCCAGTTTAGCAAAGCCATGCATTATCTACAAAAAACAGGATTCGGTGGAACAACACAACAGTGTTACACAAAAGTGATCTTCTGGAAAGACTCTACAAGGAGAGCTGTGAAGCACATATTTACAACCCAAACTTGAACAAAAATGACTGCCTAAAACTTTCCTCAAATTTGGGAAATTATACTGACTCACTAATAAAATAATTTATTAACTAAATTATTTTATTGTAATTTATTTTGAATATTTATTAATGCAGATGGAGCTGTTTTCCTGCAGCCGATAGTGCAAATAATATCACATGCTTTCAACTGAATTCTTGTTCTCTTTTGTTTTTCTACAATTGTATCCACAACGACTATGAACTTTTTCACTATATAATTTAAGGAAATTACAACGTACTAGGTTATACATTAAAATTAAATTTTAATATATTTCTATATTTCGGCAACGTCACGTTGCCATTTTCAAGAACTTAAGTAGAAGACACGTGCACGCAGGCACAACAAACAGTAAGTGAGGAAGAAGTAGGAAGCTCATTATTTATCCTAAAGTCCTGATGGTGCCCTGTAGCAGGCAATGTTGGAATTCTTGGGCGATTGGGCTGAAGGTCTTCTGATGTAGGTTTCCCAAATTTGAGGAAGTCTCATGCAGCCAAATTTGTTGAGGTTTGGATCGTTTCTTCAGGAACTCCTAAGAAACGATCTTGATGGATGGGACCCAGCTAATGCTGGCTATTCTGCCTTGCAGAACTTCAGAGCCATAATCCAGCTTTGAGTATATAAGCACAAAATAAAGATCGATCTGCACCCCATTCAGCAGAGGATAGAGAGCAAAGGAGATTTAATGCTCTCCTGCACTTTTTTCTTAGTTGATGAATATGTGCAAGGACTAAGTTTTCTGTCAAGGATGAGTCCCAAGAACTTTCTTCTACTGCTACTGGAATAACAGTTTGTCCCAATCTTATTATTATTATTACCTCAAGATCTCATGGAGTCAAAGACTCATCTGGGAGGTCCTTTTATCACGCACACACAGCTCATCATACTGTGTCTTAAACACACTCAAACTCCTTGCAGACATCACACTCTCAGGCAAGGCATTCCAATCATTTACAACTCTGCACGAAAAAAACCTGCTTCTCACTCCCCTACTCACACCCTCTTTATATAGTTTCCAGGGATGACCTCTGGTTCTCCCCTCGATCTCCCACTATTTTCTGTAGAACCTCTCCAGCATTGATCCTATAACAACTCCTTACTAACTTGTACGTCTCTATCATATCTCCCCCTCTTCCTCCTGTCCACCAGACTCTGCAAATTACATCTTCTCAATCTTTCTTCATACTCGACATTTCAGAGGTTAGAAACTACCTTAGTCAGTCGTCTTTGAACCCTTTCCAACATCTCTTCATCCTTCTGAAAACCAGGTGACCAAATCTGGGCACAATAGTCCATGTGTGGCCTAATCAAAGCCTTATACAATGGAACAAGAATCTCCCTACTTCTACAAGTCAGTGTTCTCTGCATCATTCCCAGAAGCCTTTGTGTTGTCTTCACAATTTTGGCTATGTGGCCACTAAATTTCAGATCCTTATCTACTATCAGCCCCAGATCTCTCATTTCTTCCACCTCCAACAATATATTCTCACCAAGCATAAATTCTGCATCCCATCTTTGTTTTCCAAATTTTAAAACCTTACATTTTGCAACATTGAACTCGCATCCCCATTTCCATGCCCAATCACTCAATTTATTCAAGTCTTCTTGTAAGGCCACAACATCTTCTCCACTCTTCATGGTTCGTCCCAACTTTGCATCATCCGTAAACAACTGAATATCTCCATCCAAATCTTCACCAATATCATTAATATACAAGTTAAACAGCAATGGCCCTAAAACAGACCCCTGAGGCACTCCACTAGTGACTTTCCTTTTCCTGGATCTCGCTCTCTCCCATACTAACTCAGGATCTGGGTGAAGAGTGTCTTTCCAGCAGAAGGATACACGATTTTTTCTGCTGAAAACCTGAACCCATTACTAAGAGCCTATGGAGATACAGGATCAATTGCATGCTGAAGTTGTCTTTTAATTACCCTCATGTTACAAGATTAACAAAAAATCATGAAGTCATCAACATAAAGAACATTGCTTATACTGGGAGACAACTATTCAGTGACTACATTAACTTTGATAGCAAAAAGTGCAACACTTAAGACATAGTCTTAGGGAACAGCCTATTCTCGATGATATAGCTGAGAAAGCATATGGAAGACACCTTCCTGTATTTCTTAAATACAGGAAGATGTCCTCTGAGACCATAGAGGTCTTTTAAAATGCTATATCTCCAGGCTGTATCAGCAAAAAAATTTGCATGTCAGTCTAGTTCATTTTCCACATGGGTATCAGTGTAGGAGAACATGGTTCCTGTGAAAATAACCAGCTAAATGATCACTTCCGTATATGTTCTCTAGCACATCCCACAAGCAGTGGAAAATGTCAGTGGAGCAGATTGTAAGATCTATTGCACAACATGAGCAGGGAGGCATTGGAAGAAAATACTGAACGATAAACAACAAACCCATGCACACATGGATGACTACTGATTGGCAAGCAATGACAGCGTTCAGGAGCAGATTGCCAGTTACCCTAGATGCTGTATCAGCGCCACAGCAAGACTTGAGCCTATCCCTGGGACAATGGGGATAGGAGACTTACCGCAACACCATTGATCTTCCAGGCAAGCCCACTAGCTGACTGATCCTGGCTGGGCTATCCAGGACTGTCCATCTTGCTCAAGTAGAGGCCAAAGTAGCAAGACTACTAGGATCTGACTTTTCAGATGTCCACAGGTCACATCACACAGCAAATATAGCAGCAGGTCACTAGATCCCAGTGATGGTGATCTGGAAGAAAGGGTAGTTAAAAAAAAAAAAAAAAAGACCGAGGAGAAGCAGAGTGAAAAATGCAGCAAAAAAAGCAAAGAAAATGATGAAGAATGAAAAGGGCAGTACCAACACTGGGAGGTCCCCTCCACCAAGAGTAGGTGCACCAGGGGAAAGGGCCAACATCCAGAGGTCTCGATACTGACATCAATAACATGCACGACCACCACCATTATTCCTCATCAAACCTCAACTGCCATCATATATAATGCAATAAAGGTGGAACATGGGTTTTTTTGACAAGTCTTATATCCAATGCCAAAGGTTACCAAATGAAATTTCTATATGATTTGCTCAGGTAGAAGATTTCTTTGTGTCTCACTTTGTTGCATTCATTTGCTCTCTTTATTCTCCTCCTTTGATTATTTATCTCTGAAAGTAAATCACAAAGTCTAATTACCAAGGGTGAATATTCCGGGTGTGCTAGGTGTGCGGTGCTCATCCACGAAATGTCAGTATCACCCATATTATATTTTTGCATTTATTCCTGTTAAAGACTCCCCAATTGTTTGCAGACTTCATGCGATTCCTAAAATTGAACACAAGATACTGTACTAATGCTTCATGAGGAAGGTACTTTTCACCACGTAAACATTGCGTCACATTCGAGTTAACAGCCCGGGTGTGCTTTCGAAATCATACACCTTTGAGCCCTTCGAAAAGATATAAAGAGGGCACAGCACGGGTCAAATTCTTGGATTTCTAATATTTCTAAACTGCTGAGAAGGCAGGGGCTAGCTAGGTGAGCTAAAATTTTGAGCTCACTCAGCACCTATCGTCTGTGATTGGTTATTGTGTCAACCAATCCAACTGAATGTTCTCACTTGTCATGAGTTGAGCACTTTTCGTATCCGATGTATATTACAAACAGTTCTTACGCATGTTTTCCGGAACTGAAAATTTGAAAGTGGATGTTAGGAGAAAAATGATAATTGTTTTTTCTTTTGCTTGTGCAGTATAGCATCTGTTGAGGGTGCAAAGTTTTTTATCAGTATATAGAGACATTTTGATTCTAGTCTCCAGAAACAACAGACAGTAAAAAATATCTATTCCTGAATAAAAACGATTATTATTATTATTATTATTGTTCCGGGAAACTCCAAGGAGTCGACAAACTCATCGAGGGAGGCCCTAACATCATGTCAAGAACAACTATTCAACATTCACACAGTATCTATCATACCTTGCCTTGAACTCATTCACGGTCGTAGCACCCACAACAGACTCTGGAAGCTTATTCCACTCATTCACCACTCTCCAAGTAAAAAACCTAGCTCTAACACCCTTGTCAACCACGCTCTTGCCCAGCTTCCATGCATGGCCCCTAGTCCTCTCACCACCAGTCATATTTTCAAAAATATCTTCTGGATCAATCTTATAAAAACCCTTCAGTAATTTGAATGTCTCAATCATATCACCCCTCCTTCGCCTATCGTCCAATTTCTGCAACCCACAAATCTTCAACCTATTCTCATAAGGTTCATTCCACAGACCTGCTATCATCTTGGTCACTCGTCTTTGGACCCTCTCCACTTCCTCCCCATCACGAAGAAACCCTGGTGCCCATAACTGGGCACAGAAGTCCAGATGGGGTCTTATCAAGGCTCGATATAGAGGAACAACAACTTGTTTGTCTCTGCATGTTCAAGTATTTTTCAAAAGCCAAGTGATTTGTGAGCTGTTTTAGTCACTTTTGCAATGTGCCCCCTAAACTTCAACTCCCTATCCACGAACACACCCAAATCCCTGGCCTCATCAATCTCCTGGAGTACGGTTCCACCAATGCGATATACTGCTGCTATTCTTTTCACCCCAAAGTGCATAACCTTACACTTTGCCACATTAAATTGACATCCATTTTTCCTAGCCCAGTCCTCCAAACTATCCAAAATCATCCTGTAAAATTTTGACATCCTGTGCACTCACAATTGCTCTACCCAACTTTGCATCATCAGCAAACAAGTGAACACTTCCTCTCAAATGCTTTCCAATATCATTGATGAACAAATTGAAAAGCAGTGGTCCAAGAACAGAGCCCTGCGGCTCCACTAGTCACAAGACGTCTTTTTGACTCCACTCCTGAATAAACCACTCTCTGGTATCTCTCCTTCAACCACCCTCCTATCCATCTCACCAAACCTATATCCATCCCCATCTGCTCCAGTTTACTGATTAGGGTTCCATGTGGTATCCTATCAAAGGCCTTGGCAAGGTCCAGTAGTATCACTGTAAACCCATTACCCCTATCCAGTTCAGCCGTCACTGTGTTATAAAACATGAGCAAGTTACTGAGGCATGATCTACCCTTCACAAAACCATGTTGTCCCCCATACAATATCCCATTTTCATCTATCCAATCCTGTATTTTCTTGACTAATTTCTCTAAGACCTTGACAATGATTCCTGATATGCTAATCGGTCGGTAATTTACAACAGCAGTCTTGGAACCACCTTTATGCAGTGGAACTATTTTCCCCTCTTTCCACCCGCTCGGGACTAACCCAGACCCGAGACTCAAATTAAACAAAATGGTCAAGGGTATTGACAATTCTTTAGCTGCTTCTCGTACAACACGAGCTGGTATACCATCCAATCCCACAGATGTATTAACATTGAGGTTATGCAATAGACTACTCACCTCCACTTCATTCACCACAATTCCCGTATAATCTACTGGTTTATTCATTTCTGCAATGTCACCACCTGGATGATATATTCTTGCAAAGTGCTCACTCAGTAACTCAATTAATTCAGTTACCTCCCTACCATCGACATTCTTTAAAATCATTCTGCTATGTACATTTTTCCATTTACTTGCTACATATCTAAAATACTGTTTGATTCTCTTTAGCCTGCATGGCCAATGTTCTTTTGTAATCCTTTTTTGCTTTTCTTACCACACTCGTCACCCTTCTGGCCTGCACTTTATACCGTTCATGTGCCTGTTGGTCACCTTTCTCCTTAAATTCCCTCCATAGTTGTTTCTTTTTTTGCAGCTCAAGCTTAATGGTGTTATTCATCCATTTAACCCCTACTTGATTTATTATTCGGACTCTAGGTATACAGTCAGCCATTGCTTCATGCAAGCACTTCTTAACTACCTCCCATGCACTATCAACTTCTAGTCCTTGCAGTTGTACATGCCATGGCACTGAACCAATCAAACTCCTAAGCTTGTCATACTTTCCAGCCCGATAATTCCACATGTACCCTGTCTTAATTGAAAATTCTACACCTTTAGCCACCTCCCAAGTCAAGACCCTATGATCACTCTCACCGATTGGTGGCAATGTGGTCATATTTGTTACAGCCAAATCCTCAGATGTAATTACTAGGTCAAGCACTCTCTGACCCCTAGTATTTTCCATTACATGCTGTTGCAGATAGTTATCCCTTAATAACCACATAAAATCCAATTCCTTCCTCCCGTGTGTCCTCTCCTTACTACAATCAATGCGACCATATTTGAAATCTCCCATAATAATCACCCTCCTTCCACTCATTTCTTCTATTTGCTTGTGCATACTGTCACCACCATCTTTTCCATCACCTGGTCTATAGCAGCACCCAATTGTATATTTAGTTCTGCTAGCCACAATCTCACACCAAATGGCCTCAAATGTGCTCTTTTCTCTATCCTGCAATTCAACTTCTATTCTCCTTGGCTGTAGCTCATCTATCATCAACAATACTCCTCCTCCCATTTTATTCTCTCTGTCATTCCTGAACACACTATACCCATCACATTCAATCCCACTAGCTATATCATCTACAGTCAGCCATGTTTCACTAATACCAATAACCTGTGGTCTGGAAGTGCCAACCATGGCCAAAAACTATTCCTTCTTGTTCCTAATACTCCTAGTATTAGTGTATATGAATTTAAGACCCCTATTAGCCCCAACCCTACCTTGATGCCTTATATTAACTATCCCACTCTGATTTGTTGTCCTTATTTGCTCTAGCATATTATATTCATTCTTACATTCAACTGCCTCCCTTAGGACTGTATATCTACTCCCCCCCCCCTAACAAATCTAGTTTCCCTGAATTTGCACATCCACTACATTCAGCAACACTTTCTCAAGTCTTCTTACACAGTAACCATTCAAATGCAAGCCATCCATCTTATATAGATCCTTTCGCCCATGAAACTCACTCCACACGTCCACAAATTTCACACCACTCGTCATACATAACCCACGCATAAAGTCGTTCGCAATTATGGCCCTCCTTTTAAACATTTCACTGTCATACCGTGGCAAAAGACTAATCATTCTAACTCTCTCACTCTTTTCTTTTGCTACCTCAAACAATTCATTCAGGTCTTCTATCATTTCCATTTTATCTCCTTTCAAATCATTCGTACCTGCCACAACAATCATTTGAATATTCTGTGTATTATAAGACGTTGTTGATGTAAAAAAATACCAGCATATGTGAGATTGATAAGACAGAAGAATCGATGATACTATTAAAAAAAAATAAAAAAAACTAATGAATTTAGGATTCCTGAAAGTGTGGATAATTCCAATAATGATCGGATGTTATGTATACTGAGTCTCAGTAAACAAAATAAAATTCTTGGAAAAAGGAGCGAAATATACACAAACCAGAGAAATACACATAACATGTAGAACAAATTTTACAAGATGATTTGCTGCTCAATCAAACCATATTTATTCCTGCAATCCTCTCTCTCCTCATAAGTTTTTTTTTTTTTTTCATTATGCCATCATAAATTCGTTTATTAATGTTTAGAAATTATAGGATCATGCTATTTGTTCTACCCAGCAACTTATAGGACACACATATCACAAATGATAATTATTAATTATTCGTTTACCATTAATGAGTGTTTCTACTCTCGCTTATTCTTTCCTATTCTCACATATTTTATAAATGATGGTTCACATATTTTCATCTTTGAGTATTCCAAATATACCAACCAAATATAGCATTCTCCTTCATTGTTGTTTTCTAATAAATCCTAAAACAGATTGTTTCCCCCTCTACGCAGAAGTATTCAAAGTTATCCTGCAATTAATTGCATTGGACCAATTAAGATGAGCACTGATGCGCTATGCCCTCTCAAAACTTTCATACATCGATAAAATGCAATCACATGGTCATGGGTGTATGTGGGGTGAGGGTAGGGGAACAGGGCACTTCCCTCGAGATTGTTAAAAAATTCCACACATTATAATGATAAAATTGATTGAGATATGTAATCTTACACCCTCGTAAGTGTATGTAATTTAATATTATTTTACTTGTTAGTTTTATGATTTTTTTTGCTTTTAAACTAAAATAATTTAATTTAGGATTAATTAATTAGTCAATTTTTAATAAAATATGTCGGTCAATTTTTTTATATATGAAACTGTGCTAAAAACTATTAATTCTGAATACCTATTTTTTTCCCAAGAATTAAAGATCATTAATCAATGCAAAATGAAAATAATATATTTAGTTTACATCAACAAATAATTACATCAAAAAAAAAGCTAAAAGACATTTAATGATATAATTATTTAATTAAATCAATAATTATAAAAATTTATTGATGTAATTATTTGTCTCCAAGCTTTGCTCCCCCCTCCCCAGAAAATTTTCTGCAGACGCACGCCGATGCATACGTGGTCAAATTGACGTGAAATTTGTAGGTCGGGTTGCATAACCCACATGACAGCACACAATCAAAATGAGCAAGTAATGCCTCTGCTAATTACCCAATTAGATATTCCTCCTTGGAGACTCCAAAGTTAATAACTCAAGCTAGCTTCCATTTCTTTTACTCATCAGGCCAAGCTAGATATTTGCTGTCAGTAAATATTTAACTGCCACTGCTCCAAACCCATAAACACATGGGCAATACTGGTCAACAATTCATTCACTGCCCAGCTTCAAACATGTGAAAGAGGAGGATGAAACTAAACTTCTCATTCTTCTCTTTAATACTCTCTACCTATATGTTCTGGAGCAGTCTTTCCCCACACAGCTTTCCCTAAGGAAACCTTCAGTTGTTCATAAACATATGTGTTTTCTTTCTTTCTTTCTTCTTGAACACTTCCTCATAAACAGCAATGATGCGCTACGGGGTTCACAACCTCTCATGTGTAGGACTAATATGTAAAAAAAAAAAAGATGGCGAGGAGTTGTTACTAGATTAGTGTGAAAATTTTTCAAGAGAGACTAGGAACAAACAAGAGGCCATCCCTGGAAGCTGTATAATGGGGATGTCAGCAGGTGAAGCATAGGTTCTTTGCATGGAATGAATTGCCTAATAATGTAGAAACTGAATAGGTTCAATGCATGGTCTGGAGTTAGCAATAGACAGCTAATGCATGTCAGGCATTGATACCTATTACATTGCAGCAGGAATTTATCCATTTCATTAACTGTTACAGCATTTACGTTAAATGACAGAACGATTTTTCGGCATTTAATCAACTTCGTGATTTTTTTTATATGTATAGTTGTTTTCATGTGTCTAACCCTGAAGAAGCTGCTAGTTCTATTTGAGGTGGTGAAACTAGTCTTAATTTATTTAATGTAACAACTAATAAAGTCCTGTGTTTTATGAACAAACTAAATTGTTTTATGTGACTTTCACCCATGAATGGTTTTTTTGCAAACCTAGATTACATTCGTGCCATGGTCAGGATAAGGATTTCCCCCCCCCTTTTTATTTATTAATGTTACATTTTTTGTATGTATTTTTTACACAGTCCAAAACTCTGCACTAGAAATCAAACATGGAACATTTTCAAATCTTCCAATAACTAGGACAGCAGCCTCAAATTAGGTGATGAAATTCACCTCACACCTAAAGACAATCACAAATATCAATGCCCAAAGCAGGATTTGAAATTAGTCTGTTGTAGAGCAGATATGCTAACTACCTGGCCAACCAGACTGGCAAGTTAAGTGGAGCACTGGAAATAGGACTGCCAGTTAAGTGGAACTCTGGAAATAGATGTACAAAGTTTCAAAGGTATGCATCAAATATTTAGATTAGGAAATAAGGTGAGGTGTCTCTATATCTATGATAATTATCTAAAAACATATATGAAATAGTTTTAACAAACAAAGAATAATTACCTTATATATTCCTGATTCCTCTTCCTGATTAGAAGGGAGAATTTGTAAAGGAGGTAAATTACTGATGTCTGGATGAGAAAGTATTTTGTAATGTTCAACTGGTTTAAATAGCCACCATACTAAAGCACTGGTGATTGCCATCAAAACTATACCCATAATCATACCTGAGAAGTATGGAGGAAGGGGAGCTAGTAAACAACCTGTAACTAGAATTAATACTGATAATACACAGTTTGTCCATGATGATTTAAAGTTTTCATAGAGTGTCTTTGTTTCTTTAAACCATAACTGCAGAAGTGCAAGGACACAACTACATAAGCCTTTTTCTAATGTAAAGTCTCGTGCAGGATTTTTCTCTTCCAATTTATTCAAAACCTCCCTCTTGTCCACTGATTCCATGAAGCGTTCACTTTCAGAGTTTAAGACGTTTTCAGAAGATTCGGTCTCTTCTTCTTCACCAATATCTGCTTCCCATTGTTTGTTTGCTATTAAAGCTGAGAGAGTCATGGACACATTTGTTTTATAGGACACTTGCATACGTTTTGGAGAGAGCAAAGCTTGAGATCCTGTACTGTGAGTAGGAGATGGCATTCGTTTTTGAGGCAGAGACGTAGATTTCAATATTATGAGTTTTGAAGTTTCAAGATCATCTTGTGCATCATGATAGGAATGTTTTTCTTCTGAGGAATCTCTGTCTTCTTCTGAAGATATATGTAAATTATTTACAATGCTATGATTTATTTCGCCAACAGAAATAGGTTGCACTGCTATAGAAGAAGGAATTTTAATACGATTTGCATCACTTTCCACTTCAGTACTCTTGCTGTCATCAGGTGTTACTATGTCTGATTCTTTCCTTTTTTCAGCACTTGAGCCTAAGGGAAGAGTACCATGTTCTTTAATTATTCTTTCTCCTAATGTTTTTGCTACTCTTCCTTTTAATCCACTCAAAATAGACCAACTTTCTGTATCTGGATTTGATCCACTTTCTAAATTTGGTTTCTTCCCTAATTTTGCAAGATATTCTCTTACAGATTCTTTCACTGGAGATGGATCCTGAGAGTCTTTCCCATCCAATGAAGGTTTCTTTGGTAAAGATAAACAGGACGAGCTTTCAATGTTTTGTTCATTTTGAGTGAAATTTAAAGATTCTTCACTTGTTGGTGTTGTATCATCTAATGAATCTTGTGCACTAATAGTAGTAAAGCTATTTTCTTTGATGTCTCCAAAGTATTTACTTCTTGTTTCTGATAGAAATCCCATATGTGCAAAATTTGGACTAACTGTTTCATCACAAGGAAGAGAAAGTACTGGAGCAGATCTTTCACGTTGGATTGTTGTTGCTGTATGTTCTATCAGTGCATCACTTTTGTCACATGACAACTCTTCTAAATCTTCTTCAGCAGTGTTAAAACGGAATGCCATAAGAGGTGCAGGAGAGGAAGAAGCTTTCCCTTTCAATTTTGAAAGGGAAATCTTACTAGCCATGATTATGAAATATCTAGAGGTAGTTTCACAATGTAATGAAAAAGCCTGGTGATAAAAAACTACATCCTGAAATATGTAAAATGGAATTAATAAATCATGAATATATATATATATATATATATATATATATATATATATATATATATATATATATATATTATACATTTTAAATAAAACCAACTAATATATAATAAAGTATAATTCAAGAATAGCCAAGTCAGCATCATATCTGCTTGCCCACTAAAGTAAGACATGAGGGGAGGAAAAGGGAGGTTAATCCCTCAATTATCGAACTACATTAAGAGAGCAATTTACTAGTCGTATAACCTAAGAGTTCAATAACTGACAGTTCATTCACCTAAAGGTCAATATACTGTACTTCCAAAGAAGCCATGATTTAATTAAAAATATAATACTGCATATTATATATTTTAAATAAAACAAAAACTAATGCATGATAAAGTATAATTAATAGGATCATAGATGACTCAGTGAACAGCATATCTGCTCACCCAAAGTAAAAAAAAAGAAAAAAAAAAGAGGAAGATCATTTCAAAGTGACAGTTCATATTAGTAATGTACAGTTTCATCAACAATTCTTCAAAAGCCAGTTTCTAAAATCACACTTTATTGGGGGAAAAAAATGAAATGAAAAATCATTTCAATGAAAAGCTAATTACTGAAAATACAATTAATTAAAAAAACATTTATCAAAAATTCACAATTCAATGAAAAAACTCCAAGAGAATTTCATGAAAACAGTGATTAAGACAAAGTGTGATGTGACTATAATAAATTGTTTATAATAAATAAATAAATAGAATAACATCGCCTCAGGGGCAAAGAAAATCTGCAAGTAATAACCATTATAACATTTTATATCACTATAGAATTGCAGATTATTCTATAATTAAGGAAAATCTAAACTATAGATGCATAGTTGAATTAATTGGTACTCTCCTAAGCACAGTGACATGTATAAGAAGAGCTCCTGATTGGGATAAGTTTTCTAGGAATAATTAAATATATATGCATAATTTTTTGAGTAAGAGTGCTGAAGTGCTGAAGGCTGTAAACGTTGTGCGCTACCGGTTTTATTAGTGTGGGGGATTTTTTTGCAAAATTAATTACGAAATCGTTATTATTAGACTTAGTAACCTGCAAAAAATGGTGGCGGCACTGTCATTCCATGACTTTAATTTAGATTTCAGTCGTTTCGTTAAGTGTGAGGTCTGTTATATGTATTCTTTCGATTACATAAATGATTTGTGGATATTTGTGAGGATAGAATGAGGGTGTGTGCGAAGTGTAATTTGAACGAGGAATTGATGAATGCAAATATGAAATTGATGACAGAAAGTGTAAGTAGCGAGATTGTCTCAGGGAAAATGGGTGCACGTTTGAAAGAGAGGCGAAAAAATGTTAAAAAATCAGAAAAAAAAGCGATTTGAAAACCGTAACAGATGTTAAAAGGGACGAAAGTGAGGTGAGAGTGGCGGAAGGAAACGAAATTGAGAGAACGAATGAAACTAGAATGGCGTGACACAGAAATCGAAAGTGAAAAAAATCGAAAGAATGGATGATAGCGAAAAAAGAATGAATGATAGCAAAAGTTCGATGCCTGTTGGACTGAAAGAATAGAAACAAAGAAAGATGAATGAGTGTGAAAATGGGAAGAATGATAGCGAAAGTTGGATGAATGTTGGACCGAATGTACGGAAACAAAGAAAGATGAATGAGTGTGAAAATGGGAAGAATGATAGTGAAAGTTGGTGCATGTTGGACCGAAAGTATGGAAACAAAGAAGGATGAATGTGAGTGAAAGTAAGAAGAGGGGGTTGAGAGTTAGAAAGATTGAATGATAGAGAGAGCGAATGTGTCACGAGATCTGAAAGTTGAATTGGATTGGAAGAGGCAAGAAATGAAATGGATGCGGAATAAATTTAAGAAAATTCAGGTAAAAAATATTAAAATAAATAATGATGGAATGAAAGAGTTAACGAAAGATGAGCGAGTGGCATTGTATGGCAACTCCATTATTAAAGGTGTGCTGGAGGACAGAATGCACAAGGTATGTTTTCCAGGTGCTAAAATCAGTAGAGTGATTGAGGCATTGGATATGAGGCAGGAGCGAGCAAAAGAGTTAATAGTATTAATAGGTACGAATGATTTGAAAGAGGACAAAGAGTGTGTCAGAATGGATATCAGGAGGCTGCTTAGAAGGATAAAAGAGAATAGTGTGACAGGAAGGGTAGTTAGCGTGTTGCCTAGATATGACAGTGGTGAAATGAGGCGGAGAGCAAGGATTAAGAATGATATGCTGGCTGAAATGTGTGAGGAGATGGGAGTACAGTTTGTTAATGTGTGGAATGAGTTTGAGGGACGAAGTGAGCTGTATGGGAGCGATGCACTGCATTTGAGTGGTTATGGCGTGAGTCGCTTGGAGAGACTCCTGATGGAAGGTAGAGAAGTGAATAGAGAGAATGAATCAGATCGAGTGGGAAGTGATGTGGAAGAGCAGGAGAGTAAGACAGGAGAGATTGAAGAGGTGGTTATGAATGGGGAAGTGAGTGGTATGAGTATAGAAAATGAGAGAATGGGTGTGCAAGAGGATCAGGGAAACAGGGAGGCTCAAGATGGACAGGGGTACACAGCATGAGAAAGGTGGATACTCCAAGAGGAGGTGAGCATGTGTATGCAGGAAAGGAATGGGATGACCAGGGATCAAGAGGAAACAGTTGGAATTGAAAAGGGTTTTAAAATAAAGAAGCAGAAAGGGAAATGACACCAGAACAAGGAGAGATCACATCGAGGGAGTGGTAGTATCAGTGGAACTAGCTGTAGATCCAGAAATGAGCTGTTGTGTTGTGTACAAATGCTAGAAGTATAAGAAACAAGGCAGATGAAATGATTGCACTAATTGCGTCTGTTAACCCAAAGATTGTCAGAATAAGTGAGACATGGTTGGAAGAGGATGACATCCTGGCAGGAATAGAGATGGAAGGGTATGATGTGTTTCGTGAGGACAGAGGGGGGGGGGGGGGCTATTGATGAGAGAGAAAGAGTTATGTCCATATAAAGTGGAGATGCAAGAGAGAAATAGTGCCAATGGTTTTAAGGCAGTATGGTGTGAGATAGAGGTGAATGGAATCAAATACTTGGTGGGATGTTATAGATCAGGTAATGTGGATGGTGGTGATAATGAAATGTACAATCAAATTAGCCAAGTAAATAAGAAAAGGGTGATCATTATGGGTGATTTTAATTATGGCAATATAGACTGGAATGATGAAATGGCAACTGGAAGTAAAGAAAATGAGTTTCTTGAGTTTTTGAGGAATAACTACCTCAGACAGTATGTAACAGAGGGCACACGAGGATTGAGGGTCTTTGATTTGTTCATCTCATCAGAGGATGTAATTGTAAATGAGGTGATTACCTGGGTGGTTGCCAGCAGTGCAAGGACCTCTGTGAGAAAAGGAACTACAAGGGGGGAGGGGATTATGAAGAGCTCAGGAGACAGCTTGCAGGTGTAGCGTGGAATGAGGAGTTAGCTGGAAAAGAGATCAATGCAGCTTGGGGGATTTTCAAAAACTGTTTAGTAGATGCAATGCCTAAATGTATTCCAAGGGTGAGAAGGTTAAAGAAGGTGGGTGTGAGATGGATGAATAAAGAGATTAAGCATGCGATACAGAGAAAAAGGGCATTGTGGAGGCAGCATAAGAGAAGTGGAAATAACCAATTCCATGAGGTCTACAAAGACCAAGCAAGGAGGGTGACTTGGTTGGTGAGGGTAGCTAAAGAGAGGTATGAACAGCAGTTGGCTAATGAAGCCAAAAAGAATCCTAAGGAGTTCTTTCGATATGTAGCCAGCAAAAGAAAGAATAATTATGGAAGGATGACATTGATTGGAGAAAATGGTATAAAGACAGCTCATGCAGAATGTGTGGTGGAGATACTTAATGAGCAGTTCATGAAGATCTTTCAATCTTGTGAATGTGACTTCATGGAGGGATTGAGAGTAGTTGATGATGGGGAGGAGAGACTGACTGTAGGTGAGCAAGAGGTGTATGGGGAGTTGAGTAAACTAGATGTTAATAAGGCTGTGGGACTTGATAATATATCACCACGTATTCTGAAAGAATGTGCCAGGGAGTTGACATCTGCCTTGACATATTTTTTTAATAAGAGTCTTGCACTCGATTAAGTTCCTAAGGAGTGGAAGGATGGCAAGATTGTGCCACTTCATAAAGGAGGTGATCGAACTCAAGCATCAAACTATAATCCTATCTGTATGTCAGGTGTTGTGGTTAAGTTGTTGGAGAAGCTTGTGAGATCTAGGATCCAGAGTTGGGTTGATAACAATGGTATCATCTTTGATAGACAGCATGGATTTGCTAAAGGGAGGTCATGTTTTAGTAATCTACTTACTTATTACAATAAAGTGACTGCTTCCTTAGACAGAGGAAAAGGATACACGGTAATATACTTGGATTTCACAAAGGCTTTTGATGGAGTACCTCATGATAGGTTGACAGTCAAACTAGAGCAGATGGGGTTGGATATTAGATTGGTGCATTGGATTGGAGACTGGCTAGGTATCAACAAGTTGTGTATGGGTGAGCGATATCCAGGAAAAGGAAAGTCACTAGTGGAGTGCCTCAGGGATCTGTTTTAGGTCCATTGTTGTTTAACTTATATATTAATGATATAGGTGAAGATTTGGATGGAGATATTCAGTTGTTTGCAGATGATGCAAAGTTGGAAGGAATCATGAAGTGTAGTGAAGATGTTGCGGCCTTACAGGAAGACTTGAATAGATTGAGTGATTGAGCTTGGAAATGGGGATGTGAGGTCAATGTTGCAAAATGTAAGGTTTTAAAATTTGGAAAACAAAGATGAGATGCAGAATTTATGCTTGGTGAGAATATATTGTTGGAGGTGGAAGAAATAAGAGATCTGGGGCTGATAGTAGATAAGGATCTGAAATTTAGTGGCCACATAGCCAAAATTGTGAAGACAACACAAAGGCTTCTGGGAATGATGCGGAGGACACTGACGTGTAGAAGTAGGGAGATTCTTGTTCCATTGTATAAGGCTTTGATTAGGCCACACATGGACTATTGTGCCCAGATTTGGTCACCTGGTTTTCAGAAGGATGAAGAGATGTTGGAAAGGGTTCAAAGGAGACTGACTAAGGTAGTTTCTGACCTCTGGAATGTCGAGTATGAGGAAAGATTGAGAAGATGTAATTTGCAGAGTCTGGTGGACAGGAGGAAGAGGGGAGATATGATAGAGATCTACAAGTTGGTAAGGGGTTGTTATAGGATCAATGCTGGAGAAGTGTTACAGAGAATAGTGTGAGATCAGGGGAGAACCAGAGGTCATCCCTGAAAACTGAATAAAGAGGGTGTGAGTAAGGGAGCGAGAGGCAGTATTTTTTCATGCAGAGTTGTGAATGATTGGAATGCCTTGCCTGAGAATGTGGTGTCTGCAAAGAGTTTGAATGTGTTTAAAACACGGTATGATGAGCTGTGTGTGTGATAAAAGGACCTCCCAAATGAGTCTTTGACTCCATGAGGTCTTGGGGTGGTAATGATAATAATAATAATAGTTAAGTTGGTTTAGGTAGTTTTTCTTTTTCTCTCTTTCCAATCTTAATTTTAAATCTATAAATTTTCAACTTGTTATAAATATTGTAATACATTTCTATAGCATGATTGTTTTCTTCCTTGCTCTTAGATCTGCTAATGGAAAATAATGTTTATATTTTATTCTCTACCAATGGCAGATGGAAGGATAAGGATGTTAAGGTGATCACCTCTTCACACCAATAAATGACTGTGAATTTTCAAAAAAAAAAAAATTAACCCAATCTAAATTCTTTAAAAGTATAACATGCATAAAAAAGTAAAGAATATAAATGTGATTATATTAATACAAGTAATGATAAAAATATCAACTACAGGTAATCCTCGTACAACACGGATGTTAGGTTCAATAGAAATGTGTTATGCAACACTCAGATCACATAGAAAAAGAAGGGTTAGATTCTGAAACCGTTTTTTTTTAAGATTATATAAACAAGGACATATCCAACAAAAAAAAATATTTTTATTTAATTCAGGTAATTCATGTAAGTTAAGAAAACATATAAACTATGAAACAAATACATAGTATAAAATTATAAAAAATTATAAATTGTACGTAAACTTCATTGCAAATAATGCATAAATGTTTTAGGCAAAATAAAATAAAATGCATATTTTAATCGTCATCACTGTCTTGAAAACTAACATTTCGTAGATGTTCTTTATTTACGAGTGGCCCAAACGTTGTCATCACTTGAAATCTCTTGGAACATCATTTGTATAATTCTCATTGCATACTTAAGCTGATTTAGTTATCAAGAAATCAGTAATAAGACTTTGCTTACCACTATGCTGCAGTTTTTCATTAAGTTCATAATATGGAGCTAAACAAATATCCAACTGTCTCGTGAATTTTCCAGAGCACTCCATTGAGAGATCATTATCCATAAAATAACTTTCTTGCCAAGTTCAATCCTTCTGCTAATTTCTTTAAATTGAATTCTTTAACGGATTCATCACAATCAAAATCTTCGGCAGAACTTTCCCCGCCATTTGGTTCGACGTCATCTATTAATTGTACCAATTCCTCCTCTCATTTAAATCTATTTCCCCATCAATTAATTCACTAATTTGGTTTTCAACCATATCACAAAAGAGCTCTAAGTGGCCATTACTATAAAAATACATTTTTTGCATAAAAAAAAAAAAGCATTACATATTGTATGTAACTCACTAAAAAATAAAGTGCTCAGCTTGAGATTAACACACTTCTGATTTTTAATGCGCTTTCCTGGCAGAAAACGAAGACAATTTTCAACAATAAACACTTTATACAGTAATCAATTGATGTACATGCATGCTAAAGGGTATTTCCCCTAATATAAATTTGCTATTTATAACTACATGCAGGATACGAGCAGACGCTAATCTGACGAAGATAAAATTTGATTTTTACTACAGTTTGTAGCCCGTCTTGTATCAAAACCACGTTGTATGAGTACCATGTTCAACAAGGGATACTACAATTTGTAGATCACGTTATATCAAAACTGCGTTGTATAAGTACCGCGTTATACGAGGGTTACTGTATTTGTAAATTCCCTACAATAACTAGTCTTCAACAGCACACTATTTTAACTACTGAAGGTGTACAATGATTCAGCAAGGATGGCAGGTGATGAAGTAGGTCTGGCAACAGCAGAATAATCTGAACTTCATGGAAGACTCAAGAAGTTAAACAAGTAATCCTGGCAGATAAGTCAGCAGGTATTCTCAAAGAAATAGAGAAAAATGTAAAAAAGCTGTAAATGTAATAAACAAAAGTCATGTGAAGACTTTGGTAAGAATATAGAAAATAAATAGTATAAAAGTGGTAAAATGTTCTGGAGGGTATTGAGAAAGCTTCAAAATGGAGAAAAGAGTAATGTAAAAGGAACAGAAAATGATAAGTGACATGAAAACTGAAGGTAAAGATATTTCAGAAGTGTGAAATAATTTTTATTTATTTAATTAATTTTATTTTTTTAATCACTCTCACACACTAGAGGCTTAAGGCCTATAAGCAAATAAATGTGCAGCTGGGTCCAAGAGCAAAGTAACTGTTAATATTTTTCTTGGAGCTGCAGGCAGTAGTCCTTAGGAAATATTTCATGGGGAGAAGCTGTTTCACAGAACTGAGGTGGAAAGAATAAAAGATGACTGGGAGTAACTAGTTCAGTGAGTCTGCAATTCTAATATAAAAGGATGTTCGGCAACTGCTGCTGTTTAGTTCCTGTAGATTTATCAGAAATGGTGGGCATAGGATACTAGTTTCATAAACAGTGACTATGGAATTCAGAAGAAGAGACAATCTGAAACCTGATTGTCCACGAGGTAGTGGCTGAAAAGAGTGTGAGAGATGAGACATTAATCAGCCGAACTGCTCTCTTCTGGACTGCATCAAGAAATTTTAGAGATGTCTTTGGTGCACTACACCAAATATGAGAACACTATTCCAAGGTTGGATAGACTTGATTTGTACAGAGCAAACAATTGGGCAGGAGAGAAGTGATGTGTTGGGTGAATGCATATGCCAAGTTTTCTGGAAACTGAAAATGTTACAGAAGTGATATGATTATGCTCAGGAGATTAAAGTCTAGGAGTAAGAATCATTCCAGGATGAGAGCTCTGGTCTTGACTCTCAAGTTGAGCATTATTAAAAGTGGAGAATAAGTTCTTTTTTTGCAAGAAAACAGGCAAAACTGTTTTGGAAGTAATGAGGATGACCAGGTTGTTGTTGTTCCCCATTACAGGATGGTGCGAAGAGCAGTGTTTAAAGTACATATCATAGATATTTAAGCTTGGAATATTTGAGCACTTCAACGTTTATTATATGAGTAGGATGGAGAGTGTTATTATCAAACTGCGAACAGAGTTTGAAGTCGGTGAGAGTAGACCATTTATAAATATAAGGAAGAGGGTTGAAAAAATTACTTAACATAGCTTAAATGAAAGAAGAAGAGGAAGAACAGTGATTGAAAATATTCAAGAGGAATTAAGTAAGGAATATACATTGATAGCTGAAGTATAAAATCCATCAAAAATCTGAAATGTGGAAACACAGCAGGAGGCTTATATTTTTTTATATTAAACACAGCTGATATTTTACCAGAAATGCTTATATATGGAGGTATAGCAGTTTTACAGTGGATGCACTGCATAACCCAGAAGGCCTGGTCAGAGTGTTGAATTCCAGATGAACAACATAGTTCTGATAGCGGCATCTACCGAGTGTTAAGATATATGCACTCATATTTGAGGAAAGGCTAAGCAAAACTGTGGAAAAGAAACTTCAAAAAAGGACAGGAAGAGTTCAGAACCAAATATAACTTTTCAGTATAAGATCAGATACAGTTGATAAATCATAAGAATATAACAAATATTTGAATTAAAGTTTTTTTTGTTTTTTTTTTAAAGATCTGGAGAAGGTGCCAAGAGCAAAGCTACTTAAAATAGCACATTTCAATGATGTTAATAGAACATGATATAGACCATAAATTAAAGATGCCAAGAAATTATATTCTTGGTTTCATTCTTTATTCAAGTGTAAGCAAACAAAGTTTTTGCATGAAGTAACTTCAAGACAGGGCAACCTCATATATAGAGGCGAATGCTTTCACATCATCTTCATGTGCAAACTTTGTTTGCTTACACTTGGATAAAGGATGAAACTAAGAATATAATTTCTTGGCATCTTCAATTTATAATATAACCAAGCGGAAAAACTTTCAATATGATACAAATATACAAGCTGCACTTAAGTTATAAATCATCCTTCAGAATGGCAGGTATTATAAAATGGTTTGATATAAAATCAGATATAAGACAAAGGTGTACACTATCTCAACTGTTATTCAACATCTATAAGTGGTTTTTAGCACTGCAAAGAGGGTCTGGTAATTACTCACTGGGGAACACTTTGAATTATGCTTAATAAAAATGTTTGATATTAAGAATATTATATATATATATATAATATATATATGTATAAAGTTTTTTTATCTTGGGTGTACTATATGTTAAAGATACCAAGAAATTTTATAAACTTGGTTTTTCCCAAGTAAGCAAACAAGCAAGTAAGCCAAGTTTGCACCTGAAGTATTTTCAGGTCTGAGACAACTTGTAGTAAAGGTGGCATAAACTCTGATCACTTGCCTAAGTATCCCATAATACAAGCACATATCCTTCGGACATGTATAGTGCTATGTATTATGGGAAAGGTCACTACCCAGACCGGTTTCAACCTTTATTGAGGTGCTGTTTAAGTAAAGACTTCTCTAAAAATTAGGCAGTCCCCCAGACCACTCCCTACAAGTGACCAAAGGACGTCCAACTCAGTGGTGGCTCCACTCAGAGACAGGCAAAAACCTACCCCCAAGCAGAGCCTTTCACATCTCAGGGAAAGCAACCAATTCTGTGCAAAAGCACTACCCAGAGACTGGTTTCGACCTTTATTGAGGTCTCGTCAGTAGGAGCCAGATCCAGAAGTGGTGATACCAAGGTTGAAGTAATGCAGAACTTATATTTACCTATCTGAGTTGCCACAAGGTGCTTTGACCTCATTAAGTAAAAATCTCAGGGTGAGAGAAAGATGTAGAAAGTTTTTTACCTTGGTGTACTATATATGTTAAAGATACCAAGAAATTTTATAAACTTGGTTTTAATCTTTTTTTTCCCCCCAAGTAAGCAAACTTCCAGCACAAACTTGACTTACTTGCTTGTTTGCTTACTTGGGAGAAAAGAATTAAAACCAAGTTTATAAAATTTCTTGGTATCTTTAACATACAGCACACCCAAAGAAAAAAACTTTCTACATCTTTCTCTCATCCTGAGATTTTTACTTAATGAGGTCAAAGCACCTTGTGGCAACTCGTACAGGTAAATATAAGTTCTGTATTACTTCAACCTTGGTATCACCACCTCTGGGTCTGGCTCCCACTGACGAGATCTCAATAAAGGTCGAAACCAGTCTGGGTAGTGATCCTTCCCATTATGCATGTCTACAAGGATATGTGCTTTGTATTATGGGATACTTAGGCAAGTGATCAGAGCTTATGCCACCTTTACCATGAGTTGCCTCAGACCTGAAAATACTACAGTCGCAAACTTGGCTTACTTGGGGAAAAAAGGATTAAAACCAAGTTTATAAAATTTCTCGGTATCTTTAACACACACACACACACACACACACACACACACACACACACACACACACACACACATCTATATGTATTCTTGAGCCATACATGAGGACCATCAAATCAGCATACACCAATACCGCAGCAGCAGTTCATTTCAATGGGAACATCTGTACTGTGGAAATACAGAGAGATATAAGACAGGATGACACAATATCTCCAAAATTATTCACAGCATGCCTAGAAGAAATATTCAAACTTTTTGATTGGGAAGGGAAAGGTCTGAAGATAAACGGAAGATATTTAAGCCATTTATGCTTTGCAGATGCCATAGTTATCTTTACTTCAACTGCGCATGAATTACAGACTCGTATTCCATGAACTCCAAATTTCTAGCAAAACAGCTGGACTAAAGATAAACCTTGAAACATTAAACTGTAGGACTCTGAGCAGCGAAGCATGGCTAACTGAAGGGCTAAAACAACTAAAATGGGACATTCTTGGACTGTGTGAAGTTAGACGTAATGATGAAGAAATTCTTCAATTAAAAAACGGAGACATATTTTATCACAGAGGCCAAGATAAGGAAAGAATCGGTGGAGTTGGATTCACGATCAACAAAAAATTGGAGAACAGCATAATAAAATTTGACAGCACAACTGATCGAATAGCAAGTATTGCTGTTGAAATCTCAAAAAGATACATTCTTAATATTATCCAAGTCTATGCATCAACAATAAATCATGCTGATGAACAAATTGAAGCCTTCTATCATGATGTATCCCAACTCTACAATAAAGGAAAATCATTTCAGAATTGTAATGGGAGACTTTAATGCTAGAATTGGTATACAACATTCAGATGAAAGCTCAATGGGAAATTTTGGATATGGCATGAGAAATGACAGAGAAGCAAGTTTAATAGATTTGCAGAAAAAGAAAACCTGTATATCATGAATTCCTTTTTTAAGAAAAGCACAGAAAGTGGACATGAAAAGTCCAAATGGAAAAACTAGTTATTTATTGTATGGCTATTACATTGCAAGAAGAAGAAACATATACAGTGTCGGTGACAATTATAACAGTATGTATATAATTAAAATATAAATAGAATTTTATATATATATATATATATATATATATATAAGATATAAACTCGACATCTCTAAATATATGTATATAGCACAAACACATTAAATATATAAACAACTCCTGCAGAAATTACAAATACGAAAATTAGGATTCTTCTATCAATCAGATATTATAAGTTTATATCTAAGTTATTAATCCAGTAAATAGCCACAAGTGTTGGAAATCCAGGAAATCTTGTTCCTCTCTTTTTTTTACAAGTGCCAGAAAATTTGTTTCCTACAATGTGACTGTGGAAGTGAGAAGCAGACCATTCGCCATATTTGCCAAGAATGCTCTCGGTGGGCAGAGCATACAATGCTCTCGTCGGCATTCTTGGCGAATAGTCTGCTTCTCACTTCCACAGTCACATTGCAGGGAACAAATTTTCTGGCACTTGTAAAAAAAGTCTGCACATCGACTGTGGTGGTTGGTTGTTCTTCAATGCAGAGAAGGTTCTGCAAACACCTCCCATTGGCATCTCCACTCTTGATTGATGTCAAAATTGTCCTCTAGCAGTCTTATAGCAGTACTAACAGGAGGATATCTTGATTTCAATCTATTTATTAAATCTGAAGTTTCTCTGTGCACCAGGGTTTTTTCTGGATCTTTCTATACTCTCTATTGTATAATATTGTATATTGTATCTAGAGTATAAAGCCAATGCCTTATACTCTCTATAAGGCATTGGCCTTTCTTAACGGTGGGGGAGGAATATGGCTTAAAATAGGGAGCCATTCTATAGGAGTACTCTTGATTGTCCCTGAAATGAGATGCATAGTATTATTGAGCTGTTTGTCACCCAAATGGGTGTGTGCACTGTTAATCCACACCGGAGTTCCATATTCGGGGGTGGAAACTACAAGGTCAAGAGCTGAGCATCTACGTGTCATCAAAGAAGCTCCCCAAAATGATCTGGTCAATTTCTGAATTATATTGTTGCGAGTCTTGATTTTAGCCGATTTGTTCAAGAGGTGTTTTTTTAAATGTCAGAGACCTGTCAAGAGTTATTCCCAAATACTTTTGGGGTATTGTTGTGTCAAAGAAGTTGTCCATTAAGGTTGATCTGAAGTTCTCTATTGGCAAGTTTGTTATTAAGGTGGAAACAGCCGGTCTCAGACTTGTTGGTATTCGGTTGAAGACACCAATTCCTGAAATATCTACCAAGAGAGTCCAGGTCAGTTGTCAGTGTTGTCTCTGTGTAGTTTCTATTGAGCCACTACTTGTTGCCAGAGAATAATCATCTGCATATCCAAATTTTCTGGATATGGTATCTGGCATGTCGCCGATATATAAACTAAATAACATCGGAGAAAGGACAACCCTGGGGAAGCCCATTATTCAGTAATTTGCTTCCACTTGTTTTGGTCCCTATAACAACCTCGAATAACCCATTACTGAGCATATTATTGATAAACGCAGTTGTTTTGCAACAACCGTGCAATTTTAAGTAGTTTATAAATGAGGCCCCGCCTCCAAACCGTATCATAGGCAGCAGTGAAGTCTATAAAGGCAACTGTTAAGGTGGTGCTGAAATCCTGCTTCTATATATGTAGTCAAAGATAGGACCTGGTCTATAGTGCTTCTGTTTGGTCTGAATCCTGCCTGTTCAATAGGTATATGTTGCAGTATTTTTGGGCCTATTCTGTTCAGTAAAAGTCTCTCCAATAATTTAAGACACATGCTTAACAGAGCGATTGGTCGATAACTCTCTACCTGTTAATTTGGTTTACTTGGCTTCAAAATAGCTATTATTTTTGATCTTTTAAATTCAGAAGGTAAATGTCCAGTCTGTAAAATATCAGAGTAAAACTTTGATAGCCAGAAACATGCATATTTCCCATGGTGGCATAGAAGCTCAGGGTGCATTCCATCAAACCCTGGAGCCTTACCTGGCTTCATTTCCTCCAATGCATCCGTCACTTCTGTAACAAGAAAGGGGAAAGAATAACAAGATTCTTGATTGCATGTCGCTTTTAATTTATCAAGATCTCTTTTAAATCGAGTATCATGGCTATTATTCTGGGGTGCTCTTGACAATGATAGTATTCGATTTGCAACTTGATTAGGAGACACTTTGGCTTCCTGGTGTCCTATCGGTGAAACTTTGCCCAGCTTTTGTAGCAGATCCCTGCTCTACAGTTAGAGTGCTTAAAATCCAGAGACTCAACAGTCTCTGTCCACTTGAGTCAACAAGCCTCATTGAGGCTATGCAATAATTCCTCGGCGATTTCTTGTTCTCCACTATCCAAAAATTTTTGATAAAGAGTCTCACTCTTTTCATTCCATCCCGGAATATACTCTTTTCTAAAACCTCTCGGGATATATTTTTTGGTGACTGTAATGACAGCATTTACAAATCTGCTATAGTTCCTTGCAGTGGGTGGTATCCAACTGAGACATTTGTCCAGATCTTCAGCAAAGGCATTCCAGTTTGCTTTGCTGAAGTTCCAACGAGGGCGAGGAAAAGAGGAGATCAGCGGTACTTGCAGACCCCACTTCGATGAATACAGGTCGATGTTGACTATGGTGGAAGTCCCCCAAGACTTTTCTTTTAGCCATCAAAGGTTCGCTGTTAATATTCTTGAAAACAAAACACAGATCTGGATTATATTCTTGATCCCAGGCCGCAGACTTAAAGGTGCCCCTATTTTTTGCACTGAAGATCAAATAGTAGTTATGATCTTCAGCCCAGTCGACAAGAGATTTGCCATTCAAGTCATTAGTTCCTATATTTCCAAGTTTCATGGTGGCCGTTGAAGTCTCTTATATAAACTGAGGGGTGGGCTTGAGTCTCTAACACGAGTTGGCCACATCACACTCAGAGGTTTGCATACATTGATGACTGTGATTTCTCCAATTTTTACAGTCACAGTATGGATATTTCCTTGGGTTGACGTTGATACGAGGCAGACATTATCAATCTTACTCTGAACATATGTGGCAATGCCATATACGTGTTGCACCCATTAGATCATAACCTGGAATTTTACCCCTTTTCTGAAAATCCTGTTCCTTATCAATGTGTGTCTCCTGGATAACAACTACGTCTATCTCATTTTTTTTTTTTTTTGAGTATTTTAGAAAAACACTGACATTTAGGCCAGCTGATGCTTTCAATATTTAATTGCGATACGGACTGAAGGTCTGAGTTGCCGCATCTACTGGTTCTGGAAAGAGCCTGAGCTTCTCATTTGATTTGACATTTTGGGTAAATGCGATGTAATCAAATAGTCAGGAGATCCCATGGGATAGTCTAACTGCCAGATTTGCCGTGAAAATCATGTTGCCCGGGGGTGCACCACTAGGAGGCTAGTCTACTTTTGCACCCTGGAAAAACTAGTGAAATTGACTTTATCCTCAGCAATAAGAAAGACATCTTTGAAGATTGCTCTGTTATAAACACCTTCAACATTGGAAGTGACCATTGTATGGTACGCAGCAAAATCCAAATAAACTGCCAAAAAGAAAGAAGAAAAATGTTTTGAAGATCAAAGCAAAGTATCGATGTACACAAACTCAACATTAAAAAAGATATATATTCCAACACGAATATTTCAATAGATTTAAACATCTTATAGATGACAATGCTGATATATCAGAAAATAATGACATCATTACCCAAAACCTTTTACAATGCTCACTTGAAATAGTTGGTACCACAGAACAGAAACAAGACAAAATTTCTGAAGAAACAAAGAGAAATGAAACAATCAATTAACCTACAGAATAAAATTCAATATACTGAATTATGCAAAATGATCAGAAAACGTATCACAGAAGAAATAAGAAAATTCAATTGTAAATTCGTACAACAAATAATTGAAAACAACCGCAGTCTCAAAAAAGCCAAACAGCAATAAACAGATGTTGCAATCAAACACAAGCTGGGAGCATCACCAGAGATAGATATGCAATAGAAAAGAGTTGAAGAATTTTACTCAATATTATATGAATATATTATATTAAATGAAGAAGACAACTATGAAACAACTGAAGTGCCACAGATTCTACCAGAAGAAGTATGTGGAACATCCAAAGTTTGCAAAATGAGAAAGCTGCAGGTGAGGATGGAGTTATAGCTGAACTTCTAAAAGCAGGTGGAGAAATAATCTACAAACTCTTAGCAAAACTATTTACTTCATGCCTGAAGAAAAATGATATAACAAGAACATGGAAGAAGGCTAACCTAATTCTGATACAAAAAAAAGGTGGGTTAGAAGACTTGATGAACTACTGACCTATCAGTCTACTATCTACTATCAAAAGTCTTAACTCGTAGGCTTTGTGCGACTCTAGACCTAGCACAACCAAAAGAATAGGCAGGCTTTCAAAGGGGCTTTAGTACAATGGATCACATTCAAGTTGTACAGCAGATTATTGAAAGGTGTAATGAATATCAATTTTACCACTATGTCTTGGTTTTATTGACTAAGCCTTTGATTCACTTAAAACGTATGCAATATTTAAAGCATTACGAAACCAACAAGTGGAGGAGCATACATCAGGACCATCACCAATGCCACAGCAGCAATTCATTTCAATGGGAACATCTCTACTGTGGAAATACAGAGAGGGTGACACAATATCGTGCCTAGAAGAGCTACAAAATTATTTCAGCGTGCCTAGAAGAAATATTCAAACTTCTTGATTGGGAAGGGAAAGGTCTGAAGATAAATGGAAGATATTTAAGCCATTTACGCTTTGCAGATGACACAGTTATCTTTACTTCAACTGCATGAATTACAGACTCGTATCCATGAACTCCAAATTGCTAGCAAAATAGCTGGCCTAAAGATAAACCTAAAGAAGACCTAAGTTATGTTCAATAGCTATGTCCAACCAGAAATAATAAAAATCAATAATGAGGAAATTAAACAAGTAGATCATTATATATACTTAGGACAACAGATATCAATGGAGCAAAATATCATGGACGAAATTAAAAGGCGCATGATGCTTGGGTGGAAAACATTTGGAAAATACATTCAATATTCAAAATCCAATTACCATTATACTTGAAGAGAAAAGTTTTTAACCAGTGTATTCTTCCTATATAACATATGGCTGCGAAACATGGACACTAAATGCAAAGGAAATTCAGAAATTAAGAACAACACAATTTAGTATGGAAAGAAGTATGCTTGATATCACACGACTGGATCACAAAAGGAATACATGGATAAGAAATCAAACCAAAGTCTCTGACATCACAGGAAGAGTGAAACATTTGAAGTAGCAATGGATTGGACATATTGCTCGAAGACAAGATCCACAATGGACAAAAGACGTACTAGATTGGATTCCACGAGAGGAAAAACGACCACAACGCCAACCTAAATCACAAAAAATATAACAAGATATTCTTGTTATATTTTTTGCAATTTCATCGATACATGAATCAATACATTATAAAGAATTTATAACATAAATAAAATTTCTTGTAACAATTTCAAAAATATGTTATAATTTTTTTTGTTTGTACTTTTTTTTTGTAGTTATTGTATACAGATAATTAAATTTGTCACCATCACCAGGTGCACAGAATACAATGAAATTGTGTCAAATTTACATTATTACTAGCTTTACCATTTTCCTACATCAGGTGACTAATAGTGTGTACCAGGGATCAGTCCTTGGACCACTGTAGTTTAATCTAGAGCATTAATGATATTGGAAAGGGACTGACAGAAGACCTTCAGTCATTTGCCGATTATGCAAATATAAGTATGGTAATCACTGATATACCACATTTACACAGGGTGAATTAATTAAGATGGAAATGTTGGAAAATGATAATGGCTCACAATTCAATATCGGTATGTGTAAAGTTATGCACTTTGGTGTGATGCAATAGCCAACAGCAATATTATATTTGTGTGGCTTATGCTTGAAGTAACACAAGGCTAGATATCTTTAAGTTATGGTGAATGGAACATTGAAGTTCAAAGGTCACATAACAAAAATGCAAATAGAACTTAGAGGATACATATTGTTGAAGATTCATAATAATATTTTACAGTATAAACAAAAACAAAAGAGAGGAAAAATATATTTATTAAAGTTATTAATATTTTGCTGGTTTTCTAACCAGGATAATCAGCAGAGCACAATTATAGCCGTGATAGGCACACAGCACTAAACTATGTACCTGAGGAAAACAATTTAAATTTTAACTGACAACAGAACTAAAATCATTACATGGCATTCTATGGGTCGGATAACCATAAGGTTAGAGAAGTCAGGCTATCAGGTCTTAAAATGATAAGTCTCCCAGATCCTTGGTAAATTAATGCATCCATACTTGTTGAGGTTGGGAGAGTGCTTCATAGCTGATGCTGATTCTAAAAATAGTCTCTCAGACCTATAATGACTTCTATGTAATAAATGTTTTCCTCCATCTGATCCTGAACGATACTCCTTCAGATAGGAGGATCTGAAAGAGTATCGTTCTTTTGCCTCCTTACATCTTTATTACATAGAAGTCATTATAGGTCTGAGAGACTATTTTTAGAATCAGCATCAGCTGTGAAGCACTCTCCCAACCTCAGCAAGTATGGTTGCATTAATTTACCAAGGATCTGGGAAACTAATGTCCATATAAGAGCATTACTTCTGCTGTCAGTTACAATTTAAATTGTTTTCCACAATTACATAGTTTAGTGCGTGTGCCTAGCACAATTATAATTGTGGTCTGATGATGCTGGTTAGAAAACCAATGAAATATTAGCAAGTTTAATGAACAAACTTTTTATTCTCTTGGTGTTGTTTATACCACAAAATATTGTTATTTTGCCTCCTTACAAGGCCTTGATACAATTGTAGCTGGACTACTGTGTGCAATTTGGTCTCCTGGGTTCTAAAGGAATAAAAGAAGATGTGGAAATGCTGCAAAGAAGAGTTACAAAGATGATATCAGGATCATGAAATGTAGATTACCAGGATAGATTGATAGTACATAGACAGCAGCTGCTGGTAGACAGAAGAAAGAGGGAGTATGATAGAGGTCTGTACACTTTTGAGAGGGCATTGTAGGATATTGGTTGATAAAATTTTTCACCATTTGGAAGGTGAGGAGAGGAGAAGAAACATTAATGAAAGTTAAGTTTGTGTGCAACTGCACACAAACTTAACTTTCATAAAGGAAGGGATAAGAGCTAGGTTTTTCTCTCATAGAACTGAGTGAGTGAGTGCAACACTTTGACCGTTTAAGTAGTGACTGTATCTAGCATGAATGGATTTAAGAGAAGGTATGACAGCTGGTGTGGGTGATGTATGCCTTCCCTCAATAAGTCCTTGACTTCCTGGAGGTCTAATAATAACAACAGTTACTCTGTTATATCTTATATTTTAGCCTTCCAAAGCACTTCTAAGTGCATCAATCCACATAGATCTCAGTCTTCATCTAAGTTTTGTTCTGCAACCCTACCATATCAAAACACTTGTTTTGGTACCCTTCTGTTAGATCTTGAATGATGGCTCTATCAAGAATAGAACTGTTCCATTCAAGATTTAACAAGAGAACAAAATCAAGCAAAAGTACACTTGTACTCTTAGCAAAGCAGACATAATATGTAAAGACGCAGATATTAACTTTGCTTGAAAAGGAATTAAAATATAAAAGAAGAGGTTGAATCTTAAATTAAAATGAAATCGAAGTAGGAAATAAATATAAAATTGTATTATGTTTCAGGTTATTGTCTAAAATAGATGGAATCTTAATTTGTCAAAAACATCAATGTTAAAATATGGCATGTATAAAGTAGAGTATCATCGTGCGAAAGAAAGTTCAAAGGTTGCAGTTTGACAACTAAAGATGATGTAACAAGCAATGAGTAGGCATTCATGGAAGGCGCAAGAAATTCGTGGTCCCTGAAAAAAGCGATGCGCATACAGCAAAGGAGGTGACGTCGCTTGGTGACAGCAAATGGGAGAGCATCGTAGACAAGTTTGGAGTGTGGAAAGAGGGCGCTAAAATGGGGTTTAAAACAGATTCACATCATTGAGAGGGAGGTGCGTGTGCCATCCCCTTGGGTCTCCTGCTCGAAGTTCCCGAGCGAAGTAGCATGCCTGATACCCGACAAGACGTGTGAAGACAGCAAAGCGGCAACCTATTTCCCGTTGCTGAGCGACGTGAATCGAAGAAAATATAGCACGAGATGACGGCAGTGTTCGAGTTTTAGACCATCAGTGTGGATCTAACTGATGAGAAAGCAGCAAAGGATTCCTTTGAAGGTAAATCATGTTAGAAACGGCAATGCGAAAAGTTCGTAAGTCCAGAAGAAACAAGTGGCTAATTCGGGACAAGCACGTGACTCCCACGTGGCAGCAATCCATCGTACAGAGGGACAATATATGACAAAGAACAGACGGAAGGATCAAGAAAACATCTAACAAGGTGGTAATTTACAAATCTTCCATTTTTTTGTGTTATCTATTGGTGACGAAGGTGTAAAATGGACAGAGTTCAGAAAGGAAGAGAGAGAGATTTTGAGACAGTTTCCTGTGTTATGTTAATCGAATTGGACTGGTAGTCTATGTTCACAAGTTGTCTAGACCAAGTTTAATGTATATGGGTCATTAGTAGCAGTAATCTAGTTTAGTACCGACATCCATGTTTGTGATATAGATGAACGTAAGATTTTCATGAGTGTGTTTGAATAGCCTGTCTGTTTGATTATTATTACCCTGCTTTACTTGTATTTTAGTATTAAACTTGATTTGCTTGATTATGTGTGTTGTTTTAAATTGTAATGTTCTTAGATAAATAATAAATGTGTTTTCCCATGAATACCTGAGTTTGTCTGAGTAAGAGATTGAATTTTACCCCTCAAGAAAATATCGAACCTATGTTTAGAGGAAAAAAGGGGAATTTAAGATTTTCAAGGTCATGACTGAATACTGAGAACTCAATCTACCTAACTACTTAATCTATATAAGGTATTATTTGAATTCTGGGAAAGTTTCTTCGGATAAGAATTTCTATCCTCGAGTTCTGACTGGCGCAGCATAAACAAATAAATTTCGTCAGAGCTCGAAGAGAGAAACGGCCCCAGAAAGTCAGTTTAGAAGCCAAATCTCAGTAGGCACAAGGAGAACAACAGAGGTAAATATAAAAGAAAACCATAACGTAACACTTCCCTTTCTCATTCTGCATAAATGACAGTACCACCTGAGATTAGATCTGCTCACAATGTTAAGTTTCTTGCTAATATCCTTGTTATTAATATGATTTTGTCATTGATGCCATGTGCCTACTCCCCCCTAAACTTTCTCAGAACACTCATCTCTGTGACATCCAGTCTTCATTATTATTATTATTACCTGACACCTCCATGGATTCCAAAGACTCATCAAGGGAGGGCACCTACTCTACAACTCATCAAACGAAATCATATTAAAAACAAGGATATTAGCAAGAAACTTGACAGTGTGAGCAGATCTAATCTCAGGTGGTATGGTCATTTAAGCAGAATGTCTCAACAAACCGCAACTACCATCATCATCTACACCAGTGTTTCTCAAAGTGTGGTACGCGTACCCCAGGGGTACGTGGATTTTCGGCTATGCATAATTAAAGGAGTCATTATATTTTTCAACAAACAGTGCAATTAGAGACAACCGGCATAAAACAACACTAACTAATGAATCACATCCCCTCTCCAACAGAAACTGCTGTATAACCAAGCAAAACCATATGTTGCCGGTAGAACATATGGTTTTGCTTGACACCACCCCATCGTTAATGTGTTATAACTAAGAAATATATAGTGAATGTGTTTCAGATATTATGGAATTTGATTGAAGGAAATTAGCATTTCAACTCAACTGTTGAAATGCTAATTTATCTTTGGTTCCCGCGATTTTTTGTTAATACCGCACCAATCATATGCAGTTCTTCGCTGCTCTACGTATCTCAAGTCTTTGTAAATTACTGGTAATTTTTGCTTGAATTAATGGAAAAGAAGATGAAGCTATTTGGGTAGATGAATTTGACGATGTACACAAAGAAACTGTTCTCGATGCCAAAAGTAGTGATAGCGAGTAGGATCTTCTTGGTAAGTCGCACCATTTTCAGTTTTTTTTCTGAAAACTTTAGTTTCCGAAAATTCCCGCATGTATCTTGCAACACGATTTTTTAGCTTTAATTTTGGGAAAAAAGTTAGTTATATTCGAGTAAATACAGTATTTTTTTCGCTTTCAAATTCTTACGTATGGATCATTGGTTAAAGATTGGATTTATAAAATCCCCAAAAGAGAGCAATATAGCAAATACAAGTAACTGTAAGCAACAAGAAAACGTTGATATTGTAAGTGGAGGTTTCTGTGGTTTAGAAGTTCACATGGTATATTCTGGTAATTGGACCACATTTTTTAATAAGCTATATAAAACACAATGAATTAATAAAAGCCCCGACAAGTTTCGTAAGTCATTTGACTTACATCTTCAGGGGTAACAGGTAACTTAAAGTTTAAACACAAAGAAAAGAGAAATTATTAGTAATAGTTCATGTTATACAGTTGTAGCCATCTGACTATTCATAAAATTAAAAATCAGAATGCAGATTCAAAGCAGTGCTGAAATTTAAACAATGCTGAATGATGCCACATTCTGTTGTTCACGTTCATAATGTCCGAGGTCTGACTGAGATATATTTTTTATTAAAGCTAACCAAACTTGGTGGAGGATTAATCCTCGATTTTTATTGCATTGTGTTGGTATTTTAAGCATGTTTGCAGTTTAAATTTCCATATGTAACATTGATATTGCATCTGGATCAAATGAAATTGATAAGAGTGTGTCATCTGACATTTCTAGAGAACCAAAATTTAAAAATAAATCATATTTTTTGTTTACGTGAACATATAAATTCAAATAAAATAGATATTTAATTTTAATTAATATTTTAAATTAATTTATTATTTTTAATTAATTAATTATTTTTAAATTAAGGGATACTTGGTAATAATGAAAATTTAAGAAGGGGTATGCAGATATCTGAAGTTTGAGAAACACTGATCTACACCAATGCCATCTACTGCCCACCACTGCCACTAGTATTTTCACAAACAGTCACAAACGTCCATGCCCATGGCAGGATTTGAACTTGCAGCCTTTTGGCTGTAGAGTGGATAAGCTAACCACTCGGCCAACCAGGCACTTTAATCAAGTGTTTTATTTCTCATCTGGTTCTCAGTTAGATAAGTGAAAATTGATTTGAACACTGTAATGTTCACAGTTCATGTTTATTTTCACCATATTGATGACAACACTAAATGATAAGAAAATAATATTTATTAACTTTTTTTTGCTGGTATTATATCCAGCATCTTCAGAGCACAAAAACAGTGTCACAGTATGCAAAACAACAATTCGGTATAACAGTCGGCCTAGTTTAAAAAAAAAAAAAAAATGTAACGGACAACACAAGGAACTGAAGTTCCAATTAGGTGCCATTATGTTGGAAAAAGAGAGGAAAAAAAATTAATTAGATCTTAAAATGACTGTCTTCCAGATTTTTGATAAATTTATACAACATACTTGTTGAGGTTTGAAGTATGTTTTAAAACTTCTGTTGATGCCAAAAAATAATCTCTCTGACTTATTTTCTGCCAACTGATCCTGTGTAAGTGGTATCCAAGACATGGTCTGCTACACCTGACTTGCCATAATAATAGTGCCAGATGTATTTTTTATGTTCACCAAAGCCCGATGTCAACAGTACTTTCCTGTCTGTCCATAGTAAGTCCGGTCACAAGAACAGGGCACTTCATAAACTCCTGGATGTGATAAAGAAGAGAGCTTGTCCTTAGTGAATGGATGAGAGTTGCCAATTTGACATAAGGTTTAAATGCGAGCCTGGTTGGTCGAGTGGTTAGCATAACCACTTCCCAGCCAAAGAGCTGTGGGTTCGAATCCCACTGGGAGAATGGATGTTTGTGATTGTCTGTGAAAATACTAGTGGTGGTGGCAAGTAGATGGCATTAGTGTAGATGATGTGGTTCACTGCAGCTGGTGGATTGAGTGGTGGAGACACCATACTGTTGAGATCAATTGGATGAAAACAAAAGTGCTACACGGAAGTCATAAGTCAGAGAAATTGTTTTTGGAATCAACAGAAGCTTTAAAACATACTCCAAACCTCAACAAGTATGGTCGGAAAAATTTACCAAAAATCTGGGAGAAAGTCATTTTAAGATCTAATTAATATTGGTTTTCTCTCTTTTTCCAACACAGATGGCACCTAAATAGAACTTTAGTTACTTGTGTTGTCTGTTACAATTTTTTTTTAAAACTAGTCCCAGTCATACCAAATTGTTGTTTCGTGTACTGTGACAAACTATTTTTGTGCTTTGAAGATGCTGGATATAATACCAACAAAATATCAGCAAGGAAGTTAATAAATATTATTTTCTTATCATTCTGTGTTGTCATCAATACTGTGAAAATAAATAACATGTACTGTGAACATATAAACCTTACCAAGTGCAGTTAGTTTAGTATTCTGACTTTTATTTATTTATTCGTATGGAGTTTCCTCCCTTTTTCTTCCCTGTCCCTATTAGGGCGAGTTGAGCCCCCTCATGGGAGGTTAAGTGTTTATGGCTGTAGATCCGTGTGTGTTCACGGGGCCGGTTTGCCTGCTTGTGGGATGAAAAACGCCAGATAAACTGGCAGAAAAAACCCTACTGCCCGTGCCAAACTTGGCTATGGCTGAGGAAGATCCTCAAATTCCTCAAGTCTTCGACAGGAATCGAACCTGGGACACTCCTTCCCCAGTTAGCTGGTGGATTGAGTGATGGAGACAGAGAGTTGTAGAGTAGGTGCCCTCCCTCAACGAGTCTCTGGACTCCTTGGAGGTGTCACGTAATAATAATAATAATAATAAAAAATACGGTGCACAGCTGATATTTACTGAGCACTCTAGGTATCTTTTCAGATGTGCCTCGAATGTAGGAATGGTGTTATATTTGTAATTTGTCTTTGGAATATTGTAATTCTACTAATAAAATCCTACCGGCTGCACCATTGTTAAATCTGTAATTCGTCGGCTGTGTTATTGTTATATCCTTACTTTCATATAATGTTATTTCGTAAGTCGTAAGTTCAATCTTATTATACATTAATTTACTGTCTCTAGAATCTATCCTTTTGCTTACTCAAAACTGTGTACAATCAAAGTCCTACCAGCTACTCTATTGTAATGTCGCTATCTCTCTATATTATATCTTATTCTACCTCTATAATAACTCTCTTTCTAATCTATTGTCGTGCTCCTAAAATACTAATTCAGATTTTATTTCCTCTTCGGATATTGGCAAAATTTATATTTTTGCTGCGCCAGCCAATATCCTATAACAGAAGAGACTCTTGTTCAGGGAAATAACTCAAAACTTAAAAGGATACACACAATAATTTATCTCACGCTAGCGCTGTGCAGATTCAGTTAGCAGTCATAGACCGAATCTCACTTAAACAATTATATCTAAATTCCTTCCTGCCCAAAAAGGTTCAATTTCATAAGTGGTGGTTTGAATTCGTAATCAGGCATAACTCAAGTATAAGGTACAAAGCATGTTTATTGGAAACACACAAAACATTTTACAGTTATTTAAGTTTAAATACTCAATGGACCAAAATTCACTCTAAGTTAAGGGTTATACTAAATCACAATGAATCAGAGCAAATTAAATCCTTCAATTATGAAAGGATTAGATTAGGTTTAAGCAAAATACTACTACTATATAATTCTCTTCACAAGTTACTCACAGAATACTTATTGAACACTTTCATTAATACTCTATCAACGATTACCTTAATTCTAAATTTCATTTAAGCAAGTCTAGCCATTGACAAATCACTGCCTATTTAACAACTCTTCTCTGTTCCACAAGGGCTTAATTAATTCAGTCAAATTCTCACTAAAAGTTCTCTACTAGTGTCCTTTAGTTACAACACACACAAATTTCTTGTTCTTCTAAACAAATTTTTAACATAGAACGAAAACTCTTACATTACCGGATCCTTCAGATTTCATGCCGCCATCTCATGTAGGTCTGGATTACCGTACTGCATATTCTTCAGCTGTCTTTGCGCCTGGCGATGTACTACGCTTTTTCTTCTAATCATTTCTGACTGCTGCGTGCTGTCTAGCGCTCCGCAGGAAACTTTCTCCAATGGGACATTCTGCTAAGGCTCGATTCCACATAGGCCATCATATCGCGATCAGCTCTGCTTGAAAATCTTCAAGCATTCTCAAGAAAAGAACCTGCCGTCCGTCATTACCGTAGCCGACCCACCGCTCTCTCACGAATCCTCCGACAAACTCCCCCTAAAACTCGAATCCGGCACTCTAAGATCAAAAGGTCAAAAAGCCCCTAAAACGGTGTGCTTCGTCTTTTATTCGCCCTATTTGGGTGCCCTCTATTCAATGTGGTTTTCACCCATGAACCCCATCATTCATGCCCCTTGGGTGATCCTACACTCTCGCTAACCTGTCCGATTACATTATTCTAGGAAGGCGCTCTGACGTCATATTTCCGCGTAGGTATAGCATCCATCGCTACGCTCGATTCATACCGATTATACGCGATCATTCCGGATTACTATTATAAACTTTTCTCAGAATTTCGCAAAGTACTAGACAGCTTACTTGGGAATTACAAATAACCTAACAATAACTCTCACTATATCACACACATGGACTATACATTATTACAAAACATAAAACAACACTTTATAATTATTAGTTGATGTGCAGATATCTCCTTAATAAGTAGTAGTTTGTCATGTTAAATCCTGAATAAAGAATTTACTTGTAAAGCTCTGCATTCAGGATCTAACAATGGTAACAGATTTGTTACCATTCCTAGAAGGAACTCGAGGTCAAAGAGTTAAGATTTGATTATAGTGTCAGAGAGGTTTCAGTTAAAGATGTTACTATTCTGACTCCAGCTGATGACAGTGATCATGTGGCACTAACTTGAAAGTGGTAATGTTTATGAATGTTCCATTCATATATGCTGAACTACAAAGTGGGAAATTATGACTCAGTCGAGAAGAAAATTTATTTTTTCTAAAACTCATGGAAGAAAATGCTTATTCGCAAATGTTTGTGCTTCCAAATGAGTATCATCTTCTTTGTGAAACTGATTAATCCTGCAAATTTTTTTGGTAAGCATCGATAAAATTTTTAAATATTTTCCAACAAAAATGTGTTCTTTAATGTTTCATTGTGTTTAATTACAAAACTTCCATCTCTAGTTGGTTTGGTTTGTCATCAATATCCACATTAAAAGGGTTCAAACACAATCGCATTTTGATGCTATTTTTATGAAAATCAACAAGATCTGTTGCACGAGCGATATATCACGAAGTATAAGTATACAATTATTTTTAATTTATTATTGATATTATAAAATGTATTATTTAAATAACTCAACATATGGGCCACATGCCATGTAAGTATGGTCAACCTTTTATGGGCCGCCAAAAATGCACGTTTGGGCTGCATGCAGCCTGCGAACCACAGGCTGCCGACCCCTGGTATAGAGTGTTGGATGGGAAGAATATCAACAGTGCATGGGAAGCATTTAAAAAAAATACTTAAATGATATAATATCAGAATGTGTCCCTAGAGTTCGAAGAATAAATAGGGCAGGGGTAAAATGGATGTAATTATCTGGCGTAATCTTATTAAACAGATTTGTAAGAAAAATATGATATGGATAGAATAATAAGGATAATGTAATTTATCAAAATGATAAGCAGCAGGCCAAACAGTCACAAATGTTGTATGGAAAGGTAAGCCTCAGTATGAAAAGAAACTGGCTCTGCAAGTTATACACAACCAAAAAAAGTTCTATTGTTATGCTGCAAGTTAAAGAAAGAATGAATATGAAAGAAGAAGTCTACTGGATGTAGATGGTATCTGGGTGAGAGATGCAGAAGACACAGTTCAATTAATGAGTGCTCATTTTGCTAAAAGCTATCAAACTGGTATATGCAATAATGTGCTCACAGCTACCTCTTCACTCGATGAAGAAACAGGTGTATGAGGAGGAGGTACCAGAGCTGTTGCACAAACTGAATAAGAATTTGACAATAGGGACTGATGGAGTATCAGCACTGATGCTAAAATAGCTGAAATATATCAGGGGGAAATTGTGAATTTAGTAAGTTAAGAGTTTCAATTAATGGTACATTCGTGAATAATGCAGTAATATCAAAACTCACCATTAAGTCTGAACTTTTTAAGGTGTGGTTTTCTAAAATACTTTATAGGTGGGTAGAATTTTTAACAAAAGAGGGAGAATTGTTTGTGCAAGTGGCTAGTAATTTGGCTAAATGTTTAGCAAGTTTATATGTGGGACTATTTATACTATCTACAATAGGGCATAAAGGTGTATTTTGTTTGTGAATTTTTGGAGCTCCATATATCCTGGCTGTTTTAACGTGGAGAGGTTTGAGTTTGTTGACTGTTTCTTTTGGTCAGGAAGTGACTTTGTTCAATAACTTGCACACCTTATTCTTTGTGAGTTGGTGGGATCTCGATCTATAATTTGATATGTTGACTGGTCTTGTACAAATTATAGATCGAGATCCCTACAACTCGCAAAAGAATAAGGTGTGCAAGTTATTGAACAAAGGACAGATTCTCTCCTTTATCGCATCCAGAAGTCTATGAAGTGCCCTGTTCATGCCATCGAGCCTACTATGGACAGACAGGATGAACTGTGGACATCTGCCTCGGTGAACACAAAAAATATATCCGGCACTTTTGCTATGGCAAGTTGGGTCTGGCAGACCATGCTTTGGATATCCCTGCACACAGGATCAATTGGAAAAAAACAAAAGTACTGCACAGAAGCTTTTACAAGTCAGAGAGGTTATTCCTGGAATCAACAGAAGCCCTGAAACATACTCCAAACCTCAACAAGTATGGCTGTATAAATCTACCAAAGATTTGGGAGACAGTCATCCTAAGACCAAATTAATATCTGGTTTTTTTTATTTTTATTTTTTAAACTTAGATGGTGCCTAATTAGGACTTCAATCTTTGTGTTGCAAGCTACAATTACTCATACTAGGCCAACTGTTACACCAGATTGCAGTTGTCTCGCTAATGTAACAAACTTTGTTTGTATGCTCTGAAGATGCTGAATATAATACCAGCGAAATATTAGCGTTTAAGTTAATAAATAGTTATTTTCTTATCAATCTGTGTTTGCATCTATACCGTTAAAATCCAATTAACATGAAAAATTTCAATGTTTAATTTATAAAGCAGGGTTTTCCACACCTCCAAGGACTCATCACAGAGGACACTCCACTACACACCTAACTGTCTTCTCTACTGCTTAACTCTCCCACTACACACAACTACCATCAATGCAATCTACTGCCCATCGTCACCAACAACAGTATTTTTTGTCTGTAAATTGCATGTGTATTGCAAACATTTTTGTCCATAATGTTAGATATGTTATATTACAGATATCATATTCAAGTCATTCATTATATCTTTGTTTTTCATCCACTCCAGTAATGCACAACCTGCAGTTCTTCTCATAAATTTCATTTATCTGATGCTGATGTAAGCCATTCTTTGTCTTGTTTTCTGTTGGTTCAAGATTAACTCCCATAGGTCTTGCTATTATTATTACTACTACTGCACAGGAACTTCCATTGTGTCTGAAGACTCACTGCTGGAGACCTAGATTATCCAAACAATATTTATCGTACCTTTTCTTGAACACATTCACAGACAAAGCACTCACAACAGGCTTTGGCACACCACTTTCCACTTTCAATTTCCAGGAATGAGTCCTCCCTTGTTTAATCACTGGTAGTTATACTGAAAAATTTCCTCTATGTCAGTCCAATAAAGCATTGTTGAAAGTTTATTTATCACTTGGTTAGAGTATAATAAATTTAGTTTAATCCTTTATCCAAGTGTGAGCAAACAAAGTTTGTGCCTGAAAGTATCTTCAGGACTGGGGTAAGGTGGTACAACACCAGGGCAACTCGTTGCAAAGGTGGAGCAAGCTACCAACACTCCTGTCTCAGTATCTCCTATAATGCAAAACACATCTCCTTGTGGATATGTCTAATGTTATGCATTAAGGGAAGGGCCACTACCCAGACTAGTTTCGACCTTCATTGAGGTCTCTTCAGTGGGAGCCAGGCCCAAGCTGAGATACCAGGCAGAAGCATTCGCAGGTCATCTCTACCTATAGGAGTTGCCAAATGGTGTGCCACCCTTTTTTAATAAATTACTCTGGATTTAGAGAAAGATGTTGAAAGTTTATTTTTCACTTGGTTAGAGTATAATACTTGGTTAGAGAAATACTCTGGATTTAGAGAAAGATGTTGAAAGTTTATTTTTCACTTGGTTAGAGTATAATAGAGTATGCAACGAGTTGCCCTGGTGTTGTACCACCTTACCCCAGTCCTGAAGATACTTTCAGGCACAAACTTTGTTTGCTCACACTTGGATAAAGGATTAAACTAAATCCAATAAAGCATTATAAGGATTAATGGAATAAATAAAGCACATATAAATTATTAAACAGCACATTTAATCAGTCCTGCATTTCATCTAGGTCATTGAAACATCATCAGAGAAACAATATTAAAATTGTAAAAACACACAAAATTGCACAAAACTATAAATGAAAAAGATTAGACTGAAAGCTTAAAATCCTATGAGGGGATGCTCTCTATGGGTGCTGTTGTCCACCCTTAGCTGTGCTGGCCAGGAGACCTAAGAATTAGTTTCCCAACTTTTGGGAAGTTTAATACAACCATATTTATTAAGATTAGGTCGGTTTTTAAAATCTGCTGCTGATTCTAAAAAAAAAAAGTCTTTCATATTTGTATATTTTTGGGTTGTATTAAACTTCTTAAGATTTGGGAAACTTTAATTCTTAACCTTCTGCCCAACACAGCTAATGCTAGCCAACAGCACCCATAGAGGCTGCCCCTCACAGGACTTTAGGCTTTCAGTCTAATCTTTTCCACTTATTGTTTTGTGCAATTTTGTAAGTGTTTTTGCAATTTTAATATTGTTTCTCTGACAATGTCTCAGTACTGAGATGAAATATAACATTGATTAAATGTGTTGTTTAATTATTTATATGTGCTGTTTATTCCATTAAACCTTATAATGAGTTCCAACTAGCATGTAAGTCTAAACAGTTGATAATCCTAAAACTTTTTTTTAGCAACTTATGTTTATATCCTATCCCCTCTTTTCTGCTTATTAATTAATCAACTTTTGCAACTCTCAATCTATCAAAAAAAGGGACAGTCCACAGATCATTCACTTGGTCACCTCATCTCTGGATCCTCTCCACTGCTTCATTACCAAGAAACCCAGGTAACCAGACTTGTTAACAGTAATCTACATGTAGCCATATTTAGAACCTTATGAAGAGGAATGACAATTTCCTTTTCTCTGCTTGTCTTGTATTCTTCAATAATGGTCTCTTTTAGTAATCTTATGAGCTACTTTGGCCACCTCTGTAATATGCACTTTGAATATGAACTATATGAACTCCCTATCCACCAACATCCATAAATGGTTAGCTTCATCAATTTCTTGGACTACACTTTCCATCAATGAGGTACATGACTTATAATATTTTTATCCCAAAATACATCTTTACACTTTTCTACATTAATCTGATATATTATACTATCCACCTATTGAAATCATCCTTTAAACTCTGCATTATCTTAACTATTACACTAACCAATTCTGCATCATTAGCAAACAACTGAAAATTTCCCTTCAAATAATTTTCTATATCATTTGTATTAAACTAAACTTGCCACTTAAATACAGTAGTAAACAAGTTTTTTTTCACTTTAAATTAATCATCTGTCCATTAGACAATAGGGCAATACCATTCTTGTTCTCAAACATTCAATGTTAGCTGCATGTTAAATATTTCAGATCCATATGGAAACTGTGTGGGGAGGGTGTTAGCAGAGGAGTAGGTTCTTTGCATGCAGAGGGATGAGGAGTAGGTTTTTTGTATGGTATAACATTGCCTGGGTGTGTTGTGGGTGTAGACCCATTGAATCAGCTAAAGGCAATAAGTGTGTACCTCCCACAATGAGTCTCTGACTCCATGGAGGTCAAATGTTAATAATAATAATATTTTTATATTTAGTATAATATTTAATTTCATTTCATTTTGCGTAACTTAGATACTAGAAGTCTGAACAAAAACTTAATTCTGTCATTAATTCTTAATTGTCTTAATTCTGGACATTAATTTGGCAAATTTCAGTAAAAAAATCTCAAATATCATCATTATTCATTCATCCATCCAGTTGGAGCAATGCTGTTATATGCATGTAGATAAATTTTCTCTCATTTCTGCTTATGCTGCGCCTACAAGTAATCATCCTCAGTGTTACATTATTTCTATTATATAAGATTATATTAAGCAATCACTAAGACTTGACTATCATCACTTAAGAGCAAAGTATAGATGAAGAGATTTGCTCATTTCGAATGAACTCTACATGGATCCTAACAGAGTGCAAAAGGAACATAATTTTAACATATTGTGGAACAGTTTTTGTGTTATTCTTAGCTTTTTCAAATTTATTCTTACAAAAGCAAATAAATCTGAAAAACTAAAGCCATAATTTTACCTATTAATAGTAATTCTCTAAGCTAAATCAGGGAATATTAATTCTGTCCCTAAACCTTAGGAAAAAATAAATGAAAAACAAACATACATAAATATAAAGGAACTACGCCAAGAATAATAAATGCTGAATAATTAAACAGCTATCAATAATTCATGAAAACAATATTTATTTATTTATTTTTTTGCAAAACTTGAAATAATAAAAAGTAAGTAATAATAAAAAGAGTAAAAACAAAGTTTAAATTCAAACAGTAACCTTTTTGGATAATACTGCTATTGCTGAAAGCCCTAATAATTATGCTCCAGCCTTCACATATCACACTTTTGTTGTCAATTTTTTTATCTTGCTCTTTATCAAATCATCAATTTAAAAAGATCACAAAGGTCAAAGTTTTCTTTTGGAAACAATGTATCATTAGATATAACTATAGTTAAAATCAAATAATACACTGCTCAGTTATGTCCATCAAACATTCTTAATAAATGACTACATAAGTCAATGTGATCATTAACTATTTCTCTTAATTTGAAAAAAAAAAAAAAAAAAAAAAAAAGGAATTTTATTAAAGCAATATTTTTTTAGGTGGTTTCCACTCATGAAAGGTGTGGAAACCACCTATAATAGATTTGCATTGGTGAGCCAAGGATGTTTTTTTCCATTTTTATCAATTTTATATATATTTCTTTTATAATTTATTTATTTATTTTTATACAGTCTGGAAACCCTGATCTAGAGACCAAACATGAAATTTTTTCAAACACTTCAGGTCTCTGATAAGCAGAGCAATGGTCTCACACTGAGTAATGAAATTCATCTCGCAGCCCAAATTTCGCTTCATGGAACAAACTCAGAGAAATAACAAGGCCTACCTTTAAAAATAAGTAATTAATAATTTTTTTTTTTTTTTATTTAAAAAGGAAAATGTGTCTGATGTTTTACTTTTTTTTATTTTGATATAACTACAGTTAAAACTAACTGTAACAAAAACAAATTAAAATTGCAGTACATTTACAATTCAGAAAGAACAAAACAAAACAGGTGCTTGATGGCAGGTTGCTAGGGAAAAAAGATCCAGAGGAAGACCAGGACCTAGGGTGAGCAATGCATTCAGTAGTGCTACATAAGACCAAAATGTGAAATCTATCCCACCACTAGTATTTTCACAGAAAATCACAAACATCCATGCCCATGATGGGATTCGAACCCGCAGCCTTTTGGCTGGAGAGCAGATACGCTTACCACTCAGCCAACCAGGCCTGCTGTTGGCTGAGTGGAAAGATAATAAAACATATTCAGAATATAAATTTATTATTCCACTTCTTAACAAAGAATTGAGCTAATGTATTTTGGCAGGCATTTTGTTTCTTTTTTCATACAACTGACAGTATGGTCCTATTGCCTCTTCTACTACTTCTGCAAATTTTATTGCTTCTCTCTTCATCAGGGTCAGCCTCTAAGCATTTCTGCTTAAAAATTTCGATTGTATGAAAAATATTTTCAAATTGTGTCTGTGAAATCTCTTTGGACTTGTCAGTGATTAAATTTTCTTCATATTCTTCAGGATTTTCCAACTGCTTATCTAAATTTAGCAGGTAGGAATCATTCAATTTCTCAGAATGAGATTTAATTAACTTAGATTCATTTGAAAAGCCTCTTAAAATCATTTGCACAATGTGGAAGAATGTGCTTCCAAATGGCTCGCATTTGCAATTTATAACCAGGCTGAGAGCTCTCTCTCTGATTTGGCCAGTCTTGGAAGGCATTCACTTTCAAAAAAAAAAAAAAAAAAAGGCAGTTTCATCAACATTAAATATTTGTTGGTCACAATAACTCCCCTTCTTATACAATTTTTTTCAAAATCTCTGGATAATTTGCAGCCATCTCCTTATCTGCACTTGCAGCTTCGCCTATAATTAGAACATTATGCAGGCTATTTCCCTTTTTGAAACACTCAAACCACACAGCATGCATGAAATTCTTCTTTTCCACACCGATAGCCCTTTCTTTCAAGGTTGTAAAGAGACTTAATGCTTTTGATTTAATAAGGTCAGTGCTTAGTGGGATTCATTTTTGGTTATAATCTTTGATCTGTGTAGAAAAAAGTCTAATTCAATCATTATAATACTTTGATTTCAAGTGGTCTGAATGCTTGATGAACTTGAAGCAGCTTTACCTTTCTCTTTGTATTCAGCAGCTTTGCTTAAAATTGCTCTTATAGTTGATTCACCCATTTTTGTGTTCTTGTCCTATCTTTGCTATGGATTCAACTTGTTCATTTTCCTTTATTACTTCAAGTTTTTCTTCCAATGAGACTACTTTTCAAATCATTTTCACACTTCCACTTTTTTTGCTCACTAATTCTTTTACTCATGATGAAAGGTTGGAAAAATACTTTAAGATAAAAAAAGTAAGGAAAACAATTGCAAAGGAGGTACAAGATATGATCATCAAAATGCTATGTAAATTAGCAGACATATTTGCTGGTAAATTTGCAAAATAGTGTACATGGAAATAGTGCAATATGCCATTAAAAAATAACTTTGTAAAATGTTTTAAATCAGTAATAAATTATTTCATCCTGGTGAGTGATAATTTAAAATTGTTAGCAATAAAAAATGTATAGTTCGAAAATTTTTAAAATCTGTAACATTTATTTTTAAGATGCATATAGGTGCACTAATCGAATTTGGGTATAGAATAAAAATGACGCACTAATCGAAAATGAACTAATCGGAGGCGCATTAATCGAGGGATTGCTGTATTATAGTATCTAGTAATCCCTTCAGGGTGCATATCAGGAATTGTTGATGCTAATGAAATCAATTATTTTTATACTTTAAGACAAATAGTTGAGAAACCATGAGAATAAAAGAAGGATTTATATTTGTTTTGTAGTGTTCAGGTTTTTTTAAGTGAATTGAATTACTGATGTAACAAATCTGATATGAAAAGCAGCAAAAAACAGAAAACTATGAAAATAGGAACATGGAAAACATGAAATGCATCTGCGATGGAGAACCTAGAAAACAAGATAGAATATTTCAGCTATTTTAGTATAATTTTTAGAGAAATGGCAAATTAAATATGGAATAAAATAAGTAAAGCTAGTATTGTGGGGAGTCAAAAAAATGAATAAATTTATATTAAAATAAAAGAGACTAAACACTATACCAACAGCACAAGAACAGTACTCAAATCAATTTAAATTATGGATCTGAGAGAGATTGAATAGAAACAAAACAGTTTGAAGACTAAAAAAAAAACACACAAACATGAGTGTTCTGCAAAAAATTAGGAAAGTAAACAGATGGCATCAATGTCAGAATCATTCTGACATTGACATGCCAAGACATTCACTCATGTAAGGAGAAACGGTGCAGTTGTAAACACGTGCAATGAGTGATGACTGCAAGAGTAACAAACTGTATTTAAATAGTTTTGGTAATGAGTACAGTGTATAGATCTGAAGAAGTAAGTGGTGATATAAAAGAAGAGGAAAGGATAGCAGAGACTAAAGGTGCTTGTGAATGAAAAGGCATAATGTGAATGAGAAGAATGTGAATAAAACAAAGGAGTGGCCTGACTCACAAGGGGAATATTTGAATCTCAAGAAAATTACAGAATAGAAAGTATAGAGAAGAATGGCTAAAATAAAAGTCACATCTGAGAAGTGCCAGTAACACTTGTTACACGCCAAAAAGGAACTAAAGTACTATGTTTATGAAAATGTGAGAAGTATCAGAAATATGAAGAATAAAACTGTTACAGTGAAGTTCATTTGTCTCAAACTGATAGAATAAATGAGATAGCGGCTGGTTGATGATGATATCCTGATAGGAAGAGAGTTGGAGGTGTATGATGTTTTTTTTTTAATGTCTGTTTGATGGTGCAAGGACAGCTGTAGTCATACTGTGCCAGTAAATGATCAAAGCAGTATAAAAAGTAAAAAAAAATAGTAAAAATGGCATAAATAGATATAGATAAGAATGTATATGAATATAGTTCTTAAAAGGTATATAAAAAAAGTATAAAAAAGATGGATACAAAGCAGGTAGAAAACAATCTATGAAAAAAGGAGTAAAAAAGAAATAAAAAACAAGGTACTAAAAGGATGCCTACAAAAAACAACACTGTATAAATGAAAATAATGTAAATTAGCTATATATGTAAAAGATATTAATTGTCCATAAAAATTTAAAAACAAAAGAAACATTTGTTGAGTCTGATAAAATATGCCTGAGTGTAGAAAGCTCAGACAGATTGTGAATATGAATCAGCATACTTCAATTCTTTTTTTATTTTTAAATTATTTATTGTGCAGTACATATTTATCCTCTCAAAAATGTCTGGAAAGAAGAAATGTAAATTTGAGAATACAAAATTATTATTATTATTATTATTCAGGCCTCCAAGGAGTCAAAAGACTCATCGAGGGAGGTCCTTCCTAAGACAAAGTCTGTCAAGACTCACTGAGGGGAGGTCCCCCCCCCCCCTGAGAAACACAAAGTCTATCATACCACTCTTTAAACTCACTGACCGTTCTCGCTCCCACCTTGCTAACATTGCCTGATGCATTGCCATCTCTCCATCAGGCAATGCATTCCACGGCTCAACCACCCTCCACACAAAGAAACCACTCCTTACCCTCTTGCTCACAGTTTCCTTTCGTAACTTCCAGGGATGGCCTCTTGTCATCACTCCTACCCGCTGGTCAACCAAGCGAAAGAACTCCCCAGTGTCAACCCTGTAACCACCTCTCAACAGTTTAAAAGTCTCAATCATATCACCTCTCCTTCTTCTATCCACCAAACTCTGCAGTCCACATTCTCTCAGCCGATCCTCATAACTATCCTTGTACAGTCCTGAAACCATCTTTGTCATCCGTCTTTGTATCCTTTCCACAGTTAATTTATCCCCTTCAAATCCTGGGGACCAAATCTGAGAACAATAGTCCAAGTGTGGTCTGATCAGAGACTTATACAACGGAATGATAACCCTCTTATCTCTGCAGGTCAGTGTCCTTCTCATAATAGCAGCAATCCTCTGTGTTACCTTCACCACCTTTGCAATATGTCCCTTAAACTTCAGGTTTCTATCAATCATCAACCCCAGATCTCTTGTCTCCCCTACTTCCTCCAGTATAACTCCTCCCATAGAGTATGCAGCATCCCATCGATGTTTCCCAAACCTCAAGACCTTACATTTTGCTGCATTAAACTGACACCCCCATTCATTTGCCCATCTATCTAGCTTATTTAAATCCTCTTGCAGGGCTACCACATCAGCACTATTACTAATAATCCTTCCCAGCTTCGCATCATCTGCAAACAACTGAATATCCCCCTGCAATCCACTGGCTATGTCATTGATATAAAGGTTAAACAATGTAGGTCCTAGTACTGAGCCCTGTGGGACCCCACTTGTAACCCTCTGCCTCCTGGAAACTGCTCCACCATACACAACTCTCTGATACCTATCAGACAGCCAATCCTGAATCCAGTTGACCAATCTGACATCCAGACCCATATGCTGCAACTTAAATATCAGCTTATCATGTGGCACCCTGTCAAATGCCTTCGCCAAGTCTAAGAAAATTGCAGTATATGCCTTTCCCTCATCTAATGTTCTTGTAACTTTATTATAAAAGGCTAGCATATTGCTAAAACAAGAGCGTCCTTTCACAAATCCATGTTGATTCTCACAGATAACATTACCCTCATCTGCCCAATGCTGTACACGGTCCCTCACTACTTTCTCCAAGATCTTAACAACTACTGATGACACACAGACTGGCCTATAATTAGACACTTCCAGTCTGTTACCACCCTTATGCAATGGCACTATCTTACCTTCCTTCCATTCCCTGGGCACCTTTGCCAAAGCCAGACTTTCATTGAAAAGCCACGTTAAAGGTACTGTCAATTCCCTAGCACATTCTCTCAAAACTCGTGGCGAAATACCATCCAGTCCCACAGCTTTACTGACATCCAGAGTACTCAGTATCTGAAACACACTCTCCTCCTGTACCTCCAGACCTCGTACCAGTCCTATCCCTCTAGCATCCATAAAAATTTAAAAACAAAAAATCAAACAAACAAAAAATCCATAAAGAAGTGGAAAGCATTAACTTTAGAGGAGAAGAAAGAAATGTTTAGCCTGAGGAATTTAAAATGGAATGGAAAAGATAGCTCCAAGTTTCAGTTGTTCTGTTCTGTGATAAGCATTTTAGAATTCAAATTGTATTTCCAGTAACATAACCCAAATAAATGACTGAGCCTATGGGAAATTAGGATTTGATTGACAATAGTTCCCTAAACAGCAGCTTTCCAAGAACCAAGGTGATAAAAGAGAGTATTTATTGTATTCACTCCACTAGAGAAAATAGTGAAGAGATCTGTGTTTAAGACTCTGGTTATAGAAAAAACCAGACTCATTCGAGTGTCATATGGTTTCTTGAATGAACAGGAGGAATGGAGAATACTGTCATCAGCAAACTACGGATGGGATTTAGGAGGAAGAATGGGAAGAGTATTGACCGCTGGGGATTGAAGTATTTATAAGGAAATCTAATGAGAGGAAGACATCCACTATAACACACAATGAATGACTAGAGAGAAAGCTGGCAATCCAATTAGACATATCTAGAGGGAGACCATAAGACTGCAGCTTGGTGAAAAGGCCTTGATGGCATTTGAAAAGGACTTGGAAATGAACAATAACCATGCAAACTTCTACAAATCTTTCTATATGTGGGTAAGGTTAGCAAGGTGTTCTGCAAGAGACCTCCATCTTGATGATCACCAATTAATTGATGGGTCTCCAGCAATGTTCCCACTAATTTTTTGCTGCGAGTGTGCGCAGAAATTTGCTTGTGTGCAAAATTTGCCTTCTTTTGAAAAGTATATGCACACCGATATGAGTCACCATACTGATCATTTAAGCGAAAAAAAAAGTTAAAAGATTTTAGTTCCTCTTTACCTTCTGGTATCAATGGAACATCAGCCAGGTCACCCCAACTCCCCACCGTGTTCCCACACACACACACGGCAGTAGCCTCCCCAGTAAACAGTTGGAAATCACAATTCACAAGCCTTGAGCAGGACTCGATCTGGGAACTTCACGCATGCGAGGTCAACACGATACCGACTGTACTAGATAGGATTCTAAATGTGTGTATTATTACCATCGCAAGTTGTGTGACATCAATCACAGAGCTAACATAAATATTTTATATGTATTTAATATTGATCTGATTTTATAGGTTAATGTTTAGGTGGAACTTCTTTAATTAATCAATTTTAATTTCATCTTGCTAGTGTGCGCATATTTTTTGCTTTGTGCGCTAGTTGCAAAACGTGTGCGCGCGCGCATGCGCACAGCTTAGAGGGAACATTGGTCTCCAGGTATTGAAGAAGTCATTATGGTCATCACATAATGACTATCATCTTTGAAAGTAATGAAGCAAAAGGCAATGGAACAGTATGATGGCCAACTTTTATCTCCCTTATTTGGAACAGGGTGGATCAAGGTTTTCCCCCATGCTGTTCAGCATATGCCAGAAAATAAGATAGCTCATACAGATGATACAAGATTGGATGTTAGTTCTGGGGCAGACTGGGGATACCATCAGAACCAGAAGCATTGTTTGTATCCAAGCTATTCAGGATTATCTGTCTTTTTTCTGAAAGATTAGAAGGGGCATGCAGTGTGCAGTTCATGATACTGGGAATACTTGTTGTGATCGTTATGTAGGAGTTGGAAGAGCCATCTGAAATGCCATTTGAAAACAAGAGTAAGCTTTTGACATTTGACCCTTATGAAGTCTGCATGGATTTGTTGATAATTTCCTTACATCTTTCTGGCTGAGTGAGAAACTGTAGTTTTTGACTTGAACCATTGAATATACAAGGGGAGGGGGGCTAAAAAGTTCTGATAAACACCTAGAACAAAAATGCTATTGAAGCAACTGATATAACCATAAGAAAGAAAGAACATATCTTAAAACCCTTTAACCCCCATGTTTCATCCAATTGGAATAATTTGTTCTTTTAAGAACAAATTCTTTTAAGATATATAAGAAGATATGCAAGAGGTTTTGAAGAAATTCGAAGACACACAGGTGTGGGCCGTCAAGTCTTCATGTTATAAGAAAAGTCTGCAACTGAGATTCACCAAACTTTGTGAGAGACTTTAGGGGATTGTGACCCAGCATATCCAACAGTTGCTAGACAGGTGGACAAGAAAACTGAGTATCCTGAGACAACAGATGCCCCCAGGTCAGGAAGACCTTTCAAGTGATCACATCTGAAAACATCAATGCAGTGCATGCCATGATCCTTGATGATAGATGAATTCCAGACAAAAGACTCTGTGAATATCCAAGGAATGAGTTGGGATCATTATCTACATCTGCACATGCAGAGGCTCAGCAAAGTGGGTCCCCAAATGTGTGAATGCGGACCAAAAGAGAGACAGTGCACTATATGGTATTGGATGACCAGACAAAAGACTCTGTGGATATCCAGGGAATGAACTGGGATCATTTTGCATGAAGAATTGCAAATGAAAAAGCTTTGCGCAAGATGGGTGCCATGCTTGCTCACAGCAGATCAAAAATGCACTCGCAGTGTTTGAACAGTGCTTGGAGCATTTTAACAAGAATAAAAGTGATTTTGTGCATCAATTTATTACTATGGATGAGATTTTGATTCGCCATTACACACCAGAATCCAACAGCATCAAAGAAGACAAACTTGGTTCCATCAGCAGGAAAGGTCATGGCATCAGTGTTTAGGGATGCAAAGGCATTTTGTTTATTAATTATCTTGAAAAGAGTAACTAGGGAATATTGTTGTGATCTTTTCACCAGACTAGATGAAAAAATTCGTGAGAAAAAACCCAGTGTGCAGAAGAAAAAAATCATCTTTCATCAGGACAATGCAGCTGCCCACAAAGGTGTTTTCACAATGGGAAAATTAAGGGATCTGCATTATGAATTTTTGGAACATTCACCCTATTCCACAGATTTGGCTCCCTCTGACTTCTATCTCTTCCCAAAACTAAAACTGTTTCTCGCTGGTCAGGATTTTTCTTCGAATCAAGAGGTGATTGCAGCTGTAGAGGGGTATTTTGCAGATCTTACTGTGAACCACTACAGGGACGGGATAATGGTGCTGGACATCGCTAGAATAAATGTATCAGTCTTAACGGAGATCATGTTATAAAATAAAAATAATTTTGAAATTATAAATTGGTTTTTTCATTGTTAGGCCGAGAACTTTTCAGACCACCCTCATAAATGAGGTACTGAAGGAAAAATGCCATGGGAAACTAAGCAAAGGCATGTTGCTTAGTTTCCCATGCACCTGCTCAAACTGTTCATGAAACCCAACAGACAATAAACAACTTGGGCTTTAATGTCTACCTCACCCATCCTATTTGCCAGACCTTGCCCTATTTGAGTATTTCCTATTCCCAAATTTAAATAAACACTTGAAAGGAACAAAATTTACCACAGATGATGAAGTTATATCTACAGTTGAGTACTGGTTTGTGCAACAGGGAAAACTTTTTTTCTCAGAGGATTGCAAATGATGCAGCAATGTTGTAACAAGTGTATAACACTTTGTGGAGAATATGCAGAATAATGTATAAGTTAATGGTTCTACCTCAATTCCTTCCATGGTGATTATCACATCTTTTCAGCACACCCTTGTATGCTAAGTGTTTATCCTGAACAGCTGTTTGGAAAGTTTTCAGAGAACCATGACTTGAATAGAATAGAGGACCAAGATTTGCAGTGGAGTAAAGTATAAAGGCCCTCATAATTACTCAGATTATCTGATTGGAGAAGGTGTCTGGATTAGAAGAGAAACAGTAATCAGACCATTGGAAACCACAGAAATCCAGGAGATCATCCCAATTATCACCACTATAAAGTCATCAGGTAAGAGCCAAGATTGGCTGGGAGGAGAATAAGAAATACAGATTAGGTCAGAGTTGCCAAGAATTGAGCAAACTTCTACAGTGTATTTGGAAGGTGAGCTTCTTATGGAAAGGTCCAAAATGTTGGGAGAAAATTATGAGGATTGTCTGATATTCTACCTAGCAGGTGAACATTTATTATGTGACACCTCCAGGGAGTCCAGACTCATCAAAGGAGGGCACCTATTCCACAGCTCTGTCTCCTCCACCACTCAATTCACCAACTACAATGAACAACAACAACTACCATCATCTACACCATCTACTGCCCAGCACTAGTATTTTCATAGACAATCACAAACATACATGCCCACATGGCGGGATTTGAATCCATGGCCTTTTGGCTGGAGAATGGATACGCTAACCACTCGGCCAACCAGGCTGGCTGATATCATGACTAAGAGCAAATAATTTGGCCCCTTCCCACTAGATTGTGATGTCAGAGAAGAGAAGCAGTGCGAGTTATAAAACATATAGTTTGGATAATGAGACTAAATAATGAAAGAATTCAGCATGGTAATCTGAAGTGGGGGATAAAGGCAGCAAATAAAGATTATGAAGTGAGGCCAAGAAATCTTGAGCCAGAGCAGACCATGTAGTGGGGATCCTAGTTTTAATAACCTTTGCACGATACATCTGATCTGACAAAAGCATAAATTCCATCCTTCCCGAAGACACCATGTAGAACAGGACAGCTGAAGCAAACTATAGTCACAAGAGATGTGAATACAGTTTGTGACTACCCAATAGAAATTGGGTTTTGATGTCTGTATGCAATGTGAACATCATTAAGGTTTGTCAATATTAATGATGCCCTAAATATGTTGTTGATATGGATATGAATGTAACTAAGTAATTTTGATGTTATTTAGGCTTTACTTATTTTCTTCTTATTATTTTTTTTAATGGAAGAGGGGAGTGCATTTTTGTGTTTCTTGCATTTGATTAGAAAGAAGCTTACAGAACAGAGACATGTAGATGAGGTGACAAATGCATGCGAGAGACCGTTGCATTTGAATGAGGAAAGACGTAAGCATCTGGAGAGATTGATGTTCTGAATGAGTCAGTGTTTCAATGCATGGAAACTAGAATGCCCAGGGTGGATGGTAGCAGGGGCGGCCTCTCATGGGAATGGGTACTTGGGAGAAGAGGACGACATCAGGTAACACTGGGCCCAGTGGAGTCTAGAGGGGATAATGTTGGGTATAGAAACAATGGCATTTTTATGCTTTAAAGAAGAGGAATTGGTGGCGCTGATAGCATCAGCCTGGCCAAAGATTATTGAGATCACTGAGACATTGACAGAAGAGAATATAATAACAGGAAGAGAAGTAGCAGGAAAGGAAGGAAAGTGTGGTGGTGGAGTACTGCTTATGATAAGTGAGAACTTATGTCCTCTAAGAGTGGAGGCTTTTGAAGGCAGTGACAAAAATGATTTTGAAAGCATATGGGATGAGGTAGAGGTGGAAAAGACAGGATATTTAGTGGAGTATTGCTACAAACCAAGGAGCACAGAGGGTGGGGACCAGGAGATGTTTAGAAAAATGAGCTGCTTGGCAAGTGCAAGAAGAATGATTGTTATGGAAGATTTTAACTACAGCAGTATAAATTGGAGAGAGGAAGATGCATGTAGCAATAAGGGAATGGAATTTCTAGAATTCTTGAGGGACAAATATCTTAGGCAACATATAATAGAGGGAACAAGAGGTTCAATAATTTTAGATTTGGTCATAGCATCAGAAGAGTTGATAATAACTAAGATGACATCTCTCCTACCAGTTGGAGAGAGTGAATGTGGTTTTGACTTCGAAGATGAATAGACATGCAGAAGTATCAAAGAGACGGGAATGTATGTGGAATTATAAGGCCGGTGATTATAATAGTCTTAGACATCAACTTGGGGAACTTTCATGGAGGAAGGAATTGGAAGGCCAGGATATCATTAGTGCTTGGGAAATTGTGAAGGAATATTTGTTAGCAGCAATAGTAAACTGTATTCCACAAGTGAAGAAGAGGACACAATTTGGTGTAATGTGGATGACAAACAATATTAAACAGGAACTGCATGTGAAGGAGAGGCTATGGAAGAGATATAAGGAGACAGGTTAAGAGCGGATGCATGAAGAATATAAGAAACAGGCCAGGAGAGTGACTAATATGGTAAGGAAGGCAAAACTGGAATATGAGAAGAGATTGGCCCTAAGATCCAAAGAAAATCCTAGGGAATGTTTTAGCTATGTGGCCAGTAGTAGTTGGAGAAATGATTGTGGAAGAATGACATTGTGGGATAAAAAGGGGAATAGTGTGACTGATCCAGAGGACATAGTGGAATTGTTCAATGAACACTTTATTGGAGTATTTCATCCTGGAGGAGTAAATTTTAATATTAGAAGGATATGGCAGGTTCGAGGTTTAAAGGTACAGGAGGAGAGTGTGTTCAAAATACTGAGAACTCTGGATGTCAGTAAAGCTGTGGGACTGGATAGTATTTCACCATGAGTTTTGAGAGAACGTGCTAAAAAACTGACAGCTCCTTTGACCTGGCTTTTCAGTGCCCAGGGAATGGATGGAAAGTAAGATAGTGCCATTGCATAAGAGCTGTAGCAGACTGGAAGTGTCTAATTATAGGCCAGTTTGCCATCTCGGAGAAATGTGAGGGACCGTATATACAGCATTGGCCAGATGAGGGCAATGTTATCTGTGAGAGTCAACATGGATTAGTCAAGGGGTGCTCTTGTTTTAGTAATATGCTAGCCTTTTATAATAAAGTTCCAAGAGCAGCAGATGAGGGAAAGGCATATAATGCCATTGGATTTAACAAAGACATTTGACAGGGTGCCACATGATAAGCTGATATTTAAGTTGCAGCACATGGATTTGGATGACAGGTTGGTCAACTGGATTCAGGATTGGCTGTCTGATAGGTATCAATGAGTAGTGTATGGTTGGGCAGTTTCAAGGAGGCAGAGGGTTATAAGTGGGATCCCACAGGGTCAGTACTGGGACCTATACTGTTTAACCTTTAATATCAATGACATTGTCAGTGGACTGCAAGGGGATATTCAGTTGTTTGCGGATGATGTGAAGCTGGGAGGGGTTAGTGCAGATGTGGTGGCCCTGCAAGAGGATTTGAATAAGCTAGACATATGGCCAAATGATTGGGGGTATCGGTTTAATGCAGCAAAATGCAAGGTCTTGACATTTGGGACACATCGATGGGACGCTGCATACTCTATTGGAGGAAGTAGGGGGGGAACAAGAGATCTGGGGTTGATGATTGATAGAAACCTGAAATTCAAGGGACATATTGCAAAGGTGGTACAGGTAACACAGAGGATTGCTGCAATAATGAGAAGGATGCTGACCTGCAGAGATAAAAGAGTTATCATTCATTGTATAAGACCCTGATCAGACCACACTTAGACTATTGCTCTGAGATTTGGTCTCCAGGATTTGAAGGGGATAAATTAACTGTGGAAAGGGTACAATGGCAGATAACAAGGACAGTTTCAGGACTGTACAATGTTAGTTATGAGGATAGGCTGAGGGAATGTGGACTGCAGAGTTTGGTGGATAGAATAAGGAGAGGTGATATGATTGAGACTTTTAAACTGTTGAAAGGTGGTTACAGGGTTGACACTGGAGAGTTCTTTCACTTGGTTGAACAACAGGAAGGAGTGATGACAAGGGGCTATCCCTGGAAATTAACGAAAGGAAACTGTGAGCAAGAGGGTGAGGAGTGGTTTCTTCACATGTAGGGCGGTTGAACCATGGAATGCATTGCCTGATAGTGGTGAGAGCGAGATCGGTCAATGAGTTTAAGGAGTGGCATGATAGACTGTGTTTCCTAGGAGGGACCTCCCATGATGAATCTTGATAGACTTTGTATTTCCTAGGAAGGACCTCCCGCGATGAGTTTGATGCCATGGAGGCCTGAATAATAATAATAATAACTCCCACAGAGGAAGTATCAGACTCCAGTCCAAGAATGGTCTTGACAGTTCTTTTTATTCCAAATTAAATTGTTTATTCTCACTATCATAACTCTTGCATACTTATTCCCCATATATAATACTTGAATCACTCTGCTCATTGTACCAGCAGGAAAATAAAAGTGAAGTAGCAAAAGTGAAGTGTAAGCAGCAGTTAGCTAATGAATCCAAAAAGAATCCTAGGGAGTTTTTTCAATATATATAGCCAGCAAAAAAAAAGAAGAATGATCATGGAAGGATGACATTGATTGGAGAAAATGGTATAAGAACAACTGCTGCAGAAGGTATAGTGAGGATACTTAATGAGCAGTTCATAAAGGTCTTTCATTCTTGTGAATGCGACAACATGGAGAGTTTGAGGGAAGTTGATGATGGGGAGGAGAGTCTGACTATAAGTGAGAAAGAAGTATATGGGGAATTGAGTCAACTATGTTAACCCCTTAATGCACTCAACCGAGTTAATTGGGGTCCAAGAAACTGAATTTTTTCCACGCACCCGAGTTAATATGTGACCGTGAATTTTGGTTTCACATATAAATACAACCAAATATACACAACAGACAATTTTGTGCCTATTTCCTTTCAGCCGAGAAAAGTTGCCAACGGTGTGTATCAGCTATTTCGTTTGCACATTTTTTGTCCACGATTATAACTGCCTAAATTTCTTCAGGCTGTTTTTTTGATGATCAATTGATTCAACGTGTTGTGGATAAAACAAATAGATATGCGAGGAATTGTACCCATGGTAAAGTAAAGACTTCTTGGTATGACACAAATCCAAATGAAATCAGAGCATTTTTGGCTGTTGTACTTTTGCAAAGTATAGTAAGAAAACCAGAATACCGTCATTATTGGACAAAAAATCTATTATTATATACACCGCTTTTTCTGGATTGTATGAGCTGGAAATGCTTTGAGGCCATAAAACAATTTCTACATTTTTCAAATAATGATGAATTTGATCCAGCAAATCACCCTTGCCCAAAACTCAAGAAAATATGGCCAATTTATGAAGATTTGAATAGAAAATTTGGCAATTCAATTGCGCCAGAGAAATTGGTGACTACTGACGAAAGTTTATTGCTTTATAAAGGTCGTCTGTGATGGGTGCAATACATTCCTCTCAAAAGTGCCAGATTCGGCATAAAAACATACTTATTATGTGAATCACAAAGTGGATATGTCTATAATTTTATAATCTATACTGGCAAGAATACCATTCTGAACAGAGATTTTAGCAATCTTCCAATGTCTTCGCAAGTAGTGATGACTTTGATGAAACCTTTATTGAATAAAGGTTATTGTTTGACTATGGACAATTTCTATAATTCACCTGGATTAGCGGATCTATTGATAATAAATAAGATTGATGTTTATGGAACATTACGCGTATCACGAAAAGAAGTACCCAGCGAATTGAAGAATAAAAAATTTAAAACTGGAGAAGTAATTGGTTTTCAGAGAGGGAAAGTGTGTGTGATGAAATGGAAGAACAAGAAGGATATCTCCCTTATCTCTACCATTCACAGTACATCAATGGTAGATATAGAGACGTGCAAAGGAAGAATAAAAAAACCGCAACTTGTGTTGGATTACAATCATACCATAGGTGGTGTTGATCGCATTGATCAACACCTGTCTTCGTATGTTGTACCCAGAAAGAGAGGCAAGAAGTATCATAAAAAATTTTTCTTTCATCTCTTAGACCTAGCACTGTGGAACGCTTTCATGCTTTACCAAAAATCTAGTGGTAAGATTCACTTGATTTTCGCCTCAAAGTAATCAAACTCTCCATTGAAAAAAATAAAACTACAGGCACTTCAAGAAGTGGACGTCCATCAAATATCCCAACACCACTGAGATTATCTGCATGACATTTTCCATCTTTCATACTACCAACAGAAAAGAAAGAAAATCCAACTCGCCAGTGTTTCCTCTGCTCAAGAAAAAGGAATGAACACAATTAAAGGATTCGCAAAGAAACAGGATATACGTGTACTGACTGTTTACTAATTCGGTTTAGCGAAGTAGATGAAGTCTAGTTAACCTTTTTTTTTTTTTTGCATAAAAGAGACATTTTTTGTGTTTTTTCCAAGATTTGTTAATGTTCTTTTGTGTATAAAGAAAATAAAGAATAAAAAAATTGGCGGAAAAACGACCGCTTTCTGATTTTTAATTGGTGCATTAAGGGGTTAATAAGGTTGTGGGACTTGATAATATATCACCACATATTCTAAAGGAATGTGCCAGGGAGTTAGCATCTGTCTTGACATGTTTTTTTAATATGATCTTGCACTGGTTCGATTTCCAAAGGAGTGGAAGGAAGGCAAGATTGTGCTGTTTCATAAGGGAGGTGATAGAACTCAAGCTTCAAATTATAGGCCTATCTATGTGTCAGGTGTTATGGTTAAGGTGTTAGAGAAGCTGGTGAGAACTGGGTTGAGAACAATGGTGTTATTTTTGATGGGCAGCATGGATTTGCTGAAGTGGGGTCATGTTTTAGTAATCTACTTACTTATTACAGTAAGGTGACAGCTTCATTGAACAGAGAAGAGGGATACACAGTAGAATACTTAGATTTTGCAAAGGCTTTTGATAGATTACTGCATGATAAGTTGATAGTCAAACTAGAGCAGATGGGGTTGGATATTAGATTAGTGCATTGAATTGGGGACTGGCTATTAGATTGGTGCATTGAATTGGGGGACTGGCTATCTGACATGCATCAGCAAGTCGTGTATGGGAGAGCAGTATTCCACAAGAGATAAGTCACTACTGGTGTGCCTCAGGGGTCTGTTTTAAGGCCAATGCTGTTTAACCTGTATGTTAATGATATTGGTAAAGATTTGAATGAGGATATTCAGTTGTTTGCAGATGATGCAAAGTTGGAATGAACTATGAAGAGTAGAGATGTCATGGCCTTAGAAGAAGACCTGAATAGATTGAATGAATGGGGATCAAAGTTCAATGTGTCAAAATGTCTTCTTCTCCACGTAGTCCTAAACGGACCATTGGGTCATTCATGGCTGGTAGGCAGTGGTGAGCTATAAGGGGCTCGCGCGAGCCCTTTGTTAAATTTTTCTCAAATTTGCGAGCCCCTTGTTCTTCTGTGGAATGTATACATGCTACTATAATTGCTACTTTAAATTCATATGGATTTTCTGATAACTATATAAAAAATTATTTCATTGCATTTTGTTCTGATGGAGCTAGTGTAATGTTAGGAAACAAATCAGGTGTTGCAATCAAAGTTCTACAAAAAATTTCCTAACGTGATTTGGCATTGCGCTCATCGTTTACACTTAGCATTAGATGATTCGATAAAAAAACATTAAAGAAATAAATCATTTTGAAATATTTATGGATAAATTATATGCTTTTTATAATCAATCACCAAAAAATCAACGAGAATTAAATACGATTGCAAAAGACCTTGGTATTGAAATTTTAAAGATCGGCCATGTATTTAGACCACGATGGGCAGCTTGCAGTTTATGAATGGCTCTTGCTTTGTGGAGAAATTATCCAGCTTTATGCAAGCATTTACCATCGAACGATAAATATAAGGGCTTTTTAAACCGACTTCTCAATTTTTAAAAGATTTAGCATTAATGATTGATATCCTACAGGAATTACCATATCTGTCAGAAGCTCTACAAAGTGGCAATATAAGTATTAAAAGAGCTAAGTTAGTTCTTTTTTTTTCTCGACGATGCGAGCTCTTTGTTAAAATTTTCATATTCACTACTGTTGGTAGGTGATGGTGATGGTTAGGTGCCGACCTCCATTTTAATCGAGGTCGGCACCTAACCCTTGATCCTGGAATGATTCCTTCTAGTGCTTGCTTTGGAATGCCATTAGCCCTCATTTCAGACCATTTCATCTGTCTTCTTCTTCTGATGACTGTCAGAATATTTTCCCTTTTTCCCCCGTCTATTGAATCAATCAGTTTTCGGATATTTTCATTGGTTTCGTGAGCAGTATAGGGAATTTTCAAAAGTCTTCTGTAAGTTTTCATTTCAAAAGACAGGCGTCTCCTCTCATCTTCCCTCAATAAAGTGCAGGCATCACAACCCAAGAGGATAGAATTCACCAAAGTGTCGATTATTCTTAGTCTGGTTGTGATTGCTATTCTGTTATCTCTCCACAATGGTTTTAACTTCTGTAGGGCCACAGTTGCCTTAGCAATTCAGTATTTAATGTTAGTTTTTGAGTGACCATCTTGACTCAGCATGCTTCCTAGATAAGTGAACTTGTTTACATTCTCAATTTGTATCTTTAAGATTCAATGTCTGATTTTAAGTTATCATTGTTTTTGTTTTTTGCAGGTTTATGTATAATCCATATTGTTTTAATTTCCGAAAAATGCGACTGGTTATCTCTTGTAATTCTTCATTCTTCTTCACTTTCTGCCAGGAGATCGATATCTGCAAAACGTAAGTTGTTTATTCGTAGTCAGCCAACTACTATTCCAGTGTCATATTCATGAAGAGCTTCATCTATGCCATATTCCAGAAAACAATTAAAAAGAAGAGGGGACACAAGATGCATCTCTGTCTTATTCCCTGTTCTGCCTGGAACTGTTCACTATTGTAATTCTTAATTTCAATTCTCATATCAGATGAGGAATAAAGAGATTTAATAATCAATTAAGAGGGAGATGTTAAATCCCATTTTATATTATAGCCGGGTACGAAACTCAGGTCGAAATCCATCGACATCCATAGATTTTGACCCGAGTTTTGTACCTGGCTATAAAATAAAATGGGATTTAACATCTCCCTCTTAATTAACAAATTCACCGGTGAAATAGCCTTTTGGCTTATTATCTTTGAAGATTTAATAATGCTAATGATTTTATTGTCTATACCATAATGTTCTAAAATTTTCCATAATACTTCATGCCATATTGAGTCAAAAGCTTTTTGAATGTATAAAAAGTTGTGACAAATTATTTTGTTATGTTCTATGTAATTTTCACCTAGTAAGTGTATTGTAAAAATATGGTCGATTGTACTTCTGGACTTCTGGAAACCTGCTTGTTCATCTGATAGTCTGCTTTCTATTTTCTTTTCGATTCTTGACAATAATATTTTTAACAGGATTTTGCTTGGATGGCTAATAAGGCTTATTGTTCTATAGTTGCTACATTTATTGCTGTTTCCCTTTTTTAGGAATAGGTACAAGGAAAGAAGTACGCCAATCAGAAGAACAAGTCTCTGTGTTCCATACATCCTGAAATAAATTCAGCAAGGTGTCTATGATGATGCCACCTCCTTCGCATATCAGTTCCATTGTAACACCATCAATTCCTGGTAATTTTTCTATTTTTGAGGAGCTAACTGCTGCAATGACTTCTTTTAATATCGGGTAATCTCCTTCCTCCGAATCTCCTGGCAAAATTCCGTCCAAATTAACATCAGTCCGTTGGGGGTTCTTTTGAAAAAGCTTGGTTGCGTAACATCCATCTTATCAACTATTTTTTGGTTATCTGTGATAAGAGTTCCATCTTCATCTTCTATACTCTAATTAATTGGAGTAAAAGGTTTGGATAATTTATTGATAATTTGAAAATAACTTTTAGGATTTTTATTTAAGTCCTCTTCTATGTTTTTGCATTCATCTAGTATCCATAAATTTCTAACATGTTTGACTTCTTTTTTTAATAATCTTGGTAATAAATAAAATAAAAGAGCAATAGGCTTCACTTCGGCATGAAACTCTTTGATGTCGATCTTTGAGTTTCTTATTCGGCTTTGAAATAATGTGGGATTTAATATCCCCTAAATTTAAATAATCTTGGTAATATTTTTATACTGTTCTCTATTGTTACCATTATTAATATGAGAGTTCAAATTTCTTCTTTTGTCGCATAAGTCTAAAATATTTTTGGTTATCCATGATTTACTGACTTTCCTTTTGTATCCAAGAATTTCTTCAGCTGTTTCAGTTACCTTTTGTGAGAAGTATTCGTTATTCGATATTATTATATTTTTTGAAGCTTGTGTCAAAAATTTGTTTTAATTTGTATTTATATAATGTATTTATTTGGGGTCTTTTAATTTTTCTATATTATATCTTTTACGAGTTGTTGTAGGTAATATTTCCCTCATTTTCATATTCACGGTTGTGATGACCATATTGTGGTTGCTGCCAATGTCGGCTCCAGGAAATGATCTGGTTCTTGTGAGGTTGATAGAGTTTTTAAATTTTGTGCTTACAAGGATAAAGTTGATTTGGTTGGGTGTTTTACCATCAGGGGAAGTCCATGTCCATCTTCTGGAAGGTTTATGGGGGAATAGAGTGTTAGTAATGCGAGTTCATTTTGTGACGCAACGCGAGTTCATTTTGTGACGCAAGATAAAAAAATCAGAACTCCCTGGTGGACACAGGAAGTTAAAGAGGCAGTGAAGGAAAAGAAGAAAGCATATCAAAAGTTCCTGTCAAATAAGTCAGCTTGTGCGCTTAGAGAATATAGAGACAAATGCAAGAATGCTAAACACTGTGTAAAACTAGCTAAACAAAAATCATGGGAGGACTTTGGCAAGAATATGGAAAATAAATATCAAGAAGGTGGCAAAATATGGGGGAAGAGAGTGTCAGTAATGCGAGTTCATTTTGTGAGGCAAAATTGATCAATTCACAACCTCTTTCATTTGTCTCCCCATAGTCATACGTCCCGAAAAATGGGAGAAAATCCTTACCAACGTAACTATTTGATAGGTATCAGCAAGTTGTGTATGGGAGAGCAGTATCCCAGAAGAGGAAAGTCACTAGTGGTGTGCCTCAGGGGTCTGTTTTAAGGCCATTGCTGTTTAACCTTATGTTAATGACATTAGCAAAGAATTGGATGAGGATATTCAGTTGTTTGCAGATGATGCAAAGTTGGAATGAACTATAAAGAGTAGAGATGTCATGTGGTGAGGTTGTCTGCAAGGATAAAAAAATCAGAACTCACTGTTGGACACAGGAAGTTAAAGAGGCAGTGAAGGAAAAGAAGAAAGCATATCAAAAGTTCCTGGCAAATAAGTCAGCTTTTACTCTTACAGAATACAGAGACAAATGTAAGAAAGCTAAACAGTGTGTGTAAAACTAGCTAAACAAAAGTCATGGGAGGACTTTGGCAAGAATATAGAAAATAAATATCAAGAAGGTGGCAAAATATTCTGGAGGTTGTTGAAGAAGCTTAGGAATGGAGGAAAGAGTGCTGTAAAAGGAGTTAGAGATGATAAAGGTGACATGAAAACAGGAGAAAAAGATATCCTTGAAGTATGGAGTAATTACTTTGAAAAACTGCTAAATGAAACAAGCAGTGATGACAGCACAGTGATAAAAAAACACTGACCAGGCATGCAGTCAGGAATACATATCCATACTTGAAGTAGAAAAAGCCATCAAAGGCTTGAAATGTGGAAAGGAAGCAGGAGTAGATGATAATCGACTAAAAATGCTGAAGTATGGTGGTGTGAGAGTCTTACAGTGGCTACACTGCATAGTTCAGAAGGCCTGGACAGAGGGACGAATTCCCGATGATTGGAATAGAGCTCTCATAGTACCCATATATAAAAAGAGAAATAAAACTGAATGTGAAAATTACAGAGGTATTTCCCTACTGAGTGTTCCCAGCAAGATCTATGCAAGTATATTTGATAAACGGTTGAGAAGAATTGTGGAAGAAAAGCTTGGTGAAGAACAAGCTGGATTCACGCCAAATAGCGGCTGTCAGGATCAGATCTTCACTTTACGACAAATAGCAGGGAAAGCATGGGAATATAACAAAGATCTGTATTTAAGTTTTGTTGATTTGGAAAAGGTATATGACAAGGTGCCAAGAGAGAAGCTATTCAATACGCTACAGTTATATGGTGTCAATGGGGCATTATATCAAGCAATACTTAGTCTTTATTTGAGTTGTAAGTCAGCAGTTAGAATTGAAGGAAGTACAGGAAGATAGTTTAATGTTAAATCTGGTGTGAGACAAGGATGTACATTATCCCCTCTGTTATTCATTATCTATACCAATCACATTACGAAGGAAAGTGGTATTAAACATGATATCAAAATTGGAGATGCTAATGTCAGCTCTTTGCTTTATGCAGATGATGTTATACTTCTAAATAAATCTGCTACAAGTCTGCAAGATTCTCTGACTAAATTGAATAGCTGTTGTAATAGATATGGTATGAAGGTCAGCAATAAAAAGACAAAGACAATGAAAATAGGCAGAATCATTGAAAATGTCAACTGTGTTGTGAATGGAGAACCTGTGGAACAAGTAAAACATTTCAGCTATTTAGGCACGATTTTTTACTGAAAATGATAAATGAAATATAGAAATAGACAACAGAATCAGCAAAGCTGGTATGGTGGGAAGTCAATTGAATAAATTCATATGGAATAAGAGAGAAATTAGTCGGAACACTAAATTAGCTGTATACAAGACAGTGTTCAAACCAGTTTTAACTTATGGATCTGAGAGGTGGGTCAGAAGTAAAACACTTGACCAAAGACTAGAGACCACAGATATGAGAGTCCTGAGAAAGATTAGAGGCGTGAACAGATGGCATCAATGGCAATATCATATTAAAAACAAGGATATTAGGAAAGAACTTGACATTGTCAGCATCCAGGAATGCGTTAGCAGAGCTAATCTCAGGTGGTATGGTCACTTAAACAGAATGGGCGAGGAAAGATTAGCAAAACGAGTGTTCTCTGCCAGGTTGGCAGGAAAACGACCCAGAGGAAGTCCAAGATATAGGTAGATTGATACGGTCCAAAGTGCCTTAGAGGATAGAAATATAAGATCTGATAATGTTGGAGTCTTGACAAGTAACAGACTGATTTGGAGGAAAATTGTAGATAGGAAGTTAGTAATGATGTAAATTTTTCATGTAGTACTATCATATCCTGTACACCCCTTGAGGGTACATAGCAGGAATTTGATGATGAGGTGGAGAAGTTAAGGGATCTAGGAATGATGGCAGATAAGGATCTAAAATTTAGGTCCTTATTAAAGTTAGGAGGATATAATTATAAATGAGATGTCAAATCATCCACCAATTGGTGAGAGTGACCATGAGGTGATTACCTGGGTGGTTGGCAGCAGTGCAATGACCTCTGTGAGAAAAAGGTATATGTGGAACTACAAGGGGGATGATTATGAAGAGCTCAGGAGACAGCTTGCGGGTGTAGCATGGAATGAGGAGTTAGCTGGAAAAGAAAAATCTTATTTCCACAGTAATAAGATTTTTTAATTACTATGGTTACTTGTGTATGTTTAGTCATGAATGCTCCACGTTTCATTATACAACAAAATATTATATATATATATATATATATATATATATATATATATATATTATAATTATTACTGTAATAATTATTATTGCTGTTGCACAGAACCTCTGTTGAGTCTGAAGATTCATCATGGGAATGTTAAAAATACCAAGCAATTTTAAACCTGGTTTTACTCCATTTCCCAAGTAAGCAAACAGACAAACAAGTCAGGTTTGCGCCTGCAAGTGGTGCATGTCTAGCTGATCCTACAGATAGTGCAAGACCAAGGCAACTCGTGGTAAAGGTGGCATAAGCTCTGATCACTAATCTTAATCTTTACCCTTAATGCCAAAACACATCTCTGAGAAGGGGATGCATGATGTTTTGTATTAAAGGCAAGAGGCCACTACCCAGACCGGTTTCGACCTTTATTGAGGTCTCATCAGTGGGAGCTAGGCTAGAAATACCAAGATTTAGTAATACAGAGCTTATAAGTATTTTACCAGAACAAGTTGCCATAAGGTGTTTTAACCTTATTAAATAAAAATCTCTGGAGGAGATATAAATGTAGAAAGTATTTTACCTTGGGTATAGTAAATGTTAAAAATACCAAGCAATTTTAAACCTGGTTTTACTCCATTTCCCAAGTAAGCAAACAGACAAACAAGTAAATACTTTCTACATTTATATCTCCTCCAGAGATTTTTATTTAATAAGGTTAAAACACCTTATGGCAACTTGTTCTGGTAAAATACTTATAAGCTCTGTATTACTAAATCTTGGTATTTCTAGCCTAGCTCCTACTGATGAGACCTCAATAAAGGTCGAAACCGGTCTGGGTAGTGGCCTCTTGCCTTTAATACAAAACATCATGCATCCCCTTCTTAGAGATGTGTTTTGGCATTAAGGATAAATATTAAGATTAGTGATCAGAGCTTATGCCACCTTTACCATGAGTTGCTTTGGTCTTGCACTACCTGTAGGATCAGCTAGCCTTGCATCACTTGCAGGCGCAAACCAGACTTGTTTGTCTGTTTGCTTACTTGGGAAATGGAGTAAAACCAGGTTTAAAATTGCTTGGTATTTTTAACATTTATTATACCCAAGGTAAAATACTTTCTACACTCATCATGGGAAAACACTATCCACACTATTTTACCTCTTCTTGTACAACTCTGTATCTACCAACAACAATGCACTTACAACAGACAACCTATTCCATTTATTCACATTCTTCATGCAAAAAATTAGTCCTCGCTAACACATTCTTACTCAATTTCAAGGGATGATATCCCAGGAAATTGGGGAAAAAAAAAAAAAAAATTAGCAATTGGCCAATGGGCTGAAAAATTTCCTTTGTTCTATCCTCTTCCTTCTTTCACACCTATCAACCAATCCATAAAACCTCACTTTATTTTCACAGTAGCAGTATGCAGACCACTCACCATATTGGTCACTTGCTCTGGATCCTCTCCACCACTTTTTTATCTCGAAGAAACTTGGATACCAGATCTGAGGTGATCTAGATCTGGTATCCAAGGTAATACCAGATCTGCAAGCTCTCTACATTTCCTTGATTATATTACTCAATTTTGAATCATCTGCAAACAACTGCATATTTTTATTCAGATCATTTCCTGTATATTTACATACAAATGAAACAACAGTAGTCCAAGTCCAAGCAGAGAGCCTTGCAACATGCTTAGTTACCTGCTTTTTCCTGAATTTTCTTCAAAACCTACTCTGGTATCTCTCCATTACCCACCCTCATATCTCTCCCCATTTGTACCAATTTGTGTCACAGTGTTTGTGTTACAAAATCCTGTAGCATCACTGTTATAAAAAAAAAAAAAAGTGAGTAAATTACTACGACATCACCTATCCTTCACAAAGCCCTGCTGACCTCTCAATGAATAGAATTTTAATCCACCCATTCCTTGCCGTGATAATTTAACTATTTTGTCCACTTTAATCACCTTGTTACTATAAGTACTTCTTTCTTTATCCTTCCATATTCACTCTTTCTGATTTCCTTTGGCCTACTTCGCTAATTTTTTTTTTATAATCTGATCTTTTCGGCTGTAAACAGCCGAAAGGCTATAACCTAACCTCGACAATCTGATCTTTCCCTCATTACCATCCAGTCACCTTAACTGCATGTGACTTATACTGCTTATGAGCTTGTTGATCCCCTTTCTCATTATATACTTGCCACACTATTTTATTTTTTTGGCAGCTCATGCTTAATGATACCACTGGCAGCTCCTACCTAATTTATTCTCCTGACCTTGTGTACTCGAAGCAGTGGGATGTGCTTGTGCCGTGAATGACCTTGAAGCATTGAGATAAGCATTGTTCACTGACGCATGTAGTTGGTCTGTAGGCAGTTAAAAAAGAAACACGTGTGAAGTCACTTTGCTAGAATAATGTCTAACGTTAAACTTGAGCAGCTCATTAATCTCAAATTCCTTATGAAATTGAAGAAATCATCAACCAAGTGTTTGAAACTATTGCAGGAGGAGTACAGTGATAACGTAATATCACATACATGAATGTTTGAATGGCACAAATGCTTAGTTGAAGGTCGAGAAAACATTGAAGATGATAAACAACCAGGTCGCCCTGTCACGGCAGCAACCAAACAAAATGTTGTGAAAATTAATGAAACTGTCCACAATGATTGCCGATTAAGCATTTGGATGATAGCAGTCATGGTACACATTGATAAGGAGATTGTACGACAAATGTTGCATGAGCAACTGAACATGAACAAAGTCTCACTAAAATGATTCACAAAAACTTGTGTCAGGAGCAGAACAACGTCCAGAAACAAATCTGCACTGACATCATGGAATGGCTGACAGCAGAGCCAGACTTGCAGGAGAAGATCATCACATGTGATGAGACATGGATTTTCATGTAAGATCCAAAAACAAAGAGACAATCGATGTACTGGAAAACTCTCACGTCACCAAGAATGAAAAATGCAAGCATGAACAAGTCAAAACTGAAGGCAATACTGATTGTTTTTTTTTTTTTATAACAATGGCATGGTAATAGTTGAATGGGTACCAGAGGGTCAGACAGTTAACCAACATTACTACCTTGAGGTTCTGGCCAAGCTGAGAGAACGAGTGAGGAAGAAGAGACCCGATCTGTGGAAGAACAACGCTTGGATTCTCCATCAGGACAACACTCCAGCCCACAGTGCACAGTCTGTAAAGCAGTATCTGGCTGATAAGAAGATCCCAGTGTTGGACCATCCACCTTACTCACCAGACTTAGCTCCATGTGACCTTTACATTTTTCCAAAGTTGAAATCAGCATTGAAGGGCACCAATTTTCAGTCATTGGATGAGGTAAAGGAGAAAATGGCACTACTACTGAAGCAGATAACACCAGATGACTTACAGCACTGCTTCCAACAATGGAAAATTCGTATGAAATGGTGTATAGATAGAGGAGGGGAGTATGTTGAAGGGGATAACAATCAAGTTGTACAATTGTAACAATAAATTGTAACATTGTTTGCAACCAGTTAGTTTGCAATCTCGTTATTTAATAGCCACACCTTGTACAGTCTGATATTGCTTCCTTCAGACACCTACTGATCATCGCCCATGCACTGCTAACATCCTTCAGTTGCAGATTCTTATGCCATGTTACTGCTTCAAGCGTCCTCCTATGCTTGTCATAATCACCTGTCCCTGCACTTCCACATATACTCAATAACTGAAATCCCTTATGGAACCTTCCAATTCAAGACTGCATGGTTACCTTCACCAATCAAAGGCAATGTTGCTACCATAGTTACATACAGATCTGATCCTATGACCAGGGCAAGTATTCTCAAACTTTAAGGAGATATGAAAAACATCATGATCTTAAATATGCTGCTTAAAGTGAACATTATGATCTCCAATGAATGTTTCGGGTAGTAATATTTAAAGAATAGTAAAACAAATATGTTTGCACAATATTATCCTCAGTCATATCTAAATAAATCCTCAAATGCCTTTTATTCCCTAAAGGAAGTAGATGGAGCCAAAGACCAAATAACATACCTTTGTGCATATATATTATTATTATTATTATTATTATTTGACACCTCCAGAGAGTCCAAAGACTCATCAAGGGAGAGTGTGCCAACAGCATCGAACGATTGGTCCCCTTCCAACTACTAACTGCGCTCAAACTTACTTAACTGAGTTAGTAGCAGAGGCTCTACCAATCGACCAACCTTTGCCAGCATATACATACATAAACTCCACACAAGATTACAAAACCTATAACATAACAGCACTAAGGTAGTAGAGAGTTTGGTTTGAGTATTTCATAATGAGATGTATATTAATAAGAAAAAATAACTTGGGTTTCTCAAATTACAATGCTGGAAGATTTTTAAATATTTCATGTACTAAATACTATACATTTTTGTCATATATCACCTATACAGGTGATATATGACATCTTCAATGTAAACTATTAACTTTTCTAAAAATAAATATGCAACGTTTAGAATAATTTTACAATTTCAGTATAACATTTTTGTTTGGTTGGCTGTTTTGAAGTCGCATCTACCGATTACTGTATCATGCAGTTACAGAAACAGCAATTTTTGTCATATGGATATGCTGAAATGAGTTTGTTTAGAATTATACGATGATGACAAAACATGTCGATAAACAGTACATTATAATTTCAACGAGTATTCAGCTTTAATTCTGGAAACTCCTCTTCTTTTCTAGCAAATTATGACAGAAGATAGAAAGGAAAAATAAATTAATGTATTTTAGAGAACGTACTCAACTTCATTTGTGGATCTTACCCTATAATCATGTTGTCACGTTCCACTGTTCATATTTAAAGTTCTATCTTACAGTTCAACACACTTGTGATTATGAATTCAACATAACACTTGTACCAACTAAGTATACGACTATTATTCTGGAAGGTCTTATGCTTCAAATTAACAACTCCATAACTTTACTTTACTTGATGATTCGACAACTTAAACTTTAAGATACCGTGGTTGTCAGTTTGTAACACGGAGTGTTCATTGGTGGCGCCATCTATATTTCTTATTACTTTCGCTTCAGTTTGTGACTAAAGGAGTAACAGAAAAATTTAATACTTAAAAATAAATTTAAAAAATAAAATACTTTTATTTCTATATTAAAATATGGCATGTGAATATTTAAGCAAATGATAATATTTAAGCAAACTTTCTTTTGCACCTGCGATCTAGATTAGTGATAGCATTAGCTGACACATTTCATCATCGTCAACAAGTATGACATGCTGTTATGGGAAGAAGTTTCCATTATATATAATTTCTTTTTTTTCCTCCCCTATGTTTTTTAATAGGACAGAAGATAATTCTGTGTACATGATAGCACATGTTTTGTTTCTAAATGTATGCGGTTATTAAAAATATAACATGTTATTTGCTGATTGTGATATGTGTACTTTTTGTGCCCTGTTTACGTGTGGAGACGAAACATGAGGTATGTTCACGATAATTTATCAATATCTCTACTTACGTTATTAGCATCATCGTTATTGCCATGGTATGGTATTGTGGATTGCAACTTTATTTGTCGAAAGCCAGTTTATTCGAATTTATTATTTTTTTTTAAATTTTTCATACAATGGTATTGAATGAATGGAATCGGTTGCCTGAGGTGGTTGCCAGTTCTTCGTCAGTGAATCAGTTTAAGAAGTGTAGGTACTGTGTTAATAATAGTTAATTTCTTACCCCTGTGGTGAAATTTTGGTTGCATTGTGGGAAGTATCATAGGTATATCGAGGACGATGTTTGTAGGTCTGTCTTGTCTGTTAGCTTGCTTTATATCATCACTCCATTGCATCCAATGTTTTGTTATTATTCCATCATCAAATGCATTTTAGGGTCCAATTCCCTTAAGAGATTCCTTCTTAACTGCCTTGTCTTGAAGTTTCTAATCTCTGATAGTTGGGATACGTGAAAAACAAACAAAAAAAACTTAGAGATTGAATGTAATAGCTGTCTTCCTTTTCTAGACCTTTACGCACCTGATGGCAATCTTCAGTTTTCTGTTTATGAAAGAAGAATGATACAAGCAGGTACATCAATGTGGTGTTGCTATCATCCTAGCCAAAGTAAGTTACTGTCATAACATCGATCTGCTACTTTTGCGTCTTTTGTTCCATAGCTGCACTATTACAACAAGAACAACTGTGTGGACTAACTGTCTGTGAAAAGACAGTTAGTCCACACAGTTATTCGAATGGCTGTGCGCTTCGCAATCATATGCCTGGGAAAGGAGTGACCTAGGTTAGATTCCTGTCACCGATGTGAAGAGATTAAGGATCTTTCTCAGACATAGCCAAGTTAGCCAGTCTTGGGCGTGGACTGCAGGGTTTTTCTCCCCAGTTTATCTGGGGTTTTTCCTCCCGCAAGCAGGCAAATCGGCCCCGTGAACACACGCATCTTCAGACATTGGACACACTCGGAGGCATAGGGCTAGCCATGTTATCCTCGGGACCGGTAAGGCTTAGAAGGCTAAGGATAGCCCCGTAACCACTAGGCCTAATACGTGAAGGGAAGAAGAAAAGACAGTTATATCCATTGTCCCATGCAGAAATTTATTGTGTGTGTCTTACCTATTATGTGGCTTACTGTACCTTTTGGTTCCACAGAAAAGATCCATTTAGATGAACATCAGGGCTGCAGTAATAATAATAATAATAATAACAAAGGTCTGATAGTCAGTCTTGCCCAAAATACAGTTTCTTCTAGTTTTAGCATTCAGTGGAACATAAAAAAAAAAAATCTATAAAAACAGTTTCCTACTGGAAAAACTATGTAAAAGGAGGTGAAAAATTTACTTCATATATTAAATTTAATCAGTGTTTGTGTACACATACATAAGGAATAGTCAAGGGCGAATGCTGGTCTTGAAATTCACTCTTGCTCTTGTTATCATTCAGGGAGTGAGAGGTGTGATTGAAGTCTGATTAGTGGAATAATGAATTACTGACCATTTAAAACTATATATTTAGAAATTTATGTACATTTAATCATACAAATACAACATTTATTTTACAAATGATATTCTATCTTTTTCAATTTAGCTACGTGAATACAAATTTTACCCTACGGTTCTTCTTTATGAACTGGTTAATAACATCGTTATAAAAAGTTGGTTGTAACTTAATTTTCCCAAGCAACACGCACGCTTCTAAAGGCTGGCTGAAGTTCACTGGCTAGAGCTACATTGACTGCGTATGGCCTGTGTTTAAGCAAAAAAGGAAACAGCTATGCGCACGCATGAAATCAAAGTGCTGCTGCAAGGACCTGGAAGCTCCTACAAGAGAGCAAGCCAAGGTAGCTTTGACTAGACGAGCGAGCATCGGTCTTTGATACACAACGCAAAGATCAATTATTGCCATGCAAGCTTAAGCGTCTTCTGTCTATAAAAATAAAAGCCTAAATGGAATGCTTATAAATCCTTCATTTATTAACAAATAAATATTACTTCTTTCTCAATTAATGAGCTTGTGCAGCATGCATGGAGAATTTGCCCCTGGGAATGGTTCATGCGACCAAATCATGAAGAAAACAACAACAATACACATTAATTTTTATAAACATAGCTAGTTATGCTCTTCTACTTATTTTTCAGTAGGGTTTATACAAAAACCCACTTTTGAAAAGACCGGCTTTCGAATTCTAGTATTTCCAGAAAAACTGGTTAAACTGATTTTAGAATTTTTACAAAAAAAAAGAAAAAAACATATATAATTAAAACAGTAAAAAAAATTTATACTTATTTAAAAATTTTTCAGTTTAATATTTATAGGTCTGTGTCGCTCAGTAGAAGTGGCACTGTGTCCTTGTGTCCAAGTGGGACTTGCGTCCTCTGTGCTTGGTCACTCGAAATTAGACTTAGGTTCAACTCTAGTCGCTGACTGGAGGAACTTTTTCCAAGCCTATTTTCGACCGGTTCCTGAGTTAGTTGATCTCTGGCACGGGCAAGCAGGTTTTTCCTTCTGGAAACTTGGAATTTTCATTCCGTAAACTCGAGAAAATCGACAGTAGTATCAACATTATTTAAGACAGTAACATATCCTGTTAGAGTTAGGTACCAAGAGATGGCAGCACTTGTTTGCCAGCCTCTTCATAGGTGGCTGCCTATAATTAGTGATTGACATAGGCCAGCTATCTCTGATTGGCTACTGGTGGAGATTGAACTACCCACTCAGTTTCCAAAAGCTACATAGGGTATAAAGGCCTCACCTACTCCTTATAAGGGAATAAAAGGCGTTAGCTGATTTATTTTATTTTATTTATTTTATTTTATATTTATGGAGCTACAAAAATATAACAAAATAAAATATACTCTATACAAAACCAAATAAATAAAAAAAACTAAAATAACTAAAATCCGTACAATTTTTCAGTTTATTTAATATTTATGGAACTACAAGAATATGATAAAATAAAATATACTTTATACAAAACCAAATTAAAAAAAAACTAAAATAACTAAAACCGTACAAAATCTAAATTATAAATTATTATTTCATTTAATATTTTTCTTCAGGAAATATGATTTCCTGAAAAAAAATTCGATTACTTAGTCTTGTTCTTATTCTAGATACAAAATTGCCTGAAATAGAAAATACTCTCTCACTGGCTACTGAACTTGGTTTTATCATTTTCAGGGCATCAAATTATTATTATTATTCAGGCCTCCATGTAGTCAAAAGATTCACCTCAGGAGATCCTTCCTACAAAAACACAAATTCTATCATACCACTCCTTAAACTCATTGACCATTCTCGCCCTCACCACTCTATCAGGCAATGCATTTCATGGTTCAACCACCCTCCATGCAAAGAAACCACTCCTCACCCTCTTGCTCACAGTTTCCTTTCGTAATTTCCAGGGATGGCCTCTTGTCATCACTCCTACCCGCTGGTCAACCAAGCGAAAGAACTCCCCAGTGTCAACCCTGTAACCACCTCTCAACAGTTTAAAAGTCTCAATCATATCACCTCTCCTTCTTCTATCCACCAAACTCTGCAGTCCACATTTCCTCAGCCGATCCTCATAACTAACATTGTACAGTTCTGAAACTGTCTTTGTTATCTGCCTTTGAACCCTTTCCACAGTTAATTTATCCAGTTCAAATCCTGGGGATCAAATCTGAGAACAATAGTCCAAGTGTGGTCTGATCAGGGTCTTATATAATGAATGATAACTCTTTTATCTCTGCAGGTCAGCATCCTTCTCATTATTGCAGCAATCCTCTGTGTTACCTTCACCACCTTTGCAATATGTCCCTTAAATTTCAGGTTTCTATCAATCATCAACCCCAGATCTCTCGTCTCCCCTACTTCCTTTAGTATATCTCCTCCAATAGAGTATGCAGCATCCCATCGATGTTTCCCAAACCTCAAGACCTTACATTTTGCTGCATTAAACTGACACCCCCATTCATTTGCCCATCTATCTAGCTTATTCAAATCCTCTTGCAGGGCTACCACATCTGCACTATTACTAATAACCCTTCCCAGTTTCACATCATCTTCAAACAACTGAATATCCCCCTGCAATCTACTGACAATGTCATTGATATAAAGGTTAAACAGTATAGGTCCCAGCTGAGTCCTGTGGGACCCCACTTGTAACCCTCTGTCTCCTTGAAACTGCCCCACCATGCACAACTCTCTGATACCAATGGACAGCCAATCCTGAATCCAGTTGACCAACCTGACATCCAAACCCATGTGCTGCAGCTTAAATATCAGCTTATCATGTGGCACCCTGTCAAATGCCTTCGCAAAATCCAAGAAAATGGCAGTATATGCCTTTCCCTCATCTGCTGCTCTTGTAACTTTATTATAAAAGGCTAGCATATTTCTAAAACAAGAGTGCCCCTTCACAAATCCATGTTGACTCTCACAGATAACATTACCCTCATCTGCCCAATGCTGTATACGGTCTCTAACTAATTTATCCAAGATCTTAACAACTCTAAATTCTTTGTTCTTTTATTAGTTGTCTCAAATGCTGAAAATTTGGCTTTCAGTGTCTTCGGATTTTATATTATTTCTTCAGGTTCCTCAAGAAACCTATGAATTGATTTTTCCGTGGCTTCTTTTAGAGCATTGCCGTGATTAATAATTTCTCCATCTCTGGTATATTCATCTTCGGAATCTGTTTCCATACAAGAATTTGGATATATTCTAGACAATATTTTTCGAGATAACTTAATAATATTGAGTTTTGAAGCTAGTGGAAATACACTAAATTTCTTTGTTGAAATGTTTTGTGGATTTTGCAAATATAGCAAAATGGTTACCAATCCAACTTGTCTTCTTTCTTGAATTCATACTTCTAAAGCATTCAATAATTTTAAACCAATTTTAGTTGTAAATTTTTTACTTCATTTAACAGAAATTCAAATAACCCTCTGCTTGTTAATAAATTGGCATCTCGCTGCCCTTAGGCCTCAGCTGCTAGACGTACTGGTCCCAACACTTTAAGAAGCTCCATGATTTTAGGATATTGAGCTTCATTCCACATATGAGAAGCACCAATATCAATCAAAGCTAAGACACATTCTTTTAATGTTATAAATTTTTCAATCATGGCCTCTAAACTATTCCATCTCCTTTGGCAGTCAAGAATCAGACTTAATTCTTTTCTGAAGGATGCTATCTCTTACAGGAGATTTTCTAAAAAATTTGCAAATTTTTCTAATTTGAAAATTGATTGTTTGTAATTTTCAGACAGCATAGAGAATCCACAGTCGTTATCTAGATCAAGAGAATTAAAAAAATCCTTGCCATAGTCATCTTCACATTCTACGTCATCTTCCGATTCCTCACTTGTAAAATATACATTGGTTTCAAGTCAAAATGTTCATATTTTAATTAATTTTTAGATGTTAATTCTGGTATCTAAAACTTTTTTTTTTTTTTTAATTTAAAATCCAGTTTTCTAAGTTTACAAATTTATCCAAAAAAACGGTTTTTAAAAACAAATCTTTGGCCAGGAATTGCACTAGAACTGACTGCATTTAAAGACTATCTTAATAACTTACATCCTAACATAAAATTTACTCTGGAGCTAGAAGAAAATAAGAAACTTCCTTTCCTAGACATCCTTATAGAAATAAATGAAATGAAAAACAGATTATCGTTTTCCATATAGAAAGCCGACAAACACAGGGAGATTCCTTCATGCTACCTCACCCCAAGCAAAAAATAGGCCTCATAAAAACCTTAAGGGATAAAGCATACAGCATCCCCATTACAGAAGAAAAGTAGAAAGAAGAAATACAGTACTTAACACAGATCCTACAACTGAATGGTTTCAAAACTAAGTTAATTAAAAAAATTCTCAATACAGCACCTACAAGAAACTTAAATAAACAAGACTTCAAGAATGCAGTCCCCTTCCTTATATCAAGAATGTCACAGATAAATTAGCCAAACTTCTCTACAAGTACAACATAAAAGTGACTTTCCTACCACTTGAAAAGATATCAAAATCTCTTCATCCTCCGAAACCTCCACATCACGTTTACAATATTCACTGTTCCTGTGGCATCTGCTACGTAGGCCAGATGGGGAGATCGGGAGAAATCCGCATTAGTGAACATCAAAAGGACGTACAAAAAAAGAGAGAACATAAGTCTGGTTTGGCATTTCACACAACTTATACTGGTCATGATGTACTCTGGGACAGAACAAACATGTCCTACATTGATAAAAACTGTTTCACAAGAAAGTTCAAAGAGGCAGCAAATATGATCAAAATTCCTACACAATGCAACAAAATTCAAGGTTTGATTTTAAATCAAGTTTGGTCAGCGTTTATCAAAACTTTACCCAGTTCAGACCTCAGACAGAGTGAAAGTGAACCACAAAACACGCCACTAAATAGCATTGTTTCCAGCTAACATGTATTAACGGTTGTATAGATCTGTTATTTGTTTTTTTAACAGACTTTTTTGATGTTCATAATACCAACAAATGAACTTGTTTTTTTCGTAATTTCTTATAGTTTGTGCTTTAAACTGTTAGTTATCTTTACCCCTGAAGATGTTAGTCTGACGACTAATGAAACTTGTCAGGTTTGTTTTTTAGTACTTGTTTAGTTTTAAAAAAAAAGTCTTTTTTAATAAAAATGTGGTCACAAAACCGAAATAATTTGATTGAACAAATCTTATTTTTCAGGTAGTTGTGGAACTCTTGTATATAAGAATTAAAGCAAGCCATAATTGTATTTTATAACATCAAACCACTTAATTTCATTAAATTAATGAATCAGCACATTGTATTCTTCCTGACCTGGTTGGCCAAGCATTTCTTCTTCCCAAATGACAGGCTTTACATTTGAATCCCAAACTATGGGCAATGATGTTTGCAACTGTCTTTCAGTAGTAGATGATTTTAATGTTTAGTGTGAGCCCACCGCCCTACTTATTGTAGGCTTGGCATGGCTTTTAAACATCTAACCCTTAGCCAACCTACAGTACTAATGAAGTATAATTTTACAGCCTTTTGTAAATTAGGATTCTTATTTAAAAAAATCAAACAAACAAACAATAAAAAAAAGAAAAAAACCAGCATCCTATTGCTCAGTTCATTAGAGCTTTTTTTTCACATGCCAAATTGGCTGAGGTGAGCATATCTGTTCTCCAACCAGCCTGGTTGGCCAAGTAGTTAGCATACCCACTCTCCAATCAACAGGTCGTGGGTTCGAATCCCACCACGGGCATAAATGTTTGTGATTGTCTTTAGGTGGAAGATGAATTTCATCTCCCATTTGTTCCATGTTTGGTCTCTAGAGCAGAGACCAAACATGTAACAAATTTTAATTTATTTTTACATGGTTTCCAAACCATATAAAAATAAATTTAAAAAAATTACAAAAAAATATATTACTGTGTTGTTGACATTATTGAAATTTTCAGTGAAAATGACAAGCTCAGGAGACAGCATGCAGCCATAGCATGGAATGAGGAGTTGTGAAGAAACAAATGCTGCTTGGGAACTGACAAAGAAATACATAACATCAACGTGTGAATGTATTCCAAAGGCCAAAATGCTGAATAAGGTAGGTGCAAAATGGATGAAGGAGGAGCTTAAGCATAACATTTGGAAGAAGAAGAAGATACTCTGAAGGCAGTATCTTGTACTGCCTTCAGAGTAATATTATGGTAATAATCAATTACATGAAGAGTATAAAGAACAAGTCAGGAGAGTGACTCAGTTAGTCAGGAAAATAAAAGTGCAGTATGAGCAGAAATTGGCAAATTAGGCAAAGAAAAATCCTAGAATTTTTTAGATATGTGTCAAATAGAAGGAAGAATGATCATGATGAGATGATGTTAACGAATGAAAATTGTAGAATGGTAACCGCAGCAGAAGATATTGTTGAGGTATTCAGTCATCAATTTATAAGGATGTTTCTTCCTGATCAGAGTATAATCATGAGGAATTTAAGTGTAGAGGACATAGGAGAGAATGGCTTAATCGGGAGTGAGCAGGAGGTATTTGGGGAAATAAATAACCTTGATGTCAGTAAGGTGATAGGATTTGATGACTTATCACCATGCATCTTAAGGAAATGTTCCAGGGAATTGGCAGTAGCATTGGCATGCCTGTTTACTAAAAGTCTTACAACAGCACAGGTTCCAAGAGAGTGAAAGGAGAGTGAAATTGTTCCACTGCATCAAGGTGGTGATAAGGCTGTAGCTTTAAATTAGAGGCCAATCTGTATATCTAGAGTTGTGGTGAAAGTACTGGAGAGATTGGTGTAGGATACAGAAATGGGTTGATAATCAGCATGGGTTTCTTAAAACGAGATCATGTTTTACTAACTTACTTATGTATCAGGTAACCAAAAACATTTGTGCGGTTTTCGGTAGAGTTTGCTGCAGTGATTTGTTTTATTTTGTAGTGGTTTCAGAGCACAATTTTTTATGTGCATCATAAGGCACAAATACATGTCAGTCAGTCGGTGCATTCTAACTTGGTGTGTGTAGTTCTGCGACTTTGATCCCTTTTAAAATGTCATTTGAACCGGTAGTAATTCGGGCTTATTTCTTTTATGAATTTGAACTTGGTTTGAAGGCTTCAGAAGCATCCTTAAGATGTATGACATTAGGAAAGACGTGGTAGTAGAACGTACTGAGCAGAAATGGTTTAAAAAATTTCTTTCTGGTGATGAATCACTTGAAGATGCACCATGTTCAAGAAAACCCTCCATTATTGATAATGAAGAATTATGTGCTGTTGTTGAAAATAATTCAAGATTAAATGTTTAACGTAAGTGGTGAAACAATTTGTTTACACTTGCATCAACTTGGAAAATCATGGAAGCTAAACAAATGGGTCACATTTGTTTAGCTTCCATGCATTATCAGATGACAGTAAACATCAAAAGCTATCGATTTGTTCTTCACTACTTTCATGTCATAAAAACAAGCTGTTTTTGGATTATTTGCGCACTTGTGATGAAAAATGGATCTTGTACTCTAACAGGAAGCGAACTTATCATTGGTTGTCAACAAACGATCCAGTACCACACAATTCAAAGGCACCATTTCATCCCCAGAAGACTATGCTTTGTGTGAGGTGGACTGAAGCCGGTATTGTCCACTACGAGTTTCTCGCTGCAGGACAAACAATTACAGCCGAGATCTACTTGATGCAACTCGATTGTGGGCAGGATGCGTTACTTCAGTAACAGCCGAGACTAGCTAATCGGGAAAAAATGCTATTCTTACAGGACATTGCAAACTTGCCCATGAGAAGACATGACAAACCGTTAAATAAATTAAAACAGATGGGATTGGATAATAGACTTCTGAATTGGATCAGTGACTAGCTGTCAGATTGGTATCAGAAAGTTGTATATGCAGGTGCAGTATCCCGAAAAAGGAAGTCAGTAGTAGTGTACTGCAGGGGTCAGTTTTGAGATCATTGTTGTTCAATTTGTATGTTAATGATATTGGGATGGGTTTAACTAGTGATATGCAAGTGTTTGCAGATGATGCAAAATTGGGAAGAGCAGTTCAGTCAAGACAGATGTTATGACCTTACAGGAGAACTTGAATAGATTGCATTAATGAGCAGAAAGTGAAATTGTCAGTTCAATGTTGCAAAGTGCAAGGTTTTGAGATTTGGGAAGCAATGATGGGGTGCAAAGTATACACTTGGTGGGGAAACTTTAAAGGAAGTAGCAGAGATGAGAGATCTAGGAGTGATGGTGGACAAGGACCTGAAATTCGGGGTGACATTTCACAAGTTGTGAAGATGTCACATTGGATAATGGCAATGATTCGGAGCACCTTGACATGCAGAAATAGAGAGATTACAATCCCGATTAAATTAAGGGGATATTAGATCCCACATTGTTTTAAAACTGAATAAGAAACTCAGAGATTGGAATCAGAGAGTTTCATGCCGAATATAGTATAAAAAACTATAAAAGTATTGGCGAATACTAGCGTGAGCTAAATGCAAGTAGTCCTAGAACGTAGTACAAACACGGGCAACTCGTTTGCCCGTGTTTGTACCCTTATGCAATGGGATTGTATAAGGCCTTGATCAGGTCTCATGGATTATTGTGCACAGATTTGGTTGCCAGGTTTTCGTTGTGACTTGGATGTGTTGGACAGGGTTCAGAGAAGATTCACAAAAGTGGTTAGTAGTCTTTGGAATGTGGAGTACAAGGAAAGATTGAGAAAATGCAAGTTGCATAGCCTCATGAATAGGAGGGGGGGGGGATAGGGAGATATGATTGAGACATAAGCGTTGACGGTGCTGCTATGTGAATGCCACGAAAGTCAAATAGCATTGGCGACATAGACTTTTCGAAACTATTTCGATGTCGTGAGTGCAATATGTATGCATGGCGAAGTGTAAGAGATTTCTTTGTGGAGAGACGAGAGAAAGTATGGATGTGTTGGAAGTGTGATATTGTTGTACCACGATACAAAGAATGCGAAACTGACTGCAAAAGGTAGATGGTCTACGTGAAAGAAATGGAAATGAAAGGCAGAGAAACTGATGGAGTAAAAGAATGCGAGGATGTAGAAGTGAAAGTTACTGAAAAATTTACAAAAAATGGAAATGAAACAAAAGGAAGAGAAACTGAAGGAGTGAAAGAAAGTATGAATGAGGAAAAGGAAATAAAGTGTGTCCAAACGAGAGGTAGCGAGATAGAGAGTGAAATTGTCAAGATTTAATGAAACAATTATTGGAAATGAAAAATGAAATGAAGGATATGAGAAGTGATGTTAGACGTCTAGTGGAAGCTAATGAAGGTGTGCAAAAGAACAGAATGAAAGAAAAAAGAGTTAAAGAAATGACTAGTGATTCCAGGATAGCAGTATATGGAGACTCCATAATTAGAGGGCTAGTTATTGACAAAGTCCATAAAGTCTGCTGTTCGGGTGGGAGAATTAGTACCATAATTAAGGCATTGGATGTGAGCAAGAAACGAGCAAGAGAGTTAGTTGTGATTGTAGGGATGAATGATCTGAGTGGACATAAGAAAGATGTGAGGACAAATATCAGGAGACCATTGAAAGAGTGAAAGATAACAGTGTAGTAGGAAAGGTTGTCAGTGTGTTACCTAGATATGAAGATGATGAGTTGTGACGGAGAGCCAAAATAATGAATTGTATGCTAGTGGACTGTGTGAGGAGAAAGGAGTGGAGTTTGTCGATGTATGGCATGTGTTTGAGGGTAGAATGAAATTATACAGGCATGACAGGCTGCATTTAAATGACTTTGGAGTGAGTGTGCTGTAGAAAGTGTTGCTGGATGGACGTATAGTGTGTGTGGAAGTACAGTGTGTGATGCATGCCAGAGATCAGAAGAAAAAGATGAAAGGAAAAATAGGAGAATAGTACTGAACAGACAGAAGTGGAAACAGTAGTAGTGTGAGTGAGGAAGAGAGAACAGGAATATAAGAGGAATAGGGAAATTGGGGGAGCTCGGGTGGACATGGCATAGAGAGACATTGCATCAGGGAGACATGGCATAGAGAGAGTGAATGTGTGTATGAAGATGGAATATATTGCGATGTGGGTGGAGAAGTTGAGACTGAGCAGATGTATGGGTAAGCGGTGATAAAGGTGATTAGACAGGTGTAGTGGGGAAATCACTACCAACACATGGCTTGGGTAGGACTGGCTATAGACCTAAGAATGAACTGCTCTGTCTATTTACAAATGCCAGAAGTATCAGGAATAAAGGGGATGAAATGGTTTCAGTGATTGAGTTTATTCGTCTCAAAATCATTGGAATAAGTGAAACATGGTTGAATGAAGATGATATCTTAACGAGAATAGAAATGGAAGGGTACAGTCTTTTTCGCAAGGATAGAAAGTGGAAGAAGGGAGGGGGGGGTAGTGCTGCTGATGATAGCAAGGGAATTAAGTATACATATACCAGATATGAAAGGGGAAAATAGTGGAAACATTATGAGGCAGTATGGTGTAACATGGAAGTTGAGAGGAAGACATATTTAATTGGATGTTGGCCTGGGAATGTAGAAGGTGGTGATTATGAAATGAATAAACAGTTTGGATTAATGAACAAAGGAAGGGTCATAATTATGGGCAATTTTAATTATGGTGGTATAGATTGGAATGAAGAGATAGCATCTGGTAATAAGGAAAATTAATTTCTCAAGTTCTTGAGAGATGACTATCTCAGGCAGCATGTAAAGAAGGGCATGTGAAGATCAAGAGTTCTAGATCTCATAATTTTATCAGAAGATGTAATTGTTAGAGGGGTTTCACATTTTCCTCCAGTTAGTGGAAGTGATCATGAAGTAATCACCTGTGTTGTGGATAGTCATATGCAGATGTTTGTGAGGAAGGGATATGTGGAATTATAAGGCTGATGATTATGACAAGCTTAGGAGACAGCTTGGAGCTATAACATGGAATGGACTTGAGTGGTAAGGAAATAAATGCTGCATGGGAACTGACAAAGAAATACGTAGCAGCATCAATATACGATTATATTCTGAAGGCCAAAAGGTTCAGTAAGGTAGGTGTAAAATGGATGAATGTGGAGCTTAAACATGAAATCTGGAAAAAGAAGGTACTTTGGAGGAAGTACAAAATGAATAATGGTGATAATCAGTCACATGAAGAGTATAAAGAACAAGCCAGGAGGGTGACTTAGAACCGTAGCATTTCCTTTATCTGCTGGAAGAATTATAATGGCTTTATTATTCTGAAGATGTTTAATAGGTGATGTTGTCTGCAGGAGGTTTAGCATTGTTAATAGTGAAAATGGATTCAATACGAAGTAAGTTCGTGTCTTGGGTAGGAAGGAAAGAAGCCGCCTTCTCAATCTTGGTAAGTAATAATTCTTTTGGAATAGATCTTGGCAACAAAACAAAATTGAGGCTTCTGGAGAGAATATTCTTTTCAGCAGGTGAGAGGTTGTGACTAGATTTGTTGATAACAACTTTGTCTTAAGGGAGGTGTGGTTTGGAAATTAAAGAGTTCTCTTGTTTTTGTTTGAGAAAATTAAATTTTTTAATTAATTTCAGTTTGTTTTCATTTTGAGTCTTGGAAGCAAAAGATTTACTCACCTCTTTAATATGATTCCATGTGACACTATCACGTGAATGTTCAATGTTGCTAGAAAGTGCACTTTTTTTTAGCAAATAGAAAGGCCAAGGTACGCTTGGTGTCAAAAATTCTCTCGGTGAGAGCTCTAATTTTGCTCTTTGGTAAATCCTGCTTGCCCATTCCATTCTGATCTTCTCCTTGAGAGAGATAAAATTGGGGAAAACTATGGAATTTGCAGTGTTTCAAGAACACTAATCTGTTGATATGCACTCCAATTCTCTTCAGGGTCTGTCTTCTGGTAATTTCTGATGTTATGGTAAATTGCCTCGTCATAAGGACTAGAAATATTTATAGATTGATTTACTCGGTTTGAGTACATGTTATTTAGTATTTAATGACTAGAACACCAAGAATTAAAAAATAAAAGCAGATTTTATTTGCACAACTAGTTTCGTCTTTCACAGACTTCTTCAGGTGCAAAAAACATAGAAATAACCAGCAAAATAACCATACAGGAACTGGCTCTGAACAGTATAAAAAAGAATTTAACAAATAACTGTTAAGGTTCAAGCATACCAAACCATACTTTGGCCTGAAGGAAGGGTCAATTGAGCTTAGCATCAGGGAGACGTGAATTGCAGGAGGACACGAGCCGGTGCTTTGCCTGCCCATGTTTTGTTTTCTGCAGATTCCAGTGAAGAGGGACTCACGCATACAGTTCTCTGGGAAGGGTCAAATGCTATTCATCGTTGTTCCAACGAGATGGAGGGGAGAATGGTGGAGTCAAGCGAAATAGTCCTTGGCCCTGTGCATGTCAACAGTGGCCTTAGTTGCAGCTTGTCAGATTATCATTGTTCTGCTATCCAATATTGGTGTGCTCAAGATCTTAAACGTGCACATATGCCTGATAATACTAGAGAACACAGATATGAGGGGTCTGAGAAAAATTAGGTACATTGCGCTGCTGTATTTCCAAGCATGTACAAGAATGAAAAGAATGTAACTTGAGATATTCAGTTGAGATATTTGGATGGAGATATTCAGTTGTTCACAGATGATGCAAACTTGGGACGAACCATGAGGAGTAGAGAACATATTGTGGCCTTACAAGAAGACTTGAATAAATTGAGTGATTGGGCACGGGAATGGAGATGCGAGTTCAATGTTGCAAAATGTAAGATTTTAAAATTTGGAAAACAAAGATGGGATGCAGAATTTATGCTTGATGAGGATATATTGTCAGAGGTGGAAGAAATAAGAGATCTGGGGGTGATAGTGGATAAGGATCTGAAATTTAGGGGACACATAGCCAAAATTGTGAAGATAACACAAAGGCTTCTGGGAATGATTTGGAGAACACTGACTTGTAGAAGTAGGGAGATTCTTGTTCCATTGTATAAGGCTTTGATTAGGCCACACATGCATGGACTATTGGGCCCAGATTTGGTCACCTGGTTTTTAGAAGGACAAAGAGATGTTGGAGAATGAAGAGATGTCCGGAGGTGACTGACTAATATAGTTTCTACCTCTGGAATGTTGAGTATGAGGAAAGATTGAGAAGATGCAACTTGCAGAGTCTGGTGGATAGGAGGAAGAGGGGAGATATGATAGAGACATACAAGTTAGTCAGAGGTTGTTATAAGATCAATGTTAGAGAGGTTCTACAGAAAATAGTGGGAGATCAGGGAAGAACCAGAGGTGATCCCTGGAAACTGTATAAAGAGGGTGTGAGTAGGGGATTGAGAAGCAGGTTTTTTTCATTGCAGAATTGTAATGATTGTAATGCCTTGCCTGAGAGTGTGGTGTCTGCAGAGAATTTGAGTGTGTTTAAAGCACGGTATGATGAGCTGTGTGTGTGTATAATAAAAGGACCTCCCAGATGAGTCTTTGATTCCATGGGGTCTTTGGTGGTGGTAATAATAATTAAATGGACGGTGCTAAGTTATGGCTGTTCAGAAAGAAGAAAAGAAACACTGAGAAAAATCGAACAGTTTCTGTGTCTTCAATATATGAAACTGAGCAGAAATTAGAAGAAAATTTAGAAATGGAATGCTGAGAGAGGATATCCTTAAAAGAAGAGAGGTATAAAATTGTTACTAGCCATTAATCCCTATAAGATTTATTCAGTTAATAATGAAAGTAACTTTATTGCCCTTCAATTTATATAGCAATGAACAAAGTAAAGTTTGTGTTACTTTATTTGGGATTCTCAATCTATAAAGGATTTGAAGCTTCTGATACAGTTTTAATTGTTTTTTTAATGAAGGTTTGCTGAGACTTTAATTTAAAAAGTAAATCCATTCTAAAGTGAAAAAACTGTTGATATGGTTTAAATAATTTATTCAGTGAATTTGCTGTTATTTTTATATAGAAAGTGAAGTTGCTTTGGAGAAGGCCAAGATATGCTTTTCTTCAGTGTCCATTGATTTAAAATGCAAGAAGAATTTGACTGACTTTGTTGCTGTCATATATAGACCAGATTTTTTTTTTGTTTTTTTTGTGATGTGAATTCAAGAAAGAATAAGAGTTCTCTGGGAGACAAGAATTAAAATTCCAAAAGTTTTATCATAAAGGATGATAACTATGATAACTTTCAGCTTATGTAATTGAAAGTGGCAGTGTAGAAGTGGTTTCTCATGCTGTTTCTTGCTGTGATCTTGAATACACTGGTGCTTGTGTAGTTCAGTCATATTGATTTATGTTTGTAAATTAAAGAAATTGGTTACAAGTTGTCTGAAGACTCAATCTCTGAATGAGTTTATAATTATTTGGTCAATTTAAGGGGTGCTTAAGGGTCAAAGCTATATAACTGAGAAGAGATCTCCACATATCCTTGTGGAGATGTGGAGAACCGATCAGGGCTTCTGACCTAATGTCCAATCCTCACCTTCTCGTGGTGCACCCTGTTAGGTATCTACTTGGATACTGAATGAACAAGGATGGGTTGGCAATTTGAGATTTAGCCAACTAAATTGTATTCTTATTGGCTTAAATCAAAATAAAAAATGATAGTATAACATGACAGAATTTCATGCCGGCTGGGGTGTCACACGATTAAACAAGGCCGCTGTTGTTTTCACCAGGGAACCAGGGCAAACAGCAAAAAGTCAGCTACTAGAACAAATCCTAAAACACACCCCAACTCAACATCACAAGAGTTCTAGATCGGTACTATCAACATAAGAAGCCTAAATGGCAAAGAAATGGACCTGGCTGAGGAATTGCATGAGTACCAGATCGACATAACTGGAGTGACTGAAACAAAAATGGCAAAAACTGGTGAGATCTTTCTGAGCAATAAATACAAAATGTTATATTCAGGCAATGACAATCAAGGAAAAGAAGGAGTAGCCATAGTATTCAACACTAAATATGAGGCTAATCTTTTTGAATAGCTGGCAGTTTGAAGTAGAGTGATGTGGGCAAATATCAGAATGGGAACTGGACAATGAGACTTATTTGTGCCTATGGTCCCACAGAAGGTTCTACTAAGGTAGAAGTGGAGGAATTTTTTTGAGTTCTTTAGAGAAAGCAACTGACACAATGAAAAAGGAAAAGTTGGTACTTGTTGGGAATCTAAATAGCAGAGTAGGAAATGATTGTGAGACATACAAAAATATTTTGGGAAAATTTAGAGAAAGAGCAAAGCTAATAATAATGGCAAATACCTGTTGGATTTCTGCTGAGGACATGGACTGGTTATTACTAACACCATGTTCCGACATAAATATGTGCACAAATTCACATGGAGAGAAGAGGCAAGGAATAAGAAAAGTTCTCATTGACTATGTTATTGTTGATAGTGATGTTTTCTCCCTGGTGCAGGACACCAGAGTGTACAGAGGATTTGAAATTGGAAGTGATCACTATTTAGTCTTGACCAGGATAAAATTGAATTTCATATTGAAAAGAATAACATGTAAGAAATTTTTAAAGCGAATGAAAGTTGAGCAGCTCTCAGATGTGAACTGTGACTAAAATACACAAAGATTATTGAAGAAAAAATGAAAGAGTTTAAGAACAGGAATCAAACCTTGGAGATTCAGTGGCAAGCCTTGAAGAAAACTGATTGATTCAGCCAGCGAGGCATGTTGGTGAGGCTGAAGAGAGGCTTGGTGAAGAGCAAGCTGGAGTCTGGCCAAACAGATGCTGTCAGGATCAGATTTTCACTTTACAACACATAGTTGAGAAATCATGGGAATATAACAAAGATCCGTATTTAAGTTTTGTAGATCTGGAAACGGCATATGACAAGGTCCTAAGAGGGAATTCGAAACACTACAGTGATATGGTGTCAATGGGGCATTTTATGAAGCAGTACTTGGTCTTTATTTGAGTTGTAAGTCAACAGTTAGTATTGAAGTACAAGAAGATGGTTTAATGTTAATTCTGGTGTCAGACAAGGATGTACATTGTCCCCTCTGTTATTCATTATCTATATGGATCACATTATGAAGGAAAGTTTTTTGGATATCTCATTTAAATCTAAATGAGATATCCAAAGATTATAGTATGATAATATCAATGGAAAAATCAAAAACTATGGCCTTTAAAGGACAAGATCCAGCAAGAACTAAAATAGTAATAGATAACAAGATCTTAGAACAGGTGAATTCATTTAACTACCTAGGATGTATGATCACATATGAAAATGAAAAAGATATAAATGTAAAAATTGCAAAATATTTAAAAATAACAGGTGTAATTAACTCTATATTTAAACCAAACCTAGTTCAAAAACAAACCATGCTAAAAGTATACAATACATTAGCCTTACCAAACAAAGATTAACAACATCAGAAATGAAGTTTATGAGAAAAACTGCAAAGTATACCCTATTTGATCACAAAAGAAACGAAGATATTATGAAAGAATTAAACCAAAAACCAGTAATAGAAAAAATTAAAAAATATAAACATAAATGGATGGAACACGTTCAAAGAATGAAAACAGAAAGATTACCAAAACAAGCCACTAGGAAAAAGAAAACCAGGACGTCCTCTTAAACGATTCAACGATGACTTCTAAGGCTGGAACAGGCCATGCTAGGCCTAAATCCTTGATGCGTATGATGATGATGATTATGAAGGAAAGTGATATTAAACCTGATATAGAGGGTGCTCATGAGTTAAGCATGGTGGACATGTGTAAGAAGAGCTTCTGATGGAGATAAGTTATTCTTGGAATAATTAAGTATATATGAGTAGTTGTTTGAGTAAGAGCTGCTGTAAAAGTTGTGCACTACCGGTATTATTAGTGTGGGGGATTTTTTTTTTTGCCTAAACTTAATTACGAATTCGTTATTATTAGACCTTAGAGAAGAAACCGGCAGAGGAAACATGGCGGCAGCTTTGTCAATCCATGACTTTAATTTAGACTTCAGTTGTTTTGTTAAGTGTGAGATGTGTTATATGTATTTTTTCGATTACATAAATGATTTGGGATGTTTAGGGTGGATGAAAGGTGGGTGTGTGCAAAGTGTGACCTGAATGAGGAATTGATGAATGCAAATATGAAATAGAAAGTGTTAGTAGCAAGAATGTCACAGGGAAAATGAGTGCACGTTCGAAAGAGAAGGATGATGAGATAGAGAGGCGAAAATATGTTAAAAAATCAGGTAAAAAGAAAAAGAGTGATTTGAAAAAACCGTAACGGATGTTAAAAAGGATGAAAGTAAGGCGAGTGTGGCAGAAGGAAATGAAATTGAGGGAACGAATGAAACTGGAAATGGCATGACGCAGGAATCGAAAGTGGAAAAAAATCGAAAGAATGAATGATAGCGAAAGTTGGACGCATGTTGAACCGAAAGTACAGAAGCACAGAAGGATGAGTGAAAGTGAAAAGAGGGGGTCGAGAGTTAGAAAATTAAAAAGATTGAATAATAGAGAGAATGTGACGCGAGATTCGGAGGTTGAATTGGATTTGATGAGGCAAGAGATGAAATGGATGTAGAATGAAATTAAGAGTTTTCATTCCATTGTATAAAGCTCTGATCAGACCACACTGGGACTATTGTTATCAAATTTGGTCCCCAGGATTTGATGGGGATAAATTAACTGTGAAGGGTACAGAGGCAGATAACAAAGATGATTTCAGGACTGTACAATGTTAGTTATGAAGATAGGCTGAGGGAATGTGGACTACTGAGTTTGGTAGATAGGAGAGGTGATATGAAACTTTTAAACTGTTGAGGTAGTTATAGGGATGACAACGGGGAGTTCTTTCGCTTGGTGGAACATGGGGAAGGAGCAAAAACAAATGGTCATCCTGGGAAGTAACGAAAGGAAGCTGTGAGCAACAGGGTAAGGAGTGGTTTCTTTGCATGTAGAGTGGTTGAACCATGAAATGCATTATAAATTATGTATTTAGTTTAATCCTTTATCCAAGTGTAAGCAAACAAAGTTTTCCCCTGAACTATCTTCAGGACTGGGGCAACTCGTGGCAAAGGTGGACTGAGTTCTGATCACTTTACTTAGTATCCCATAATGCAAAGCACATCTCCTTGCGGACATGTATAATGCTATGCATTATGGGAAAGGTCACTTCCCAGACCGATTTCGACCTTTATTGTGATCTCTTCAGTGGGAGCCAGACCCAGAGGTGATACCAAGGTTGAAGCAATGCTGAAGTCATATTTCCATATGCCAGTTGCCAAAAGGTGTCACTCCCTTATCATTAAATTACTCTGGATTAGAGAAATATGTTGGAAGTTTTTTTCCACTTGGTTAGACTATAAGGTGTGACACCTTTTGGCAACTTGTATTGCTTCAATCTTGGTATCACCTCTGGGTCTGGCTCCCACTGAATAGACCTCAATAAAGGTCGAAACCGGTCTGGGTAGTGACCCTTCCCATAATGCATAGCATTATGCATGTCTGCAAGGAGATGCCTTAGTATCCCATAATGCAAAGCACAAGTGATGTGAAGCTTTGTTCACCTTTGCTACGAGTTGACCCAGTCCTGAAGATACTTCAGACTCAAACTTTGTTTGCTTACGCTTGGATAAAGGATTAAACTACATATATAATTTATAGTCTAACCAAGTGAAAAAACTTCCAACATGGAATACATTGCCTGATAGTGCAATGAGAGCACGAATGGTCAGTGAGTTCAAGGTGTGGTATGATAGATTTTGTGTTTCCTAGGAAGGGCCTCTCACAATGAGTCTTTTGACTTCATTGAGACCTGAATCATAAAGAATGATAAAAGTGACAGAAATGGCAAAACAGTCCATGTCCACCCACAGTACAAATCTTCCATAGGTTTAGTAATAACCTTTTGTGGGTGGTAACCACATAAAGAAAAAAAAAGGCTTTGAGTTTGTAATCCCACCATATGCATGATTCTCTGTGGGTCAGAAATGAATTTCATTTCTCAGTATGAGATCACTGCTCTCTTAATTGGAGTCCTGAGGTGGCTTGAAAAAGTTTAATGTTTTGTTTCTATAGGAGGGTTTCTGGACTACGTAAAAATATGTTGTTGCTGCAAATGAAATGGCTGTTGAACGACTGTCAAGTTTCTATTGGTTGCTGAAGAAAGCAAGCGCTGAGGTATATGCAGATTTTTGTGTCGTGATAGTGTCACACGTGGATGATACAACTGTAATATTTGTTTCGTTCAACAAGCATTAAACATTGAATACTACCGACATCAAGTCAATCATGGAACTCAGTCAATTAAGGTTACTATACCTTTACGAGTTCAAATTGGGAAATTCTGCAGCGACTGCAGTAAAAAACACCAATAAAGCATTCGGTGGAGGAACAACTAATGAGAGATCCACTCGCCGTTGGTTTGCAAAATTTCGCTCAGGAGATTTGAGGCTACAAAACGAACCCCGTGGCCATCGTCCTTCCTCCATTGATTCGAATGAATTAAAGGATTTAATCGAATCAGATCCATGACAAACTGTACGAGAGATCTCCCAGACACTAAATGTACGCTCCTCAACTGTTTCACAGCACTTGGCAATAATAGGAAAAGTAAAGAATCTCAACAAGTGGGTGCCTCATGAACTCACTGATGAAAACAAAGCATAGCGTTTGGAAGTGTGCTCTTCTCTCTTAAGAAATAAAGAAGAAAGGTTCCTGCAACGAATTATGACTGTGGATGAGAAGTGGATATTCTACGACAATCGTACATGTTCGTCGCAGTGGTTGGGAGTGAAAGACGCTCCAGGAAGGACTCCAAAGGCACCTCTGCATCCAATGAAGATGTTTACTGTATGGTGGTCTTTTGCTGGTGTTATTCACTACTCATTCCTTCCATGAGGTGAAACGATAAATGCAGCTTGATATTGTACAGATATGCGGCAAATGTATGACAAATTGTGCCTTAAGCAACCAGCACTTGTGAATAGACATGGAGTCTTATTGCTTCAGGATAATGCCCGACCACATACAGTAGTGTCAACCACACAGCAAATCAACAATTTGGGATACAAAATTGTGCCTCATCCTCCATACTCTCCTGACATTTCCCCAACAGATTACCATTTTTTCTGGCACTTGAGCCATTTTTTGTCCAAGAAATGCTTTGCCAACGACGCATCAATTTATCGGGCAGTGGAGGACTTCATCACTTCCAGAGACACTGAATTTTACAAATGTGGTATAAATAACCTTGCTACATGTTGGCAACAATGCATTGATGCTGCTGGAGATTACTTTGATTAAACAGGTACATTCTTCTTTTTCAATCATCCTTAAAATCTGCCATTTTATTCAACAACCCAATATATGAATATATAACAGCTCAGGGATCTTCCTCAGCCATAGCCAAGTTAGCCAGTCTTGGGCGTGGACAGCAGGGTTTTTCTTCCCAGTTTATCTGGGGTTTTTCATCCGCAAGCAGGCAAACCGGCCCCACGAACACACACTGCACTGATTACAGTCATGGATATTGCCCTTAGGGAATGCAGCAGAGGAGTGGCGAACCAGCTGCATTAATATGCCAGAAATCCCTCATTAGGAGGGGACTCAACCCGTCCTAGGACGGACGATAGGGGATAACAATATATAAAATTGATAAAAAAAAAAAAGAATTTGAAAAAAAGTTCTTACCCCATTCACAGCAGTAGCATACTTTAGTTTTAAAGTTTTATGTGAGAATCACATAATGGTAGGAAGGTGATTGAACCAAAAGAAATAGTTGAGTTGCTCAGTGATCATCCAGGTAGTGATTTTATGGTTGCTGATGTTACAGAGATGCATATCAACGTTGAGGTAGATGAACAGGAAGTTTTTTATGTTGAGTCCTTACACGAGAGGTTGGTAGATCAACCTATAGTACATTAGTTCCATGTTCAGCATAGTAAAAAATATGAATGTGAACACAGCAGTGGGACTGGATTGCATATCAGCCTGTGTGCTATTTGAATGTGCAAGAGAATTGGCATTGTCTCTGACAAAGTTGTTCAATCTAAGTCTCAGCTCTGGTAGGGTTCCAAGGGAGTGGAAAGAGAGTAAGATAGTTCCATTACATAAAGATGGCTCCAGAGGCAGCAAACTACAGACCAGTTAATATATCAGGAGTGGTTGTTAAAGTATTGGAAAAGTTGGTATAAGGTAAAATACAATCATCAGGATAGGATGCAGTACTCTATAGTGGGCAGCAAGGCTCCGTAAAGGATTGGTCCTGTCTTAGTAACTTATTGACATTTTATAATAAAATGACAGCAGAATTGGATAAAGGTAATGGCTACACCATGTTACTCTTAACTTTGCCAAAGCATTTGAGAGAACGCCACATGGAAAACTATTACAAAAACTAAAGCAAATGGGAATGGGTAGGGTTAGCTGATGAACAGACATCAGAGAGTAATATGTGGTGGAGTGGAGTCTAGGAGAATGATGGTGACTAGTGGAGTACCTCATGGTTTGGTACTAAGGCCCCTACTCCTTAATTTGTATATCAATGACATAGGGAAAGATTTAAGAAGGGATATTCAGTTTGTTTGTTTGTTGATGAATCAAAACTGGGGAGAGCAGTAATAGACAAGGGTGATGTAGATGATGCCAATTTATTTAAACCATCCTGCAGGATGATTTAAATAAATTGGTTTAGTGGACAAAAAGATAATGGTTGTCAATTTGATGTTGCAAAATGTAAGGTTATGCACTTCAGGTTAGAAAGGTTGCATATAGTGTATCATATTGATGTTATTGGATTGCAGAAAATAGATGAGCCTAGAGACTTGGGGATAATGATGAACAAAGAGTCGAAGTTCAGAGTGCATATTGTGAAAGTTGGTAAAATAGCTCAAAGGGTTACTTAGATGTTGAAAAACACGCTAACAGATAATGATACATTCTTATTTCTCTTTATAATTCTATAAATTAAAGATGTCAAGAAAACATATTCTTGGTTTAATCCTTTATCCAAGTGTAAACGAACAAAGTTTGCACCTGAAGTAACTTTACTACTGAGCAACTCGTATATAGAGGCTAATGACTTCACATCACCCGCCTTAGTATCCTGTAATACAAAGCACATCCTTACAGACATGTATAATGGTGTGCATTATGGAAAGGGTCACTACCCAAACCGGTTTCGACCTTTGTTGAACTCTCATCAGTGGGAGCTAGACCCAGAAGTGATATTAAGGTTGAAGTAATTCTCGTAGGAAGGCTTAGAAGTTGGTTATACATGCTTATTAAATAACTTAAGGAATTTACAACGTACAAAGGATATAAATTAAACTTTAATCTATATTTCCAATATTTCGGAAACGTCACGTTGCCATCTTCGCAGGAACTTAAAATAAAGACACGTGCACGCAGGCACTACACACAGTAAATGAGGACGAAGCAGGAAGCTGTTGTTTCTCCTAAAATTCCTGATGGTGCTCCCTATCGGCCTATGTAGGTATTCTTGGCCGTTGGGCTGAAGGTCTTCTGATGTAAGTCTCCCAAATTTGGGGCAGTCTCATGCAACCAAATTTGTTGAGGTTTGGCATGTTTCTTAGGGCTGAGGCTGATTCCAAGAATAGCCTTTCAAATTTGAATTTACTATGGTGTGTTACCTTGGCTTTCTTCCATCGTATTCTGTGGAGTGTATCCAGAGCATGGTCTGCAAGACCAGAGTGGCTGTACTGGTAAAACTGGATGTAGTCCTTGTGTTCTGATATTTGCTATCCTGCCTGTTTGGCCAAAGTGGGACAGCTTACAGCTTCAAGGGACCTGGTAGGTCTAGAAGAAGTGGTTGGTCTTTAGTGGAGCAGATAAGGGATGCCTGTTTTCTATATGGTCTGCAACACGAGGTCAAGTCATATTTTTTTAGGATTTTGGTAATTTTTTTCGAGGTGCCTTGGATGTAGGGAATGGTGATGGATTTAGAGCAGCGTTTCTCAACCTGTGGTCCGCAGTCAGGCTTAAATTAATTAAATAAATATATATTTTTTTAATTATCCAAACAAAACAAATTAAAATTGAATAAGTAAAAATTATTGAAATCACATGGAGACTTAAAAAAACCAACAAATACCATCAGAATGTTCAAAGACGGAAGCAATAAAATTCTTATTCACTTCAACCTTCTTTTATTATTCGTCATTCTGCCACTAAATTTGTAGCCGCAGATGAATAATAAGAGGGGTGAAGTGAACAGCAGTATAGTTTTATTGCTTCCGCCTTCCCTTGCTGTTTTGTCAGATTTTAAGTGAACATGTGTTATCCACATTTCAACAAATTGTTTGTTGTTTATTGAGCTTTATTACAGAAGGGTTTCGTCCTTCAACCAAGGCTCAGTATATCTTCAGAAGTGCTAAGTGATACTTGGACAAAGTGTGTCGTGAGTTAACCCAAGTATTTATATATTTATATATTTTTTGGAACTTTTTTTAATAATGGAAAAGTGGCTTAGAATCAGGAATTTGAAAAGAAGAGCAAATTAAACAGGTGATGCTAACCCTAATTGCAATGCACGTGTTGTAACGGCGAGTAAATCTGATACTATTAAAGTACAAGAAACAAGAAGTTCAAAGAAAAAATACAGTAAGAAATATAACAATTCATATTTGGAATTCGGGTTTACTTGGTATGGCGATGAAAGTGAACAGAAACCTCAATGTGTTTTGTGTTATGAAGTGTTGTCGAACGAGTGCTGAAACCTGCAAAACTCCGACGACATTTAGAAACTAAACATTGTGATGTGAAAAATAAGCCAGTTGAATTTTTTCAGCGACGTTTAGGGACATTAAATCATGGGAAAGATATAGTTTTGGCTATGAGTTCCATTAATAGCATGGCACTGGAAGCATCCCATCTCTTAAGTTTGCTCATAGCGAAAACAGGGAAACCTCATTCTATTGGGGAAAATTTGCTACTTCCAGCTGTAAAAGATCTGGTAAAAACTATGTTTGGCAACAAGTTACTAAAATATGTTGATTTGATTCCTCTTTCAAATGACACTGTCGGTCGCAGAATTAATGATATGGCAGGTGACATGGAATCTCAGTTAATCGAAAGAGTTAAGAAGAGCACTTAATTTACGTTACAAATAGACTAGACTACTTATGTGACAAATGATGCGCAGTTATGCTACATAAGATATGCACATGATAACAACATTCATGATGATATTCTGTTTTGTAGAACTTTGCCATTCCAAACAACTGGATAAGAAATATTTCACGCTCTTAATAATTACATAATGCACAAATAGGAAAAATGTATAGGCTTCTGTTTGGATGGAGCTCGCGCCCTTACGGGTAGGCAAAGTGGGTTTGTTTCTATGGTCAAGGAAGTAGCTCCGGATATGAATTGGGTGCATTGTTTCATACATAGGGAAGCATTAGCCTCCAAAGGAATGCCGCCAGAATTTAAAACTGTGCTACACAACGATGTAAAGTTAGTTAATTTTATTAAAGCTCAACCGTTAAATAACAGGTTATTTTCAGTACTCTACAATGAAGTGGGCAGTGAATATATACAACTTTTGCTTCATTCTTCTGAAATTTGCTGGCTTTCCAGAGGCAAAGTACTAACAAGGTTATTTCAATTAAGGCACGAAGTTTGATTTGTAAATGAACGTAATTCTGATTTTGCATCACTCCTTGTTGACGAAGCAAGGTTATCAACACTATCTTATCTTTCCGACATTTTTTTTGAAGTTAAATGAACTAAATCTCTCCCTTCAGGGAAATTCTTTAACTGTTCTTGATGCCTACGACAAAATAAAGGCATTTGAGAAAAAACTGGTTTTATGGATTAATTATGTAAAAGAGAGACAGTTTGCTCCTTTTTCAACATTGGAATTCTTTTTAGTGTAAAATGATTTGATTCTGAGTTTCTGGAAAGGGTTTGTGACCACCTCAAAAATCTGAAATGGAATTTTGAAATATATTTTCCGAATAACTTTCATAAGAAATTTCTGTAGGTTCGTGATTCGTTTCAGGCTTGCGGTCACGAGAATGGCCTTTCGTTATCGAAACGCGAACAGTTAATTGAGCTTTCAAGTGACAGTGGACTTAAAATGCAATTCCATGATCCTGGTTTGGCTCGATTTTAGATTTTGCCTTCAATGAGAAGTGAATTTCCCGAATTATCTGAAGAAGCATTGAAAATTGTCATGCAGTTCTCTACACCCTATCTTTGTGAGAAAGGATTTTCATCGCCCCTTCAAATAAAAACAAAATACAGAAATCGTCTTAGTGTGTGTGCCGATCTTCGACTGAAGTTGACCAATATTGAGCCAGATATCCAACAACACTGCAATGGCCGAGAAGTGCAACCATCTCATTAAAAGTAAGTAGTAACATAATTTTATCTTATTATTTATTTGTTTAATAAAAATTAAAACTTTGTTCAATGATGATACACTTTTAATCGTTCACTTCCAATTTAATTAATTATGTTTCCATATGTATTCAAAACATGCTTTTAGATTTATTATGTTATACATGGCACAGTTTTTTCCAAATGTTAGTAATTCCTATATAGGTTTTTAAAAAAAATTACAAAAATTCAAAACGACGTATACGGAAATAACTTAAGAACACTATGTTTATTTTTGAAGTAAAACTTTAATTCCAATATTCTAAAATGTTATTTTTCTTGCTTTTCTGTTCGCAAAATCGTCGATGACATTGTCAAAATCTATTCCATCACTCAGTTGTTGTTTTATAGACAGTATGGCAAGATTTCTTAAATGCCAAAAAAAAAAAAGTGCCGCCCTGGGCAGATCCCCCCCCCCCCCCCCCCCCCCCCCCGGCTATGCCCCTGTAACTTAGTGGTCCATAGAATTGTTTTAGGCATTTTACTGGTCCTTGGGCTTAGAAAGGATGAGATTTAGTGAGGATGTGGTTTAGTTCTGTGGTTAGGGTATTGTAATGTCTTAATAACTCCATATTATTGTTGAGAGGGGGTGGGGGATTGTTGGTGAATGTATCTGCCTGTTTAGGTAGGTTTACTATAAACAGAGAAAACCAAGGTTCCATCAGGCTGGTGGGTGACTAGTGTGTCTAAGAAAAGGAGGCTGTTGTTTTTCTCTTTTTCCAGGGTGAACTTGATTCTGGGGTGTTGATTGTTTAAGTGTGTTAGGAAGGAGAGGAGTGTATCAGAGCCATGTGGCCAAATAGCGAACATATCATCAACGTAGCTAAGCCATATGGTTGGTTTTTATGGGGCAGAATTTAAGGCTTTCTCTTCGAAGGTCTCCATAAAGAAGTTGGCCAAGGGTGGGGAAAGTAGTGAACCCATGGCTGTCCCCTCTATTTGTTTGTAGAATTTTCTTTGCGAAATGAAATAGCCTGAGTTCATTGTGAACTGAAATAGTTCACTGAATATTTGAAACCTCACAAATGTCCATGAGTAGGACATTTGTGAATAAGGAGGAGACATCAAAACTGACCATTAAGTCAGTATGTTGGAGTGTAAGATTTTCTATGCTGGCTTTGAAGTGGGCTGAGTTTTTTTATGTGTGATGGTGCATTGCCAGTATAGTGTGTGAGCACTTTTGGCCAAATGTTTAGCTAATTTGTATGTGGGGGAATCAATGCCATCCACTATGGGACATAATGGCACATTTTCTTTATGTATTTTTGGGAGTCCATATATACAGGGGAGGGGTATGGAGTTAAATGGTTTTAATTTATTAGTGACTTCTACAGGCCAAGAAGTGACCTTCTTAAGGAGCCTGTGGAGTTTTCTAATTTGTGAGTTGGTGGGATTGTATTCAATAGGGAGGTAAGTAGCCCGATCTAATAATAGCGCATTAAGCTTACTTGTATAATCCGTTTGATTAAGTACTACTGTGGCGTTATCTTTATCTGCTTTGGTGATTACTATTTCTTTGTTTTTCTTCAATTCCTACAGAGATTTATATTCCTTATTGAATTCGTTGGTTTTTGGTGGTCTTGCATTGGTGAAAACACAAGCTACATCCAGTCTAATGCTGTTGGCAACGTGGTTTGGAAGGTGGCGGATCCCGCGTTCAATTTGGATCATTATATCCTCAGCCGGTAATTTTCTGGGAGCAATGGCGAAGTTGTGGCCATGTGAGAGAGAGCGTTGAGTGCTTCAGGATTCAAATTAACTGAAGAAAGGTTGACTACAGTGTTGATAGGAAGTTTTGGTTCGGAGGTAGAGCTCTTTTTTAAATTCTCAAATTTCTTGATACGTTGACCTCGTATTTTTTGAAATTCTTTATCCGTAGCAGTGCACGAGATGTCGTATAAAAATATACCAAAGCTCGTGGTTTGACGTGCTGTAAAGCTCTTCTTTGAGCACCAGAATAGCTAAGTTTGCGTCAGCTAGGAGAAAGCGAGTGACGGCGATTTGTTCTCATACCAGAGCTTGGCTGGTGCAGTTATAAATTCGGAGAGCCTTTTGTGAAAAGAAAATGTCAGAACACAACGACTACATCCGGTTTCACCATTACAGCCACTCTGGTCTTGCAGACCATGCTCTGCCATAGAATACAGTGGAAGAAAGCCACAATAATACACCATAGTAAATTCAAATTTGAAAGGCTCTTCTTGGAATCAGCCTCAGCTTTAAGAAGCATGCCAAACCTTAACAAATTTGGTTGCATGAGACTGCCCCAAATTTGGGAGACTTACATCAGAAGGCCTTCAGCCCAACAGCCAAGAATACCTACATAGCCTGCTAGGTTGCACCATCAGGACTTTTAGGAGAAACAATAGCTTCCTGCTTCGTCCTCATTTATTATGTGTAGTGCCTGCGTGCACGTGTCTTTATTTTAAGTTCCTGCGAAGATGGCAATGTGATGTTGCCGAAATATTGGAAATATAGATTAAAGTTTAATTTAATTTATATCCTTTGTACTTTGTAAATTCCTTAAGTTATTTAATAAGCAAGGTTGAAGTAATGCAGTCATCTTTCCATATACAAGTAACCAATAAGTGTCACACCTCATTGCTAAAATAGTCTGGATTGGAGATAGATGTTGAAAGTTTTTCCACTTGGTTATACTATAAATTAAAGATGCGATGAAATTATATTCTTAGTTTAATCGTTTATCCAAGTGTTTGTGTATGTTACTTCACGCACAAACAAAGTTTGTGCGTGAAGTAACGTGTATATATATATATATATATATATATATATATCTTTCGCTCTCTCTCTCTCTCTATATATATATATAGAGAGAGAGAGAGAGAGAGAGAGAAAATTAAAACACTAAACTAGCAGTATATACATGACAGTATCCATGCTAGTTTTTTAACTTAAGGATCTGAGTGGAGGGTTAGAAGCAAAATGGTTAATTAAAGATTTGAAAATACAAGAGTTCTGAGAAGGATTAGGGGAGTGGGAGAGATAGAGAGAGCTGTGACAACAGTGTGTGTGGGCAAGTGGTTAGAAGGAAGAAAGGATTTTTTTTTTTGTGGGGGGGGGAGACCTTCTTTCATAGTTACACAGTGATGAACATTTATTTTTTAAAATTATAGGAACAACTTACCATGGTGTTATAGTGAAAATTTTCCAATGTCATCTACTGTTAGCTGTCCAATGCCAAAAATTCTTTCCTCTTATTCCTGATACTTAAGGGGATGCTATAGTTTCTATATACTAATGCTAGAGCATTAGTATATAGAAACTATAGCAACCCCCTTAGGCCCTCATTTGATATTTTTGCCTGAGAGACTAGATACCACATTTTTTATTCATTCACACATTCATTTGCTGAATGGGTGCCTTCACACACACAACCACCTGCATCTGTCTTAATTTCTTTATTTTTTTGACTTTGCACTTCCACATCCTCAGTGAACAAAGCTCTATTACTTACTATTATAATAATGGAATTAACTCATGTAAAATATTCTTTATTAGTAGAATTTTCGCCTGAGTGTCACAGGCATCTTCAGTACAAGTACAAAGGCTAATTAAACAATAACTGATATATTCACATTGCACCACCTAAGTAGCTAAAGTAAGATAACTAAAAATAAAATAATAATAATAATAATTTTTTTTTAATATATATATATATGTGTGTGTGTGTGTGTGTATACAATTACAAAAGTTAGGAAAGATTAGCTGATTTATAGAGTACTATCTCCTACAAAGGGGAAAGACATAGACCATCAGATCTGTTTAGGTTAGGGGAGTGAAGTAACACTTCATATGTTTCTTTGTAAAGCCGTTCCACGAGGAACCGACATTCCAGAGCATGCCATCAACACTAGACAGAGTTGATGGCATGCTCTGCAAGTCCAGACTGTTCAGGTTCAAGGTACTGAATATATGACTTGTGTTCTTCTAACCGAATAAGAGCAGATCTTTCTGTTTGTCTGAAATATGATAACCTACAAGAGCAGGGAATCTGGTAGACACCTGGATAGCTGAAATGTGGGAGCTTGTCCTTTGGAGATGAGGAATGTAGAGATTTTTCTCATGGGTCAAAAGGCAACACAAATATTTAGTGGTTTTAACATTTTAGTTAACCTTAACAGGAACCAAGGACTAATCTTGCCTGTGATCTGGAAGGCCCTTATCAGATCCTTCAATTCGCCAGAACTGAATTATAGTGCCAACTATAGAACGTTCCTAAATAACAAGAAGTGATATCATCCATGCTCTATGAATGTATTGTACGCGCTCTGTTCCTTGTTTCGGTTGATTATAGTTTGTAACAGTTTTTTACTTTTTAGTGCCTTACATCAGTTATGTACCCTGAAGATGCCAACAGCCTTAGTTGGTGAAACTAGTTGGTATAACTTAGTTGTTTATTATATGCATTTGATCAATATAATCCCATTGAAAGTCTTTCCACTTTAGTTATGTATTCGCTAATGCCTTGCACATAGGGAATAGGTATGCCTGTATTTGAAGAGGATGCTGACTCAACACTCTTTTTATGAAGGAATTCTTATGTCCATTGGATAAGAAGGAGGAATTAATATATTGCAGTTCTTTCTGTAATAGTTCTTCTGACAAACAAAAGGCGTGGTCTCTATGAACCAATCTAGACACCTAACTCCAAATCCATTCAAGTGTAGTTCATCAGGATTATACAAATCCTTCCATCCATCAAATTCAGACCATAGGTCCACAAACTCTGCATCATTCCTTTTGCACAATCTATCTATTAATTCACTAGCTATCACTTCCTCCCTCTCGGTTTGCCTCAATCATAGTTCAAACTTTCAAACTTCCTCCAGTCAAAGCAATTAATTCTTTCACCTTGCCTTTCTGCATTCTGATAGCATCACTAATATTCATTTTCACACCAGAGAAACAAGATTTTGTCACATTTTTATGAATGAAGTACTGCTCTTATTATATAATCACTGTAAAATTATTATTATTACATGACACCTCCAGGGAGTCCAAATACTCATGGGAAGGCACCTACTCTACAATTCTCCATCACCACCACTCAATCCACCAACTACAACGAACTGCAATTACACCAACGGCATCTGCCGCCAACCCACCACTAGTATTTTCACAGGCAATCACAAACATCCATGCCCACGTCCGGATTCGAACCCGCAGCCTTTTTTGCTGGAGAGCAGATACGATAACCACTCAGCCAACCAGGCCAGCCTTACTCCTTACACTCTTTCTCTCATTCAATGCTTTTTACTTTAGATCTCTTGCTGTTTTCTCTTTTCACTTTGACTAATTTTTTTAATATTTCTTCAGCTGGCCAGCTTTGAATCTTGTGTTTTGTCCTGTGAAGGACTACATGTAGGTACGTTATTTCTTTATTCAGTATTCTACAGTTTCTTCATTAGAAATATGAAAAACATTGTAAAGAATTGATTTAAAATTATTACTAAAATGTTATTATATAAAACACTAAATAAGAATTATTGGTTTCAATTTCTGTTATAGGCATCAAGAAATTTAGCAGTTCCAGAACCAACCATACTGATATCTACATTAGATGGATCTTTATATGCAGTTAACAAACATAGGGGAAATGTCATATGGTCCTTAAAGGAAGGTAAACTAGTATGCCTTTTTATTTTAAATATGATACATTACTGATCAATAAGATAAATTTGAGTTTTGATACTGTCCTTAAAAAGTTATTATTATCCTAAGACCACATGGAGTCCAAGACTCATCTAAGAGGTCCCTTGGATATACACACAGCTCATCATGTCTTGCTTGCCTTAAACACATTCAGATTCTCTGCAGGCACCACATCTCAAGTACGGTATTTCAATCATTCACAACTCTTCATGCAAAAAAACCTGCTTCTTTATCACACCCTCCTTATACAGCTTCCAGGGATTACCTCTTGTTCTCCCTGATCTCTTAACATTTTATGAAAAACATCTTCAACATTGATCCAATAACAACTCCCTACCAACTTATGCATCTCTGTTCATATTATCCCTCTTCCTCCTATCCACTAGACTCTGTAAATTGAATCTTATTAACCTTTCATCACATTCAACATTCCAGAGAACAGAACCTACTGTAGTCAGTGACCTCTGAAATGTTTCCAATATCTCTTCATCCTTTTGAAAACCAGGTGACCAAATCTGTAGGCACAGTATTCCATATGTAGCCTAATCAAGGCCTTATACAATGGAACAGGAATTTCCTTACTTCTATAAGTCATTGTCATCTGTGTCATTCTCAATATTTGTTGTGTTGTCCTCACAAGTTTGGTAATAAAAAAGCCGACCAAATTGTATTCTTATTGGTTAAACCAAAATAAAAAATGATGGTACAACATTACAAAATTTCATGCCGGCTGGGGCGTCGCCCGGTTAAACAAGCCCCCTGTTGTTTTTGCCAGGGAACCAGGGCGAACAGCGAAAAGTCAGCTACTGGAACATATCTGAAAACAAACCCCAACTCAACATCACCAGAGTTAAAGATCAGTACTAGCAACATAAGCCTGAATGGCAAAGAAATGGAGCTAGCTGAGGAATTAGATAAGAACCAGATCGACATAATAGGGGTGACTGAAACAAAAAAGACCAAAACTGGTGAGATCTTTCTGAGCAATAAATACAAAATGTTATATTCAGGCAATGACAATCAAGGAAAAGGAGTATCCATAGTATTCAACACAAAATACGAGGCTAATCTTCTTGAATGGCAGTCAGTCTCAAGTAGAGTAATGTGGACAAATATGAGAATGGGGAACTGGACAATGAGACTTATTTGTGCCTATGGTCCCACAGAAGGTTCTACTAAGGTAGAAGTGGAGGAATTTTTTGAGGCTTTAGAAAAAGCCACTGACACAATGAAAAATGAAAAGTTGGTCCTTGTTGGGGATCTAAATAGCAGAGTAGAAAATGATTGTGAGACATAAAAAAATATTTTGGGAAAATTTGGAGAAAAGAGCAAAGCTAATAATAATGGCAAATATCTGTTAGATTTCTGCTCAGTACATGGACTGGTTATTACTAACACCATGTTCCAACATAAAAATGTGCACAAATTCACATGGAGAGAAGAGGCTAGGAATAAGAAAAGTCTCATTGACTATGTTATTGTTGATAGTGATGTTTTCTCCCTGGTGCAGGACACCAGAGTGTATAGAGAGGATTTGAAATTGGAAGTGATCACTATTTAGTCTTGAGCAGGATAAAATTGAATTTCATATTGAAAAGAATAACATGTAAGAAATTTTTAAAGCGAATAAAAGTTGAGCAGCTCTCAGATGTGAACTGTAGACTAAAATACACAAAGATTATTGAAGAAAAAATGAAAGAGTTTGAGAACAGAAATCAAACCTTGGAGATTCAGTGGCAAACTGAAGAAAACATTGATTGATTCTGCCAGAGAGGCATGTGTGAGGTTGTCTGTAAGGATAAAAAAATCAGAACTCCTTGGTGGACACAAGAAGTTAAAGAGGCAGTGAAGGAAAAGAAGAAAGCATATCAAAAGTTCCTGTCAAATAAGTCAGCTTGTGCTCTTAGAGAATATAGAGACAAATGCAAGAATGCTAAACACTGTGTAAAACTAGCTAAACAAAAGTCATGGAGGACTTTGGCAAGAATAAAAAAAATAAATATCAAGAAGGTGGCAAATAAATAAATAGAAAATAAATATCAAGAAGGTGGCAAAATATTCTGGAGGTTGTTGAAGAAGCTTAGGAATGGAGGAAAGTGTGCTGTAAAAGGAGTTAAAGATGATAAAGGTGACATGAAAACGGGAGAAAAAGATATCCTTGAAGTATGGAGTAATTACTTTGAAAAACTGCTAAATGAAACAAAAAGTGATGACAGCACAGTGGTAAAAAACACTGACCAGGCATGCAGTCAGGAATACATATCCATACTTGAAGTAGAAAAAGCCATCAAAGGCTTGAAATGTGGAAAGGCAGCAGGAGTAGATGATATTCGACCAGAAATGCTGAAGTATGGTGGTGTGAGAGTCTTACAGTAGCTGCACTGCATAGTTCAGAAGGCCTGGACAGAGGGACCAATTCCTGATGATTGGAGTAGAGCTCTCATAGTGCCCATATATAAAAAGGGAAATAAAACTGCATGTGAGAATTACAGAGGTATTTCCCTACTGAGTGTTCCTGGCAAGATCTATGCAAGTATACTTGAGAAATGGTTGAGACGAATTGTGGAAGAAAAGCTTGGTGAAGAACAAGCTGGATTCAGGCCAAATAGAGGCTGTCAGGATCAGATCTTCACTTTACGACAAATAGTCGAGAAAGCATGGGAACATAAGAAAGATCTGTATTTAAGTTTTGCCGATTTGGAAAAGGCATGTGACAAGAGAGAAGCTATTCAATACGCTACAGTTATATGGTGTCAATGGGGCATTATATCAAGCAATACTTAGTCTTTATTTGAGTTGTAAGTCAGCAGTTAGAATTGAAGGAAGTACAGGAAGATGGTTTAATGTTAAATCTGGTGTGAGACAAGGATTTACATTATCCCCTCTGTTATTCATTATCTATATGGATCACATTATGAAGGAAAGTGGTATTAAACATGATATCAAACTTGGAGATGTTAACGTCAGCTCTTTGCTTTATGCGGATGATGTTATACTTCTAAATAAATCCGCTACAAGTCTGCAAGATTCTCTGACTAAATTGAATAGCTGTTGTAATAGATATGGTATGAAGGTCAGCAATAAAAAGACAAAGACAATGAAAATAGGCAGAATCATTGAAAATCTCAACTGTGGTGTGAATGGAGAACCTGTGGAACAAGTAAAACATTTCAGCTATTTAGGCACGATTTTTACTGTAGATGGTAAATTAAATATAGTAATAGACAACAGAATCAGCAAAGCTGGTATGGTTGGAAATCAATTGAATAAATTCATTTGGAATAAGAGAGAAATTAGTCGGAACACTAAATTAGCTGTATACAAGACAGTGTTCAAACCAGTTTTAACTTATGGATCTGAGAGCTGGGTCAGAAGTAAAACACTTGACCAAAGAATAGAGACCACAGATATGAGAGTCCTGAGAAAGATTATAGGCATGAACAGATGGCATCAATGGCAATATCATATTAAAAACGAGGATATTAGGAAAGAACTTGACGTTGTCAGCATCCAGGAATGCGTTAGCAGAGCTAATCTCAGGTGGTATGGTCACTTAAACAGAATGGGCGATGAAAGATTAGCAAAACAAGTGTTCTCTGCCAGGTTGGCAGCAAAACGACCCAGAGGAAGACCAAGATATAGTTGGATTGATACGGTACAAAGTGCCTTAGATGATAGAATTATAAGATCTGATAATGTTGGAGTATTGATAAGTAACAGACTGATTTGGAGAAAAATTGTAGATAGGAAATTAATAATGATGTAATTTTTTTTTCATGTAGTACTATCATATCCTGTACACCCCCTTGAGGGTACATAGCAGGAATTTGATGATGATGATGTCCTCTATATGTTAGATTCTTATCCACCATCATCCCAAGATCTCTTATTTCTTCCACCTCCAAACAATATACTCCTACCAGGCGTAAATTCTACATCCCATCTTTGTTTCCCAAACACTACTGCTCTTTCACATCGCTTCTTACTTGATCAGATTCGTTCTCAGCACTCATTTCTTTACCTTCCAGCAGCTGTCTCTCCAAATAACTCACAGCAAAACCATTCAAATGCAGTCCATCACTCTTATGCAGTTCAACTTGTCCTTCAAACTCTTTCCACACATTAACAAACAGCAATCCTTTCTTCTCACACATTTCTGCTAACATATCATTGGTAAGAAAAGCATAAGCAGATTACGAAAGGAAATTGGCCACGCAGGCTAAAGAGAATCCCAAACAGTTTTTTCAATATGTTGCAAGTAAAAGGGGAAATGCTCATGCTAGAATGATCTTAAAAAATGCTGAGGGTAGGGAGGTAACCGAATCAGTCGATATTGTGGAATTACTGAGCGAGCACTTTGCAAGAGTATATCATCCAGGTGGTGACTTTGCAGGAATGGAAGAACCAACAGCTTATACTGGAATTGTGATGAATGAATTAGAGGTAAGTAGTCTATTACAGAACCTCAATGTCAATACATCTGTGGGATTGGATGGTATACCAGCTCATGTCGTACGTGAAGCGGCCAAAGAATTGTCAGTGCCCTTGACCATTTTGTTTAATTTGAGCCTCAGGACTGGGTCAGTCCCAAGGGGGTGGAAAGAGGCGAAAATAGTTCCACTGCACAAAGGTGGTTCCAAGGCTGCTGTTGAAAATCACTGGCCAATCAGCATAACAGGGATCATTATCAAGGTCTTGGAGAAAATAGTCGAGGAAAATACAAGATTGGATAGAAGAAAATGGGATACTGTATCAGGGACAGCTGGTTTTGTGAAGGGTAGGTCATGTCTCAGTAACTTGCTCACGTATTATAACACAGTGATGGCTGAACTGGATAAGGGTAATGGGTTTACGGTGATTCTACTGGACCTTGCTATGGCCTTTGACAGGATACCACATGGAATTCTAATCAGTAAATTGCAGCATATGGGAATGGACATGGGTTGGTGAGATGGTTAGGAGGGTGGTTGACGGAGAGATATCAGAGAGTGGTTTACTCAGGAGTAGAGTCCACAAGACGGCCTGTGACTAGTGGTGTGCCACAAGGATCTGTTCTTGGACCACTGCTGTTTAATTTGTTCATAAATGATATAGGAAAGGATCTGAGAGGAACAGTTCATTTGTTTGCAGATGATGCGAAGTTGGGTAGGGCAATAGTGAATGCAGATGACGTCAAAATTTTGCAGGATGATTTGGATAGATTGGAGGTCTGGGCTAAGGAGAATGGATGTCATTTTAATGTGGCAAAATGTAAGGTTATGCATTTTGGGGTGAAAAGATTGGCGGCAGTTTACTGCATTGGTGGAACCGTGCTCCAGGAAATTGATGAGGCACGAGATTTAGGATTGTTGGTGGATAAGGAATTGAAATTTAGGGGACAAATTGCAAAAGTGGCCAAATCAGCTCATCAAATCACTTGGTTGCTGAAGAATACGTTGACAAGCAGAGAGAAGCAGGTTATTGTTCCTCTGTATCGAGCTTTGATGAGACCCCATCTCGACTACTGTGCTCAGATTTGTTCACCTAGGTTTCTTCTTGATGGGGAGGAGGTGGAGAGGATCCGGAGGCGAGTGACCAAGATGATAGCAGGTCTGTGGAATGAACCGTATGAGAACAGGTTGAGGATTTATGGGTTGCAAAAATTGGTTGATAGGCGGATATGGGGAGATATGATTGAGACATTCAAATTACTGAAGGGTTTCTATAAAATTAATTCAGAAGATATTTTTGAGAACAGGGCTGGTTGTGGGAGGACTAGGGGACATCCATGGAAACTGGGCAAAATTGTGGTTAGTAAAGGTGTTAGAGCTGGGTTCTTTACTTTTAGCGTAGTGAATGAGTGGAATGCGCTCCCTGAGTCTGTGGTGGATGCTGTGACAGTGAATGAGTTCAAGGCGAGGTATGATAGATACTGTATGAATGTCGAATAGTTGTTATGAATATGATTTGGGTCTTCCCTCGATGAGTCTAATGACTCCATGGAGTTGCCCGTAATAATAGTAATAATATCATTGACAATCTTCACTCTCTGCCTCATTTCATCACTGTCATACCTGGGCAACACACTTGACTACTTTTCCTATCACACTATTAGCTTTTATCCTTCTCAACAACCTCCTGATATCCAATCTTATATATTCCTTGTTTCCAGTCAAGTCATTTGTCCCTATTACCACTACCAACTCTTATGCTCACTTAATCCTCATTTCCAATGCAAATTAAAATTAAGATTTAAAATTTAATATTTAAAATGAAAATTAAAAATTCTTTTGACAAATAGTTAAATGTAACTATTACCTGTAAAATAACTGTTCCTCACCAACAGTTAAAGCTGATTGATTTCATGTAAATTTAGAAGAAGGAAGGAGCTTTACATTGTGACACTTCTGTATAAGTGTAACTTCAAAGTTATGAAAATTATAAGCAGCACACACCAGAAGGCTTACAAGTGTTGCAGGGAAAGCTACATCTGAGTTTGAAAAGAAATTGGCTTTGAAAGCTAATGATAACCCCAAAGAATTGTATCGATATGCTGCAAGTAAAATAAACAATGAATATAAAAGAATAACTCTATATAATGTAGATTATGTGAGGGTGTAGATGTTGAAGAGGTTTAACAATGAGTGCCCATTTTGCTAAAAGCAATCAACCTGATGTATGAAACATTGCACTCACTGCCACCTCTTTACTGAATGAGGAAACAGGTGTATGAGTAGAAGGTATTAGAGCTGTTCCACAAACTGAAAAAGAATTCAACAATAGCAACTGATGGGGGGTATCAGCATGGATGCTAAAAGTGTCTTTGGCTGAACTACCTATTCCATTGATCAGGCTATATAATTTTAGTCTCAGAACAAGGAAGATTCTGCAGGAGTGGAAAGAATGTATGGTAATCCCATTGCACAGAGATGGAGCAAAGATTGACCATTCAGCATTTCAGAAGTGGTGATGGTGAAGATTTTGGAAAAGTTGGTCAGGGCTCGCATTCAGAAATGGTTGATAGAGAATCTCTAATTTACAATGAACAACATGGGTTTACTAAGGGAAGGTCATATTTTAGAAACTTTCTCACATTCTATAACAATGTTACCAGTGAACTAGAATTCAATTCTAGTTCAATGTTAAGAACTAGAATGGAATTTAGAACTAGAATAGAACTTAGAAGGAGAATGGATACACCATGATATTTTTGGATTTTGCTAAGTCTTTTGACAGAATACAGCATTGAAGACTGTTGTTTAAATTGGAGAGCATGGGTTTGGATTATAAAATATTATCGCTGTTAAGAGGATTTCTGACTGATAGATATCAAATGGTATACAGGGTGTGAGTCTGCAAGATTTAAGGTAACCAGTCTTGTACCACGAGGATCAGTCCTTGGTCCACTGGTATTCAGTGTGTACATTAATGACATTGGGAAGGATTTGATAGGTGACATATAGCTATTTGCTGATTATTCAAAGATAGGTAGGGTAATTAGGAAGGTACTTGAGGAATGATTTGAATAGACGAGAACTGTAGGCATGGGAAAACAGATGTCAGTTTAATGCCAGTAAATGTAAAGTCATACACTTTTGTATGATTAGATATCCAATGTTGTATTATATTAATGGGATTATGCTTGAAGAAACTGATCAGGCTAGAGATCTTGGAGTGTTAGTAGATAGGAAGTTGAATTTCAGGGGTCATGTAGCAAAGATTGCAAATACAATTCAAAAGATAATTGCAATGTTGAAATGAACTTTTACATGTAAAGATAATGATGGGAGAGAGAGAGTGTAAAGAAAAGTGTTAAAAATGATATCAGAATTGTGGAATATTGATTATGAAGACAGATTTGAGAATTTGTAGACTGCAAACACTAGCAAATAGGAGAAAAAGGGTGATGTGATTGAAACTTACAAACTTCTGAAAGAGTCATACAGGATTTCATTTGATGGAATTTTTCAATTTATTGAGGGTGGGGAAAGGACAAGAGAGTATCCTTCAAAGCTGAGAATGAATGCCACTAAGAATAGGGGTGAGGGCTACATTTTTCTCTTATAGGGTGGTGTGTGATTGGAATGGATTGCCATTGGATGTTGCGAGTACAACCAGTGTGAATGAATTCAAGAATAAATATGATAGCTGGTGCGTGTAGTATGTGGCCTCCTTCGATTAGTCTCTGACTACCTGGAGGTCTCTCTTAATAATCATAATAATAAACATTTATTCTCTCCTGTAAAGAATTTCTACAGAAATAACTGAATTTATAATCTGGAATTGGTTCCTAATGGGAAATGTTTATTTTGCTGAAATGAGCTTTCTATCTCTTTTATACAAAACTTTTGGAAACATTTGTACTGTTTTCAAATTGGGACAACTTCAGTTTTCATTTAAAGAAAAGGATTAACAGAATCAGCCAAGTTGATTTTGGGGAATAGAATGGAGTTTCAAAGGCATACATTAAAGCTAACAGGCTTTATGAATTTTTGATTCCATTGTAATATAACTCTTGCTGTACTGTGTTACATGAATATGGTGTTATTTTTGTATATATGTTCCTTTAGCATCGGCTATATATATAAAAAAAAAATTATCAGATTTTAATCCTGATTATTTATTAGTGAAATGGAGTTGTGTTCTGTGTATTTTCTTTGTAGTATATTATGTAGTATACTTTGTAGTATATTTCAGTAGTATCAAATTCTGATATATGTGTGTGTGTACCTGATAATCGGCTTTTACTCGGTTGTTATGATACATTTTAAAAAATAGATTTAATGACTAAAAACCGAGATAACTTATAAAGATTTTAATAAGAATAATACGACTAGTTTCGGCTTATAACAGCCTTCCTCAGGTATTCTTAAAGGACAAGAATAGTAATAAACATTGAAGTATCAAAGCAAATTACAGGTAAAAATTGCCACACATAATTGATACATAAAAAACGTTCTGTTTTTTCAAGTTGTTCTAACAGGCATGCCATTGTTTATTGCAAGTGTGCGTGCAGGCTCACGTGAACGCCAATATTGAATAACTGCAGCATGGCTATCTGGGATGTTATAACTCAAATTGTTGTTTAAATGGACAGGGTTCAGCAGGATTTCCCTTGATTCTACAATTTTCCTCTCAAACTCATCATCACAGCGAAAGATATTTTCTGATCTATCCCAGCAAACGGAGTGGCTTTGTTGATGATCATTAGGATTATTTGAAAAAAGAACATGGCTGGATAACACAGTTGCATGAGATATTTTGTAAGAGATGTCTCTCTTATGCTCTTCTATATGTTGTTCAATAGATTTGTTAGTTTGTCCAAAATAAGGGATATTGCAATCGCACCATAATTTATATACACCTGGATATTTTAGGTTGTGATGAGTAGGTTTTGGATGGCTGATTAGAGAATGGATTTTAGGAAGTGTGGTGAAGAACATCTTGATATTATATTTTTTAAGGACTTTAGCTACTTTAGCTTTTAGAGACTGTGCTAATGTATGGAATGGAGATGCTACCTTTAAAATTAATAGTTTCCATTGTGCACTGCCTATGAGGGTCCAGAAGAAATTTCTTAATCGTTTTTTCAGAGTATCCATTTTGTTTAAAGATAAGAGTGAGGTGATTCGTTTCTTTTTTATAGTTCATCTGGTTCATTCAAGAGAGAGCGTGCTCTGTGTCCTAAGGTAGATATAGTTGAAAGTTTTTGTGGTGGAAAATGATGAGAAAGATTATGCAGATATCTATTAGTATGAGTAGGTTTTCTGTACATAGAGAAATAATTTAAAAAAAAAAAAAACAAGGCCTAACAATGGGCAATCCTTTGTCCCCAGTTCTAGCTAACATCTTCCTTGAAGATTTTGAAACGAAAGCCATATCTTCCTTCTCATTTAAACCAAAAGTTTGGAAACGATATGTTGATGATATATTCATTATTTGGAATCATGGACACACATCTCTCACAGATTTTCTTCATCATCTAAACATCCAACATCCTAATATAAAATTTACTGCTGATCTATAAAATAATAACTTCTTAGCTTTCCTGGATATCATGCTTACACTATGCTCTGAAAGATTAAAAATCTCTATGTACAGAAAAATTACTCATACTAATAGATTTTTTTTTTATTTATATAGCCGATGCCAAAGGAACATATATACAAAAATAACCATATTCATGTAACACAGTACAGCAAGAGTTATATTACAATGGAATCAAAAATTCATAAAGCCTGTTAGCTTTAATGTATACCTTTTGAAACTCCATTCTATTCCCCAAAATCAACTTGGCTGATTCTGTTAATCCTTTTCTTTAAATGAAAACTGAAGTGGTCCCAATTTGAAAACAGTACATATGTTTCCAAAAGTTTTGTATAAAAGAGATAGAAAGCTCATTTCAGCAAAATAAACATTTCCCATTAGGAACCAATTCCAGATTATAAATTCAGTTATTTCTGTAGAAATTCTTTACAGGAGAGAATAAATGTTTATTATTATGATTATTAAGAGAGACCTCCAGGTAGTCAGAGACTAATCGAAGGAGGCCACATACTACACGCACCAGCTATCATATTTATTCTTGAATTCATTCACACTGGTTGTACTCGCAACATCCAATGGCAATCCATTCCAATCACACACCACCCTATAAGAGAAAAATGTAGCCCTCACCCCTATTCTTAGTGGCATTCATTCTCAGCTTTGAAGGATACTCTCTTGTCCTTTCCCCACCCTCAATAAATTGAAAAATTCCATCAAATGAAATCCTGTATGACTCTTTCAGAAGTTTGTAAGTTTCAATCACATCACCCTTTTTCTCCTATTTGCTAGTGTTTGCAGTCTACAAATTCTCAAATCTGTCTTCATAATCAATATTCCACAATTCTGATATCATTTTTAACACTTTTCTTTACACTCTCTCTCTCCCATCATTATCTTTACATGTAAAAGTTCATTTCAACATTGCAATTATCTTTTGAATTGTATTTGCAATCTTTGCTACATGACCCCTGAAATTCAACTTCCTATCTACTAACACTCCAAGATCTCTAGCCTGATCAGTTTCTTCAAGCATAATCCCATTAATATAATACAACATTGGATATCTAATCATACAAAAGTGTATGACTTTACATTTACTGGCATTAAACCGACATCTGTTTTCCCATGCCTACAGTTCTCGTCTATTCAAATCATTCCTCAAGTACCTTCCTAATTACCCTACCTATCTTTGAATAATCAGCAAATAGCTATATGTCACCTATCAAATCTTTCCCAATGTTGTTAATGTACACACTGAATACCAGTGGACCAAGGACTGATCCTTGTGTTACAAGATTACCTTAAATCTTGCAGACTCACACCCCGTATACCATTTGATATCTATCAGTCAGAAATCCTCTTAACCACGATAATATTTTATAATCCAAACCCATGCTCTCCAATTTAAGCAACAGTCTTCAATGCTGTATTCTGTCAAAAGACTTTGCAAAATCCAAAAATATCATGGTGTATCCATTCCATTCTCTTTGTCTAGTTCAATGGTAACATTATTATAGAATGTGAGAAAGTTTCTAAAATATGACCTTCCCTTAGTAAACCCATGTTGTTCACTGTAAATTAGAGATTCTTTATCAACCATTTCTGAACGCAAGCCCTGACCAACTTTTCCAAAATCTTCACCATCACCACTTCTGAGATGCTGATTGGTCAATCTTTGCTCCATCTCTGTGCAATGGGATTACCATACATTCTTTCCACTCCTGCAGAATCTTCCTTGTTCTGAGACGAAAATTATATAGCCTGATCAAAGGAATAGATAGTTCAGCCGAAGACACTTTTAGCATCCATGCTGTTACCCCGCATCAGTCCCTATTGTTGAATTCTTATTATAATTTTTATAAGTTATCTCGGTTTTTAGTCATTAAATCTATTTTTTTAAAAAAAAATGTGTGTGTGTGTGTGTGGAATTTTTTTTTACCTTGGGTGTATACTATACTTTAAAGATACCAAGAAATTTTATATACTTGGTTTTAATCCTTTTTTTCCCAAGCAAGCAAGCAAACAAGCTAGCAAGCCAAGTTTGTGCCTGAAGTATTTTCAGGTCTGAGGCAACTCGTGGTAAAGTGTGGCATAAGCTCTGATCACTTGCCTAAGTATCCCATAATACAAAGCACATATCCTTATGGACATGTATAATGCTATGTATTATGGGAAGGGTCACTACCCAGTTTTGATCCTTGCGATAATACATACCATTATACATATCTGTAAGGATATGTGCTTTGTATTATAGAATACTTAGTCATGTGATCAGAGCTTATGTCACCTTTACCACGAGTTGCCTCAGACCTGAAAATACTTCAGGCACAAACTTGGCTTTCTTGCTTGTTTGCTTACTTGGAAAAAAAGAATTAAAACCATGTATATAAAATTTCTTGGTATATATATATTTTATTATTATTATTTATTTTTTTTTTTTCCAGAACCTGTCTTAAAGCTTCCCTTGAACAATGATAGGAGGTAAGTTGTTTAGTTATTATGCAGTTAAAGTTTATTGTTAATGAGCATAAATGTAAATTCAAAGAAAACTGTTGGCATTATTATCACCATCGGACCTCCATTAGACTTCCATGGAAGGTTGAAAATAATAACAAATAAATGAATAAATTTTTTTCTCAGGCTCTACCAATTTATCACTCTTGGGAGTGCTCAATTGGCTCTTCTCAGCCAGTCTCATGATTTTATAGACGTGACTAGACCATAGGTTCCCAAAGTGGGCAGTACCCCCCCCCCCCCCCCCAGTGGGTGCTGGAGTCTTCTGGGGGGGGGGGGCTATAGTGGGATCAGAAGAATCATGTGGTCTAGGTAATTTGAAAATTTACCATGTCAGATAGAAATAGATGTCAATTTTTCTATGTCAATGAGAAAATAGAGCATGTATATATGTGTGTATAATAGGTTATGTTTATAGTAGCAAATAATATATTCGTTATATTTCATTTCAAAATATATAACAAATATATAAAACCACGTATATTATTTCTGGGAAAACTCCCATGTTACTCCTCTTAATAAACTATTATAATTACAGCTATTTTGCCTGCTTCAGTTTAGGAGTGCCCCTGTTTAAATGTCATTGGCTATTTACTCATGGATTCTTAGGGCATTGTGAGTGTAAATGTACCAAAAAGTATATGTAGCATAAGGAATAGAAATTTACACATACCTTTCTCTGGGTGTTGCGGCTTTTCCTCTTTCTGGAATGTCGAAAATCCTAAAAAATGAAAATAAAATTGACAAAACCACACTGAAAAACACAATCCCCCGCACCACACACCCCTTTTATGTTCGGACAAATAAAAACCCACAAAGACGGGTACTAACACATCCTAAAAAATGAAAATAAAATTGACAAAACCACACTGAAAAACACAATCCCCCGCACCACACGCACCCCTTTTATGTTCAGACAAATAAAAACCCACAAAGACAGGTACCCGATGAGACCAATAGTCTCCTACAAAGATACCACCACAGCCCCTTTATCAAAATTCGTAGCGAAACTTCTCAAACCATTAACTACAACGTCTAACTTCATGATAAAAAACACGGACGACCTTTTCAAAAAAATAAAAAACCTAACCCTATCCCAAGAAGACATCCTCACTTCTTTGGATGCGGCCTCTTTATACACTAACGTGGACGTCCCCAGAACTTTAGACATCGTACACACACTACTCACAGAAGACCACACCCTACACTCTCGTACTAAACTAACGCCCATTGACATTATTAACTTAATAAAACTAATAATCTCGGCAAACTTCTTCAAGTTCAACAACAACATGTACATACAAATCTTCGGACTCCCCATGGGCCAAAAAATCAGTGGACGACTAGCGGAATTATTCCTGGCACATATAGAATCACTCCTACTCCACCCTTCCCTTCCCCCCGGCATCACCTTTTATGGCAGATACGTAGACGATATTCTGTGCATTGGTAATCCCACACACATCACCACCTTAAAAACATCCCTAAACAGCTACAGCAACAGATTAAAATTCACCACAGAAACCGAACAGAACAAATCCATCAATTTCTTAAACTTGACATTAACCAGAACACACAACAAAATAGCCATGAAAATATACCACAAACCCTCACACATCGGAAACTACCTCCATTTTCACTCATACCATCCATATTCTGTTAAAAAATCTGTCATCTTATCACAATTCATAAATGCTTACAAATTTTCAACCAATCAAAATAGTCTAAATGCAGAAATAAAAAAACTAACACAGATCTTCTTAAACCGCAACTATCCTACACAACTGATTAACTATGCAAACAAGACGGCAAAAAACCGCCAAAACAACCCAAGTACCAAAACGAACTTCCCTACACAAAAAATTATCAAACTACCATACACCCAAAACACATACAAAGCCTATAAATACATCTTCAAACATACTGACTACAAACTGGTATTCACCACAAACCAAAAACTGGCAAACCTCCTAAAATCCACCAAACCTCACACACAGAAAGAAATATTTGAACAGCACAATGTAGTCTATAAATTTCCCTGCCAAAAAGACTGTGACATCACCTACACAGGTTCCACCATCAGGTCTTTATGGGCAAGACTACAAGAACACTTCCGTGACTGTAACATCCCTATTCCAGAACATTTAAACACTAAAAAAACGTAACATCAAAAAGAAAAATCGAATACAAAGCACAGGAAAAACGGAAATAGCTGTTCACGCCCTTGAACAAAAACACACCCTGCAGATAGACAAGGCCATCATAGTAGACAGACAAGAATGAAACAATGCTCAGAATATCGGAAACAATAGCTATAAAGTGTGACGCGAACTCTATCAACATACACAGGCTCTACATAATCTCCGAGGTTTGGAGGTTTCACAACATAAAATTGAGGTCACAACCCCGACCAATAGGCGACAACACAAACACTTCAAAAGCAAAAGCACCTACTTGACCTGACATAGCATCCACTTTCCCAATGTGTTCAGATGACGACCACGAATAGTCGAAACGGACCGCACCCCGTCAACCACCTTCCCCCTCCCTATCTTAAAAAATCAACCCTTTCACCTTTTCCCTACCCTATATAATATAATATATATGTTTATATATATAGTACGGAAAAAAACCCGGGTTTTTCTAACTTAATTCTACCAAATTGCCTACCCTCCCACACACACACTCAGTAGTTTTTCGACATTGCAGAAAGAGGAAAAGCCGCAACACCCAGAGAAAGGTATGTGTAAATTTCTATTCCTTATGCTACATATACTTTTTGGTACATTTACACTCACAATGCCCTAAGAATCCATGAGTAAATAGCCAATGACATTTAAACAGGGGCACTCCTAAACTGAAGCAGGCAAAATAGCTGTAATTATAATATAAAACCACTTTTCTAGTTGATTTGTACAAAAATAAACCCAATTTTTATATAATTTAATATTACGAGTAAAAATAATAATGGCAAGAAAGAAATAAAATCTTAAATTTTAGTTAGCCTAGTTAGTACTAACTTATATTGCTAACTAGAGAGAAAAAACAAAGCAAATATTATTCGAAACTTATTATACTGTTTTCTGTGGTTATGTTTTGTAGGTTTGTTGTTTATATCTTGTGTAATTATTTTATTTATTAATTATTATTTATAATTATTCGGACAATGTCGTGGTCGGACTGACAAAATGTGCTTCCATGCAAAATAAAAAAATTGAATGTGTCATACAGGATATTTTAACTTCTATTTTTTTATATACTTAAAAAATTTATTCATTTTTTTCTATTGTAAAAATTGATCGTGCCATACAGGATTTAGTCTATCCACGTGGCAGACGAGTCTTAACTAGTAGTATGTCGGTCCACTATTACATAGGTAATTCACTCAATTCAGCATGTTTTGACAGGAATATGGGTGCTTGCAGTGACTTGTTCAAAGCACGAGTACGATGGTATCGCAAAAAATTCAATGCATGCAAGTCGATTCGGGCTAGATTTCAAATCTATAAATACCAGTGGTTTAGGAATAAGTTTCATTATTTTTTGTGTGCTTTGCCAACAGTCATCATCAGTCGAAAGTGTGATAGATAAGTGGAGTCATACAAAGTGTAAATTAAATCTTTTATTTTATGAATATTTTTGCAAATTTTATTACTTCATTATGTCTGAATATAAGAAGAAATGTCAACAGTACAGTATTGAGTATTTGAAATATGGTTTTGTTTAGTCTCCTATGAACCAATTAATACCCATGTGCTTGATTTGCCAAAAAGTGTTTTCAAATGAAGCAATGAAGCCTACTAGGCTACAAGAACTTTTGACTAAAATGTATACTGACAAAAAGGATAAAGATTTGTCCTATTTTCAAGTGCTAGAAGAAAAATATTTTAAATGTCTAACTATATCAAAACTTTTTACATGCTCCACTAAACAAGATAATGATGGATTACAAGCTTCTTATAATATTTCATTATTAATCGCAAAAGCGGGAAAACCACACACAATTGGTGAGGAATTAATCTTGCTGGCAGTAAAAGAAGTAATAAACACTATGCTTCCTAAGGCCAGCATCAGATATCATCAGGAAAATTCCTTTGAGCAATAATTCAGTGCAAAGAAGAATCGATGAAATGGCTGAAGACGTTGAAAAATCATTGTGCGATTATTTGAAGACGTGCCAATTTTCCATTCAACTCGATGAATCAACCCTCCCAAATAATGAACCACTACTCTTATCATACGTATGATTCATAAAAGAAGAAAGAGTTTGTCAAGAATTATTATTTGCTAAAAAATTGGAAGCGGATACAAAGGGAGAATCTATGTTTAATATCATGAATAAGTTTTTTCAAGAGAAAGATATTCCTATTTGTAATATTTTGCCTGCTGCTACTGATGGTGCTCCAGCAATGATAGGGCGCCACAAGGGTTTCATAGCAAAACACAATGTATAGCGAGTACCAAACGTACTCGCTATACATTGTGTTCTTCATTGTCAACATTTGGTTGCGAAAAATTTAAGTGAACGCCTGCACACGTCGCTCCATTACGTTATTAGAGTAGTCAACAAGATTAGAAACAATTCATCGAGTGACAGATTGTTTAGCCAACTTTATAGTGAAAACGATGAAGATTTCAATTGTTTGCTGCTTCACATAGAAGTTCACTGGCTTTCAAAAGGTATTTGTCTGAATCGATTTTACAATTTGTTTGATTCAGTACTAGAGTTCCTAGAAAACAGAGACAACGGATTGTGGGCCAACCTGATTATATCCAAAAATGGCATCGCTTATTTGACAGACCTCTATAAAATATTTAATGAAGTCAATCTACAACTACAAGGTGATGAATTGAATTTAATTAAAACAAAAAACGTTATTGCCGCTTTTGTAGGGAAACTTCTTCTGTTCAAGCGGAATATGGGCCAAGGGGAATATAGCCACTTTTCAAATTTATCAGCAGTGTCTCTCAAAAAGGAAGATTTACTACATACTGCGAATACTTGGAGGTTTTCCATGCTGATTTCAATGAACGATTCAAGGATATTGTAACATGAATATACCAAATTGGGTTCTAGATCCTTTCTCACATGTAAGCACAGCAGGATCATCAAATTTACAAGTGGAACTCATAGAACTCACAACAAATGATGAACTAAAAATAAAATTCAAAACTGGATACCAAGAGTTCTGGCTTCAAAAATCAATACCGACACTGTACCCTGGATTATGGGAAATAGTGCAGAAATTTTTAATTGCATTTCCATCTTCTTATTTGGCTGAGTGTGGGTTTAGTGCTGTAGTGAATTTACTATCTAAGAAAAGGAACCGATTGCATATAACTGAGCGTGGCGATTTACGACTGTTTTTAACGAAAGTTGAACCCGATATTAAACTTTTAAAAATGTACCAGGCTAATCGGACACTCCTTCCCCAGGCATATGGTTGCGAAGCGCACAGCCACTAAGCTAACCGCGTGGACAAGGTGTCATTAATACTCTAAAAAACAAGGCTTTGAAGATGCTCCAATGAACAAGCACTGAAAGACGAATTTAAAGTTATCAGCAATACTTTTATAAAAAATAGTCACAGCGTAACACTATTAACAAAATTCTCTACAAGACCTCAATAAAAAAACAAAGATAAACCAGACTACAATAAAACTATAACCATTCCTTACATTAAAGGGACATCAAATAAAATAAACAGAATACTACAGAAATACAACCTCAAAGCCACCTTTAAACCTCTTGCAAAATTAAAAAGTTTACTCAACTCATCCAAAGACCCACTCCCTCTGCTGGCCCACACTGGAGTATACTGTATTTATTGCACCTGTAATCTACCATATATAGGGGAAACAGGACGCACAATTCCTATCAGACAAAAGGAACATAACACACTAAATATAATAACTGTGGTGAAGGTGGCCTTTCTGATCATGCCCTGAACACTTTATATAGAATTGAGTGGAAAAGCACCAGTGTTTACATCACATCAAAACATGGTATGAATGCAAATTTAAGGAAGCCTTGAGATTCTTATCAACCACCCCAATCTGAACAATAATGGTCTAAAAATCCCAAGCATGTGGAAGGCACATATTCTACCCACTGAACCTTTCTCACTAATAGTCAACTATAAACAGGACTGTAGATAATCCAGAATCTTAAATCTAATATAACAATTGTCATGTTAAAAATAGGACATCATTGTTACTGTAAGAAAACTATCTATATGAAAGAATGTTTCTCTCATGTTGTCTTAAATAGAATTTAGTTTTGATTTAGTTTCTAAATAATTAATTAATTTTTAATTTTATCTGTATTTTTTTTTTTCCACTAGAGGTCATCCACTGGAATAACTGGTGATTAAATCATTGTTTCTTTAGCTTACTGTGTGAAATGTAACTCAGCTTGTCCTTGTATACTTGTATATACTCTAGATGTGATGACCTTAATATGAAGGTCGAAACGTCGGGAAAATGAAATAGTTAATTTATAACACGGTTGTGAAATCCATAATTTCTAAAATGAATGCTGATCACCCTGCAACACTAAAAGCTTTAAAGCAATCAATTACTGTATCTGGCGTATCGGCTATATATAAGCTAAATAACAGAGGGGCCAATACTGTGCTTTGTGTTAAGCCGTTGCTAAGTTTCTACTGGTTACTAATATTTTCTCCAAGGACAACACAGAAATATCTGTTGCTGAGCATATTATTAACAAGTTGGATTGTTTTTCGACATGGTAGTACTTTCATTAATTTATACAGCATGTCCTCTCTCCATATAGTGTCATATGTGGCAGTTAGATCAAGAAAAATTGCAGAAGTTTTTAGATTTCACTGAAAGCCTGCTCCTCGTGGTGCACCCTGGATAAGGCTAAATGAGCTAGAGCAATCCTGGCAGCCAGTCTATCCATGGATCTCCTGCTACTAACTACATGCAGCAATCAGAAGTGAACGGTCCTTACAAGATCCATTTGAAAAATCAACTGACTAGAAATCTCAGAAAAATGCGAATGCCTTTCAAAATTCCTTCTTGACCAAAATATAGACACCGTAGTCCTCCAGGAAACACATGCCGCCACTGAAGAAGACTTGTACAGAAGAGGGAGAGTTGTGCCTACGAACTACCAGCTCGTAGGAGCAACCTACCATTATGCATATGGTGTAGCGACATATGTCCGCAACAACATCGAGCAAATTGAACTTGTTACTGCATCAAGTGATGATGATGTTAAACTGGTCGTGACGAAGCTTTGCGAACTGACGCTTGTTAATGTTTACAAGCCACCAAATGTTCAATGGCCTCACAAGTCCTTCCCCTTTTGAATCACCTAACAACATACATGGAATATTTCAACAGCCGCCATGAGTTATGGAAGTATGCCTAGAATGATGAATGCAGTATAGCCCTCACCGACTGGGCTGAGGCTTTCAATATATACTTGATCTTTGAAGCTAAAGAGCGTGGCACCTTCAATTCAACAGTATGGAAAAGAGACTATAATCTTGACCTCTGTTTCTTCACCTCTAGTAACATAAATGAACATCTACCTACTCAAAGGAGCGTTCACAGCCAACACTGTCCAGCCCTCCTTGATGTAGGCATAAAAATATCTCTTGTCTGATCAATTCCCTGCCCGAAATGGAATTTTTGAAGAGCCGATTGGGAAAAATATGCCACTGACCTTGACAAGTGTGTTTGCTTCATATCTACCCAATAACTACATTCGATTTGTAGGAGCTGTCATCTCTATAGCTAAAAAACATATCCCTAGGGACTGTTAGAAAGGAGTATATCCCTTGATGGAATAAACCGAGTGAACAACTTTATGAGAAATTTCTGGAGAGTGGTGATTTGGAAATTGCAAATGATATTCTTCACGAATTGGATTCAGCAAGGCAACAATGCTGGACTGAAACAATTGAGAGACTGTACCTTAGCCTTCTACATAACACACTCCAAGCCTTCCTACTCCAGTAGGAAGGCTTGGAGTGTGTTATGGAAGCTAGGAGGTGCTACAATGGTGACTACTAAAAAGACGGATGCTACACCGAACCAAATTGCTAATCATATTATTAAAATCGCGAGATGCCAGCATGACAGATATCATACCATCAAAGTTAAAAGAGAAGCCAGAGAATTAATGGGAAAATTACAAGATAAATCAGAATATGCAAGACCTTTCAGTGACTAGGAAATCAACAATGCACTAGCCGATACAACCATGGGAAAGGCCCCAGGGTTCGACGAAGTTCACCCGGAATTTCTTCTTCATGCTGGCAAAAATACCAAAAACTGGCTTGCCCATTTCTTCTCGGAAATAATGAACACTGCCGTGTTACTGAAAGAATTTAAGAAAGCTAAGATAATAGCTCTTTCCAAACCAGGAAAATCAACTAACAAATTTGATATGAAAATCAGTAATAAAAAGATTTATTACTGATAAATCTTTAACTACATAAACATGCTGAAAATGTCAGCTGTGTCATGAATTAACAACTTATAGAAAAGTGACACAGCTGACATTTTCAGCATGTAATCAGCCATCTTCAATAATAATTGTGCTATTCAAGCACAATTATTATTGAAGATGGCTGATTACATAAATATGGAATATGCAAAACTGGTATGGTGGAGAGATTGAAGAAATAGCTAGTTTGCTAATGATGCAAAACTAGGTAGAGCAATGGCCAATAAAGATGATATAGAGATCCTTCAGAATGATTTAAATAGATGTATGAAATAAATAGATTTAAATAGATGGTTACCAGTTTAATGAGGCAAAGTGCGCTTTGGGATGAAAAAGGGAGTTGAAGGTGATTGTGGATAGGAAATTGAAGTTTAGAGGACAAGTTGTAAAGTGGTTGAAATGGATGTAGAAGAAAACACTATCAAGCAGAGTAGGTTATATGCACAGATCTGGTTGCCTTGGTTTTCTCAGGGTTGAGAGAATCCAGAGGTCTGACCATGATAGTGACGGGTCTGTGGTGCTTTCTGTAAGGGTAGAGTAGATAGAATATTGGATATATAATAGAAACATGTAAATTAGTGAAGGGATTTTATAAGATTGATACCAAAAGATTTTTGATTCATGATAAGAAAATAGAATATAAGAGGATCAGTTACTCCTGGAAATTTTAGAAGTCTGGTTAGCAAGGATACAGAGGACTAGATTTTTTGCTAGTATTCAACACAAAATATGAGGCTAATCTTCTTGAATGGCAGTCAGTCTCAAGTAGAGTAATGTGGGCAAATATGAGAATGGGGAACTGGACAATGAGACTTATTTGTGCCTATGGTCCCACAGAAGGTTCTACTAAGGTAGAAGTGGAGTAATTTTTTGAGGCTTTAGAAAAAGCAACTGACACAATGAAAAAGGAAAAGTTGGTCCTTGTTGGGGATCTAAATAGTAGAGTAGGAAATGATTGTGAGACATACAAAAATATTTTGGGAAAATTTGGAGAAAAGAGCAAAGCTAATAATAATGGCAAATATCTGTTGAATTTCTGCTCAGGACATGGACTGGTTATTACTAACACCATGTTCCAACATAAAAATGTGCACAAATTCACATGGAGAGAAGAGGCTAGGAATAAGAAAAGTCTCATTGACTTTGTTATTGTTGATAGTGATGTTTTCTCCCTGGTGCAGGACACCAGAGTGTATAGAGAGGATTTGAAATTGGAAGTGATCACTATTTAGTCTTGAGCAGGATAAAATTGAATTTCATATTGAAAAGAATAACATGTAAGAAAGTTTTAAAGCGAATAAAAGTTGAGCAGCTCTCAGATGTAAACTGTAAACTAAAATACAGAAATATTATTGAAAAGAAAATGAAAGAGTTTGAGAACAGGAATCAAACCTTGGAGATTCAGTTGCAAACTCTGAAGGAAACATTGATTGATTCTGCCAGAAAGGCATGTGGTGAGGTTGTGTGCAAAGATAAAAAAATCAGAACTCCCTGGTGGACACAGGAAGTTAAAGAGGCAGTGAAGGAAAAGAAGAAAGCATATCAAAAGTTCCTGGCAAATAAGTCAGCTTTTACTCTTACAGAATACAGAGACAAATGTAAGAAAGCTAAACAGTGTGTAAAACTAGCTAAACAAAAGTCATGGGAGGACTTTGGCAAGAATATAGAAAATAAATATCAAGAAAGTGACAAAATATTCTGGAGGTTGTTGAAGAAGCTTAGGAATGGAGGAAAGAGTGCTGTAAAAGGAATTAGAGATGATAAAGGTGAAATGAAAACAGGAGAAAACGATATCCTTGAAGTATGGAGTAATTACTTTGAAAAACTGCTAAATGAAACAAGCAGTGATGACAGCACAGTGATAAAAAAACACTGACCAGGCATGCAGTCAGGAATACATATCCATACTTGAAGTAGAAAAAGCCATCAAAGGCTTGAAATGTGGAAAGGCAGCAGGAGTAGATGATATTCGACCAGAAATGCTGAAGTATGGTGGTATAAGAGTCTTACAGTGGCTGCACTGCATAGTTCAGAAAGCCTGGACAGAGGAACGAATTCCCGATGATTGGAGTAGAGCTCTCATAGTACTCATATATAAAAAGGGAAATAAAAATGAATGTGAGAATTACAGAGGTATTTCCCTACTGAGTGTTCCTGGCAAGATCTATGCAAGTATACTTGAGAAACGGTTGAGAAGAATTGTGGAAGAAAAGCTTGGTGAAGAACAAGCTGGATTCAGGCCAAATAGAGGCTGTCAGGATCAGATCTTCACTTTACGACAAATAGTCGAGAAAGCATGGGAATATAACAAAGATCTGTATTTAAGTTTTGTCGATTTGGAAAAGGTGCCAAGAGAGAAGCTATTCAATACGCTGCAGTTATATGGTGTCAATGGGGCATTATATCAAGCAATACTTAGTCTTTATTTGAGTTGTGAGTCAGCAGTTAGAATTGAAGGAAGTACAGGAAGATGGTTTAATGTCAAATCTGGTGTGAGACAAGGATGTACATTATCCCCTCTGTTATTCATTATCTATATGGATCACATTATGAAGGAATGTGGTATTAAACCTGATATCAAAATTGGAGATGTTAATGTCAGCTCTTTGCTTTATGCGGATGATGTTATACTTCTAAATAAATCCGCTACAAGTCTGCAAGATTCTCTGACTAAATTGAATAGCTGTTGTAATAGATATGGTATGAAGGTCAGCAATAAAAAGACAAAGACAATGAAAATAGGCAGAATCATTGAAAATGTCAACTGTGTTGTGAATGGAGAACCTGTGGAACAAGTAAAACATTTCAGCTACTTAGGCACAATTTTTACTGAAGATGGTAAACTAAATATAGAAATAGACAACAGAATCAGCAAAGCTGGTATCGTGGGAAGTCAATTGAATAAATTCATATGGAATAAGAAAGAAATTAGTCGGAACACTAAATTAGCTGTATACAAGACTGTGTTCAAACCAATTTTAACTTATGGATCTGAGAGCTGGGTCAGAAGTAAAACACTTGACCAAAGACTAGAGACCGCAGATATGAGAGTCCTGAGAAAGATTAGAGGCGTGAACAGATGGCATCAATGGCAATATCATATTAAAAATGAGGATATTAGGAAAGAACTTGACATTGTCAGCATCCAGAAATGCGTTAGCAGAGCTAATCTCAGATGGTATGGTCACTTAAATAGAATGGGAGAGGAAAGATTAGCAAAACAAGTGTTCTCTGCCAGGTTGGCAGGAAAACGACCCAGAGGAAGACCAAGATATAGGTGGATTGATACGGTACAAAGTGCCTTAGACGATAGAAATATAAGATCTGATAATGTTGGAGTCTTGACAAGTAACAGACTGATTTGGAGGAAAATTGTAGATAGGAAGTTAGTAATGATGTAATTTTTTCATGTAGTACTGTCATATCCTGTACACCCCTTGAGGGTACATGGCAGGAATTTGATGATGATGATGATGAGATTTTTTGCTTGGAGAATAGCGAAATGGGTTACCAGAGGAGTTGGTTGTGAGTATGAATGAGAAATTTGATATATATATTATGTGAATAATGATTGGTGTTGGTCTCTTGTTTAGCTTGATGAGGGGTGAATAGAATTTGTTTCCAAGTGCATTGTCAGCGAATGAGTTTAAAGAAAAGTAAGATAGGTATTATGCTTGTGTGGGCTGCACACAACGAATGCTGGAACTCCACAGAGATGTCTAAATAATATTAAGTATTTCATCTGCTTTTCCACATTTCAGTTTTCTAATGGCATTTCCGTTTCTTAGTCTTAAAATGTATTCTTGATTGCATTTCTTCTACCACTGTTCTTCGACTAGTTTATTTAATAATGTTTCATTATTGTCTAAGACTCTATAAATCTTTAATTTCAAGTTTATATTGCTGCTGCTTTGGTGGAGGTGATGTTCCTTTTATGCACTATTATTCATTTCTATGTTGTTGTTTTTTTTTCCTCAGTATACTTTAGACTATTTCATCAGTTCCCAATTTCTGTTTAGCTATTATTATTATTATTATTATTATTATTATTATGGGCATCTCCATGGAGTTAGTAGACTCATCACGAGAGACCCAAACTATCAAAACAATATCTATCATACCTCTTCTTGAATTCATTTACAGACAAAGAACTCACAACTGAGTCAGGCAATGCATTCCACTCATTCACTACCCTCCAAGCAAAAAATCTAGTTCTCACACCCTTGTTAACCACACTTTTCCTTAATTTCCAGGGATGACCTCTTGTTCTTCCATCACTATCACACAGCTGAAATATTTCCCCTGCATCAATCTTATAAAAACATTTTAGTAATTTAATTGTTCCTATCATATCCCCTCTTCTCTGCCTATCAACCAACCTCTGCAATCCACAAGCTCTCAATCTATAATGTAGGGAGCATTTTTTACATCACTCACCAATATAGTCACTCTCCTCTGAACTCTCTCCACAACCTCCTCATCTCCAAGAAATCCAGGTGACCAGACTTAAGCACAGTAATCCAAATGTGGAAGTATCAACGCCTTATAAAGGGGAATAATAATCTCTTTATCTCTCTGGATGTTAGTGTGTTCTTCAATAACCAAGTAATCCTATGTGCAATCTTTGAACACCTTAGCAATGTGCCCTCTGAACTTCATCTCCCTTTCCACCCCCCAAATCACTAGCCTCATCAATCTCTTGGAGTACCGTTCCATCAGTGTGGTACACAGCTGTAATCTTTTAATCCCAAAATGCATAACTTTACACTTTTCCACATTGAACCGACATCCATTACATTTTGCCAGTTGATTTAAATCATCCTGCAAACTCTCAACATCAGCTTGATTTTTTATTGCGCTACCCAACTTTACATCATCAGCAAACAGCTGAATATCTCCCTTCAAGCCATTTCCTATATCATTTATGTACAAATTAAACAATAACGGACCAAGCACAGAGCCTTGAGGCACACCATTGGTCACCTGCCTCATCCTGGACTCTGCTCCTCCATACACCACTTTCTGGTATCTCTCCATGAGCCATTCTCTTATCCATATCACCAGTTTAGTATTCATCCACATCTGCTCTAATTTGCACAACAGTATTCCATGGGGTATCCTGTCAAAAGCCTTTGCAAAATCGAGAAGTATCACTGTGTAGCCATATCCCTTGTCCAACTCAGATGTCATTCTGTTATAAAAAGTTAATAAATTGCTAAGGCAGGATCGATCTTTAACAAAACTATGTTGGCCCCTATTGAGTATCATATTCTGATCTACCCATTCTTGAATTCTGTCCTTAACCAACTTTTCCAATACTTTTACCACCACTCCCGAGATGGTGATTGGTCTGTAATTAACTACCGCAGTCTTGGAACCACCTTTATGCAAAGGAACCAGATAGAAAGTTAGCTATCTTTACATATAACTTAAGTAACTGCATTGTTTTCTTTATTACCAAAGGGTAATTACTAATTTACTAGCCCAAACTGTCTACATCTTCATTTTTTTTTTTTTTTTTTAGACTTTTGAGTTCACCAGGGATTTATTCATTTTCTGTATTTGCTAGCAACTTTTGCATTTTCTCCTTCTTCAGCTGCACATCACCACATGTGCAGCCCAGATGTGTTACTTGAGATTTTTGACATTATCTCTTTTTGATTCTAAGTTTTATTCTTTTTTCAACTTTTTTTTCCCCCAATAATATTTGTATATTTTTGTTTGTCATTTACATCTGTTCAAGTTTGGTTATATTCAAAAATTTCTTAATTTTCTTTTCATTTTGATAGAGTACTCATTTCTAACTTTCTTCAGAACTAGATAATGAATTTTTTTTTTTACATTTCCTGTAAATTTCTGTATCTCTATAAATTACATTTATTCTTTTCCCCTCCCCCTTTCTCTTTCTTTAAAGACCATTGTTTTTAGCTGATCCCAAAGATGGGAGTCTTTATGCATACAAAGCAGGAGGAAGCCAGGAAACCTTGAAGAAATTGCCTTTTACAATATCTGAACTAGTGGCAGCTTCACCATTCCAGAGTAGTGATGGAGTTCTTTATACAGGTGAAAATATATTAGTGAAATCGCTATGAAAATTTCGTTGCTTCTCTTTTTGTATGTTTAAATAGCAGTTGAAATAATTATATAGTTTTCTCTCTTAAAATATAGCAAGATCACATGGCTTGTTTCATATCCTATAAATTCAGTGTGCAAAGCTTTCTCTACAGAAAACTCCTCAGGACTTAAGAAATTGTTTAGTGAATTTGCTGTTTGGTGGTTGGTTAGTGAGAGAGTTAACTTGATATAGTTAGTTCACTGTAAATAATAAAGGATAATTATATTACATGCTATTACTCATCTTATTATTATTATTTGACACCTCCAGGGAGTCCAAAGACTCATCAAGGGAGGGCACCTGCTCTACAGCTCTGTCTCCACCAAAGCCATCTACCTCCGATCACCATCACTACTTTTTCCACAGACAGTCACAAACATCCATGCCTGCAGCCTTTTGGTTGGAGAGCTGATACGCTAACCACTTGGCCAGCTAGGCCGGCATCTTAATAATTTGATATTCTCTTTTGGAGTTGCAGTATGTTATAGTTGAAGGTATGTACTAGGATCACTCTGACTGACCACACACATTGGACACAATGTGTTTCGACATCAGTAAAAACATGCATGTGAATTATATCATTATCCAAACATTGATTGGATAGCATTAAAATATCATGAGAAGAATAAAACAATTTATTGAGCTGTTGTGAGACTACTTTCTCAATCAGCATTTGACAGAAGGAACTCGAGGTCAAAAAGTGTTAGATTTGAATATAGTGCCAGAGGGGATTTCACTTAAAGACTGCCTGTGGTCAGCGACAGTAACAATATGGTACTCACTTGGGAAGTGGATAAGTTTATGAATATTCCATTCAGAAAAGGTTACATGCTGAACTACAGAGCAGGAAATTATGACAAACTGAGGAGTATGATGGATTCTGCACTAGTATTAGTTGTTGGATGAGAAGGACAGTGCATTGGCAGTGTTCAAAATATATTTAAACAATGCAATATCAGAATGTGTCCCTAGAATTCGAAGAATAAATAGAGGAGGAGGAAAATGGATGTGTAATCTCATCAAGCAAGAGATTTGTAAGAAAAGGATGATGTAGAAGGAATACTGTGTACATAACGGACATCATCATATCAGTTATGAAAATTATAAACTGCAGGCTAGAAGAGTCACATCTGTTGTATTTTTATTAAAAACAACACGTAAGTCCACAGTAATAACTTTAATTAATAAATAAGGTAAATATTTCGTACTAAAAATAATAGTACATCTTCAGTGTTACAAACAGATAGGAATAGAATACAAGTAACGAATATTCGGTGGATCACCTATTAAAATACAATGTTGTCGCGAGCTAGGAAATAAAAGAAATTAATAAATTAATATTTAAGATAATTAGTTTTTTAATGATTACATAAAATAAAAGTCTCCCAGATCTTCGAGAGAGAGGCAATCATTTTGATTTAAATTCGGTCGGTATAAAAAAGCTTCACAACTTTCTTTAAAGAGGCGTTCATATTTGAACCTGCATCTGTGAAGTAGAATAGCTTTATCCCACTGGATATTATGGGAAACTATCCAGTACGACCAATCGTGAATTGCATTGATTCTCCTACTTACCGAATTGCAAAAGTCTTGTTGCGTTTTTTAAGTGCTCTCACTGGACATTCAAGATCCTACATAAAAAATTCAACAGATTTCCTGGAAAAAAATCAAGGATTTAAAAATCAAAGAGTCTGAGTTATTAGTCAGTTTTGACATTGTATCTCTGTTTACCAATATCCCATTAGCCGACACAGTCAATTTATTATATGAAGATTACCCTCCAGATATCACAAAAATTTTCGAATTTGTTATTATCTATTCAGGTTATTTTAGTTGGAAAAACAAGTTCTACAAACAAGTTGAAGGTACTGCCATGGGTAGTCCTTTATCTCCACCTTTGGCTAACTATTTTTTGAAACAATTCGAAGAGACTATATTTTCATCCATTCACCCTCAACCATCTCTTTGGTATCGTTATGTCGATGTTTTTGCCATTTGGTCACATACTGAAGATGAGCTTTCCACCTTTCTACAACAGATAAATAGCCTTCATCCTCATATCCAATTCACCATGGAAAAGGAAAATTCTGGTACTTTATCATTTTTGGACATCCTGCTTACTTGAACTTCTTCTAGTACCTTATCTACAAGCATCTTTCGAAAGCCCACATTTACTGGCAGATACATTCATAAAATGTCTGCTCGCCATACATCTCAAAAATTTGGCATTCTTAAATCTCTAATTAATAGGGCACATAAAGTTTGCTCTTCTCCAGAAATCTTACAACAAGAACTTTCCATCATTAAAAAGTTAATGGTATATAATAATTACCACCCTAATCAAATCCAACAGATAATTGAATCTAATGTTCCAATACCTAAGGCTTCTTCAACAGTTCACAGAGTTCCAATCCCCTACATTCCAGGGATCTCAGAACCTATAGGTAGAATTTTAAAAAAGTACCAATTGATTCCCACTTATATTCCTATCAACAAAATTTCTTCCTTATTGCCTTCTACAAAAGATAAACTGTTTACAACAAACAGCATAGGTTTACTAAGGGAAGGGCATGTTTTAGCAACTTGCTCACATTCTATAATAATGTCACCACTGAGTTAGACAAGGGTAATGGATACACCATGATACTTATGGATTTTGATAAAGCTTTTGGCAGAATTTTGCATAAATTGGAGAACATGGGTTTAGATTATGGATAAGAGGATGGCTGACTGAGAGATATCAAAAATTGGTATAAGGGGTGTCAGTCTGCAAGATTTAAGGTAACCAGTGCTGTATTACAAGGATCAATCATTCTGTTATTCATTCTGTACATTAATGACGTTGGGAAGGATTTGACAGATGATATGCAACTATTTGCTGATGATGCAAAGATAGGCAGTATAATCAGGATTGCAGCCGATATGTAGTACTTGCAGAATGATTTGAATAGGCTGGAATTGTGGTCATTGAAAAATGGCTGTCAGTTCAATGTTAGTAAATGTAAAGTCATGCACTTCGTTCAAATTAGATATCCAATGTTATATTACATCAGTGGAATTATATTAGAAGAAACTGATCAGGATAGGGATCTTGGAGTTTTTGTTGATAAGAAGTTGAAGTTCAAGCGCCATATAGCAAAGATTGCAAATACAACGTAAAAGATAATTGTAATGCTGATACGAACTTTTGACATGTGATGAGATGGATGTCATATTGCCTCTATTCGAGGCCTTAAGACTTCACTTGAACTGTTTTGTGCAGATCTGATTTTCTTGTTTCCATGGTGATTCTGATACTGTGGGGAGAGAGAGTGTACAAAGGAGAGTGTTAAAAAATGATATTAGGATTGTGGGATACTATCAAGATGTGTATCAAATGAACTTTGACATGTAAAGATAAGGATGTCATTTTTCTCTTACAAGGCCTCTATAAGACTTCACATGGACTATTGTTTGCAGATCTGGTCTCCTTGTTTCTTTGGTGATTCTGATACTGTGGAGAGGGAGAGAGTGCAAAGGAAAGGGTTAAAAATGATATCAGGTTTGTAGAATACTGAGTATGAAGACAGATTGTGAATTTGTAGACTGCAGACACAAGCAAATAGGAGAAAGAGGGGTGATATGATTGAGACTTACCAACTTCTAAAAGGACCACATAGGATATCATTTGATGGAATTTTTCATTTTATGGAGGGTGGGAAAGGACAAGAGGGCATCCTTGGAAGCTGAGAATGAATGTGTTCAAGAAACAGGTGAGAGCTACATTTTTCTCTCATAGAGTGGTGCTTGATTGGAATGGTTTGCCATTGGATGTTGTGTGTGCAAATACAGTAGTTCCCCCTTATCAGCAGGGGATTCATTCCAAGATCCCCCCCCCCCCATGGATACCTAAGACTATAATAGTACTGAACCCTATAGCATACAGTGTGGATTCGCTGGACAAAAGGGTAATTCACAGCTCGGGTGGAATAGTGCGAGATTTCCTACATTGCTCAGAATGGCATGTAATTTAAATCTTATAAATTGTTTATTTCTGCAATTTTCCATTTTATATTTTTGCACCACAGAAATATTAAATGGAGACTACGGATAACTGAAACTGTGGAAAGTGAACCCGCAGAAATGGGTGGACTAAGGTAGTGTGAATGAATTCAAGATCAAGTGCGATAGCTGGTGCCTGTAGTATGTGGCCTCCCTCAATAAGTCCCTGACTCCCTGAAGGTCCTCTTAATAATAATAATTATAATAGTTGAGATATGAGATACCATTGAAATAACACAGATATGAAGCATAAGGATTGTTTATATATTTTGTTTACCTTGATGAATGGGTTGTTGATGGACAAATCTTTGATTCCCTATGCTTGTAAAGTTAATATGGTTAAAAATATTTTTGTTCAGAAACAGAGGCTTTCTGAACAAAATTATGCTTAGTCTTGCCATGAACCATAAGTCTCCAAGAAATAAAGATCACAGTTACATAATCAATTTTTTTATCATCATTTTATAAATGGAGACTAACATCAAACCTCAATAAGACCAAGGTTAGCTCTTTCCACCTAAACACCAAATTGCAAATAGGAAACTTCAGGTCAACTTTAACAATGCAATACTGCAATACCAAGATTTCCCTAAATATCTCGTGTTACCTTGGATAGAACACTAATGTTCAAAAGACATCTGGAGAATATCTATTTAAAGATCAGAACCCATAATAATATCATATAAAAACTGTATGGTTCTGCATGGGGTTCTTCTGCTACTATACTGCAATGCTCCACCTTGGGCTTAATCTACTCTGCAGCAGAATATTGTTAACCATTATGGCTAAACAGTCCTCATATCAAGAAAATTGACATGCAAATAAATGCATCAATGAGGCAATAACAGGCTTGTCAAATCCACTCCCTTCTACTGGCTTCCAATATTGAGCAACATTGCGCCACTGAACTTGCATAGAAAAGATGCTCTCGTAAAAGAGTACAGAAAAATAAATAGTAATCCCCTGTCACCAATACATGACAACCTCTCATATTTAAGTATAAATTGCCTTAAATATCGATGGTTTCCACAAATATTGGCTGAAGAATTTTTAAATAGTGATTTCAACATTAATTTGAAATGGCTAGAAACTTAGAAGGAAAAATTGCCACCAGACTTCAATGAATATATTCTTCCCAACCAAAATCCAAAAGGGATTGAGCTTCCATATCACCTATGGAAAAGCCTAAATAGGATATGCATAGGACATGGTATCTGTGCAGACAGCTTACAGAAGTGGGGAAGATCACCTACACCCCAATGTAATTGTGGGTGCGCCAAACCAAACCATCCAGCACATTGTGGAGGACTGCAGCATAAGAGCCTACTCTGGTAACCTGAGGAACTTTCTTGAGGCAGATCCTTCAGCTCTTGATTGGCTAGCTGAACCAGATTTATAAATTTAGTGCCTTTTTTTTTAATCTGAATTTTATATCTTTACTAGTTATTTGCACATATACATTACCTGTCTGATTCATCTTGTCTACACAAATATGTATTTTATATTTTGATGTCATATGTTAAATAAATAAATTCTCAAATGCTCTCACTTTAAAACTAAATAAATGAAACAAGGATTAATTTGCATGGCTTTTTTTCTCTATGTGTAACTATGTGCTGCCACAGCGTGCAAGTGTTACGTTCAGTTACGTGATCTGCTCATCTTGTTTAATAATGGGATGTGTTTACATTCCTTAGCTATTTTTGAAATAAAATCAGAAGAAGCAGAAGAGATTGCAAATTATGCTGAAGTTGTTTTTCTTGATCTCTGCTAATTTTATGTGAAATTAAAAGAAATGTTTATTGTGTGCAGATTTGGTCTTCTGGTTTCCAAGGGAATAAAGAAGCTGTGGAAAGGGTGCAAAGAAGAGTTACAAAGATTATAGCCGGATTATGGGATTTAGATTATGAAGACAGATTGTGAGTATGCGAATTGCAGACTATGGTTAACAGGAGGAAGGGGGTGATATGATAGAGGTCTAAAACTTTTGAATGGGTGTTATAGCATTTTAACTGATAAAATTTTTCATTATATGGAAAGCAGGGAGAGAACACAGGGGCATCCATGAAAGTTAAGGTTGTTCACAGTCAAGAAAGGGGTAAGAGCTAGGTTTTTCTCACAGAGAGTAGTGAGTGAGTGGAATAATTTGCTATTAGAGGTAGTGAGTGCATCTAGTGTAAATGAATTTAAGGGAATGTATGACATCTGGTTTAGATGATTTATAGCCTCCCTCGATGAGTCCTTGACTCCCTGGAGGTCTCAGCTAATAATGATAATAATAATAATAATTAATAAGAGCATCACATTTTGGATTGTGCTTCAATTACATACATTTATATTTAGCACCTATATTTTTGTATGTGCTGTTACTCATGTACTATAAAATTAAAAATTTTTTTTTTATTTTTATATACAATATATATCTGAACAAATCTGAAAGCACACCCCAACTCAACATCACCAGAGTTAAAGATTGGTACTATCAACATAAGAAGCCTGAGTGGCAAAGAAATGGAGCTAGTTGAGGAATTAGGTAAGTACCAGATCGACATAATAGGAGTGACTGAAACAAAAAAGACAAAAACTGGTGAGATCTTTCTGAGCAATAAATACAAAATGTTATATTCAGGAAATCACATTCAAGGAAAAGAAGGAGTAGCCATAGTATTCAACACAAAATACGAGGCTAATCTTCTTGAATGGCAGGCAGTCTCAATTAGAGTGATGTGGGCAAATATGTGAATGGGAAACTGGACAATGAGAATTATTTGTGCCTATGATCCCACAGAAGGTTCTACTAAGGTAGAAGTGGAGGAATTTTTTGATGCTTTAGAAAAAGCAGACACAATGAAAAAGTTGGTCCTTGTTGGGGATCTAAATAGCAGAGTAGGAAATGATTCTGAGACATACAAAAATATTTCAGAAAATTTGGAGAAAAGAGCAAAGCAATAATAATGGCAAATACCTGTTGGATTTCTGCTCAGGTCATGGACTGGTTATTACTAACACCATGTTCCAACATAAAAATGTGCACAAATTCACATGGAGAGAAGAGGCAAGGAATAAGAAAAGTCTCATTGACTATGTTATTGTCGATAGTGATGTTTTCTCCCTGGTTCAGGAAACCAGAGTGTACAGAGGATTTGAAATTGATCACCATTTAATTTTGAGCAGGATAAAATTGAATTTCATACTGAAAACAAGAACATGTAAGAAAGTTTTAAAGCAAATAAAAGTTGAGCAGCTCTCAGATGTGAACTGTAGACTAAAATACACAAAGATTATTGGAAAAAAAATAAAAGAGTTTGAGAACAGGAACCAAATCTTGAAGATTCAGTGGCAAGTCTTGAAGGAAACCCCTGATTGATTCAGCCAGAGAGGCATGTGGTTAGATTGTCTGTAAGGATAGAAAAATCAGAACTCCATGGTGGACACAGGAAGTTAAAGAGGCAATGAAGGAAAAGAAGAAAGCATATCAAAAGTTCCTGGGAAATAAGTCAGCTTTTGCTCTTAGAGAATACAGAGACAAATGTAAGAAAGCAAAACACTGTGTAAAACTAGCTAAACAAAAGTCATGGGAGGACTTTGGTAAGAACATAGAAAATAAATATCAAGAGGTGGCAAGATATTCTGGAGGTTGTTGAAGAAGCTTAGAAATGGAGGAACTAGTACTGTAAAAGGAGTTAGAGATGATAAAGATGACATGAAAACAGGAGAAAAAGATATCCTTGAAGTATGGAGTAATTACTTCGAAAAATTGCTAAATGAAACAAGCAGTGAAAGCATACTGGTAAAAAACACTCAATAGGCATACAGTCAGGAATACATATCCATACTTGAAGTAAAAAAAGCCATTAAAGGCTTGAAATGTGGAAAGGCAGCAGGCGTAGATGATATTCGACCAGAAATGCTGAAGTATGGTGGTATAAAAGTCTTACAGTGGCTGCACTGCATAGTTCAGAAAGCTTGGACAGAGGGACGAATCCCTGATGATTGGAGTAGAGCTCTCATAGTACCCATATATAAAAAGGGAAATAAAACTGAATGTGAGAATTACAGAGGTATTTCCCTACTGTGTGTTCCTGGCAAGATCTATGCAAGTATACTTGAAAAACAGTTGAGAAGAATTGTGGAAGAAAAGCTTGGTGAAGTACAAGCTGGATTCAGGCCAAATAAAGGCTGTCAGGATCAGATCTTCACTTTACGACAAATAGTCGAGAAAGCATGGGAATATAACAAAGATCTGTATTTAAGTTTTGTCGATTTGGAAAAGGCATATGACAAGGTGCCAAGAGAGAAGCTATTCAATATGCTGCAGTTATATAGTATCAATGGGGCATTATATCAAGCAATACTTAGTCTGTATTTGAGTTGTAAGTCGGCAGTTGGAATTGAAGGAAGTACAGGAAGATGTTTAATGTTAAATCTGGTGTGAGACAAGGATGTACATTATCCCCTCTGTTATTCATTATCTATACCAATCACATTACGAAGGAAAGTGGTATTAAACATGATATCAAAATTGGAGATGTTAATGTCAGCTCTTTGCTTTATGCGGATGATGTTATACTTCTAAATAAATCCGCTACAAATTTGCAAGATTCCCTGACTAAATTGAATAACTGTTGTAATAGATATGGTATGAAGGTCAGCATTAAAAACACAAAGACAATGAAAATAGGTAGAATTGTTGAAAATGTCAACTGTGTTGTGAACGGGGAACCTGTGGAACAAGTAAAACATTTCTGGTACTTAGGAACGATTTTTACTGAAGATGGTAAATTAAATATGGAAATAGACAACAGAATCAACTAAACTGGTATGGTAGGAAGTCAATTGAATAAATTCATATAGAATAAGAGAGAAATTAGTCGGAACACTAAATTAGCTGTATACAAGACAGTGTTCAAACCAGTTTTAACTTATGGATCTGAGAGCTGGGTCAGAAGTAAAACACTTGACCAAAGACTAGATTCCGCAGATGTGAGAGTCCTGAGAAAGATTAGAGGCGTGAACAGATGCATCAATGGCAATATCATATTAAAAACGAGGATATTAGGAAAGAACTTGACATTGTCAGCATCCAGGAATGCGTTAGCAGAGCTAATCTCAGGTGATATGGTCACTTAAACAGAATGGGTGAGGAAACATTAGCAAAACAAGTGTTCTCTGCCAAGTTGGCAGGAAAACGACCCAGAGGAAGACCAAGATATAGGTGGATTGATCCCTTACAAAGTGCCTTAGACGATAGAAATATAAGATCTGGTAATGTTGGAGTCTTGACAAGTAACAGACTGATTTTGAGGAAAATTGTAGATAGGAAGTTAGTAATGATGTAAATTTTTCATGTAGTACTATCATATCCTGTACACCCCCCTTGAGGGTACATGGTAGGAATTTGATGATGATGACAATATATATGTATGTGTGTATATATATGTACATATCTGACCAAGACATGAAAAGTTCCAAGACCTATAGCATATTAGAGCTATGTGTGGGCAAGAGAATAAAAAGAATGGAAGAATCTGTTTACATTTTAATTTTTTTTTTTTTTTTGAACAATTGGAGGTTGTTTTCTTTGTGAAAGGTAAAGTATAAGAGGCTGTTCCATAGAACAGGAATAAATGGAATGAAAGAGGAGGCAGAGAAGTTAGTTCAATGAATTTCAGGCTAGACTCTAAAAGGGTGTTGGTTAGCAGTAGTTCTTGTTCTTATGATTTTAGAGGAAAGCCGAAGAACAATAGTGATCGATTCAGCAGAGCACTGTCATGAAAGTGTCTGTAGAACAGGCAGCAACTGAATGTCAATGGGAGATGGATTGAAGTGGATCTGTGTAGAGAGAGAAGGATCATTAATTAACCCGATTGTCCTCTTTTGGATAGAATTGAGCAATCTTAGAGAGAATTTTGGTGCACTACCCAAATATGTGAGCAATATTCTGTGGTTGGATGGATTTGGGATTTGTATAAAGTTAGCAGTTGTAAATGATATATAGTAGTCATGCAGAAAAGTACACAGAGTTTTTTGGTGGTTGCAGAAGCCGTAGTTGAAATGTGTTAGTGCTAGGAAAGGCTGTAGTAAACGTTAGTCCAAGGAGGGAAATCGGATTGAGTTTAGATATCTAGGTATTACTGAAAGTTAGGTTAGGGTAGCTCTTTCTTGCAAAAGATGAGACAGGACTGAGTTTTGGTGGTCTACAATAGTGTTGTTACCCAGTTAAAAAAAACTGGGAGATGAAAGTTCAGAACATGGTGAATCTTGAGGGTTCTAATAATTTGTCACTACAAGGTTTGATAAATGAAAAGGAGGAATGGAGTATACTGTTATCTATGAAACTATAGGATTTGAAGTCTGTGAAAGCAGGTCATTTATATACAGGAAGAAGAGAGTGGGTGGAGGTACTCCTGAATTGGTGGAGAAATCCAGGGAGAAGAAACCACCCACCATCACCAATCAGTGAGAAAGTTGGTGATCCAGTTGCAGTGTAGAAGGCAGACCATAAAATGGCTCTTTGCTAAGTAGTCCCTTAGCAAATTTTTTTCAGTATTTTTCAATGGCTTGAGTACAGAGGTGGGTGGTGAAGAAGATTGAGAGTGCTGGAATCTTGCTTTTCACCGATTAGTTGTAGGTAGGTCTCCAGGTGGTGTAGGAGTTGTTGATGACCTTCTCCATAGTTTGAGAGAATAGAAGTTCTCTTGTTTGAGAGAACAGAAGTTCTGGATCTGTGCCTGTATCCATGCTGTATGGTAGATACTAGTTGGATAGGATATATTGAAAAGACCATACCAATCGGTGTTAGTTCTTTCACTCAAGTATGTTAACGCTATAGGTGGAATACCATCAGGACTGAATGTTTTGTTTGTGTTCAGGTTATTAAGGATTTTTTGGATTTCTTTCTGGCAGAAGACTATGGGTGACATGGAGTGAACAGTTCTTGATTTTTTTTTTTTTTTGCTAAGAATTAATGTCGATGGTTTTTTTTATTTTATTTTATTTTTTGGTTGGGTTTTTGTGTGTTGGGGGTTGAATTTTTGTTGTTTTTGTAAAATTTTACAAAATTTGTAAAAATTGTAAAAAAAATTTTTTTACAATTTTTGTAAACTATTTTTTTTGCAAGAGAATTTTTGTAGTCAGTAGTAAAGTCATGTCTGTTTGAGATGTGATCCATTAAATGTGGGTAAGAAGAGATAAAAAGGAAAAGGGACCTGCAGTGAGAGATGACAGACTCGCAAACATAGTGTCCACAGAGGGAACCTGGTCTCCTGTCTATATGTGGCCTCAACAATTCCCCTTGCAACCAGAGTACTCGGTCTCCCTCAAGTCACTAACTGGTAAAGTAAGTGGCAGCACGATTTGAAAATAGCTGATCGGGAAACCTCCAATATCGTTGCCAACTGTTTTGATTCCATGCACTAACCAGTGGCCAGTCTGCAAAACTGTTTTACTACTGTACTATCAAATGTGTGAGGGTCTGGACCTCCCTACAATGTGATTGGCATGTCCTTGAGGGTATCAAGCTCACTGCATGTGGAAAGAGAGGGGGAGGGTACAGAAACCGGAACCCATGTTCTAGTGAGTAAACGTGATTGCAAGCCACTTCAGACTTCCAATATGCAAGGTGGTATTTCACCAGGGCAGTCAAAGACATCTACTGCCTAGAATTGTTTTCCTTAATTAATTTCTTTTTTTTTTCTTTTTTTTACCAAAACGGAGGTGTATAATTTATTCATAGGTACAGGCAGGGCTCAACAAATATGCTCGTTTACCATATTCCTTTTTTTAAGTATATTTCTCCGTAAATACTTCCATGACTAACAGTGCATATTGATGTACTCAAAGAATTATTTACGTATGATAAAAGCCAAAGCAGTTCAGTTAAGGCTCTTCTTCCTACATTACTAAATTTTTCATAAGCTAATAAACTCATTGCCAGTTGAAGGAAGTCAATTTAAATTGTCTTCAACATTCTATTGCTATTACTCATCTAAATGAATAGTGGAATTTTGTACTTTCACTCAAATGTCATAAAATGAAGGATTTTTTCCCATTTTTTATCAATTTTATATACTTTTTTGTATTTTTTTTTTTTTTTTTAAATAGTCTGGAAACCCTATTCTAGATACCAAACATGGAACTTTTTCAAGCCACTTCAAACCTGCAAGTATCCTTTCTGATATAGTAAAATAGTGGTAAGTTTGCATATTAATCACAATCATAAAAACTGCATGAAATCATCACAAAAGACAACAGTTAGACTAATTAGCCCATTGTGTAATAGAATAAGAATAACATGATCAATTTACAAGGTTAGGCATGATTAGTAGTAGTTCTACTGAATATTTGCATATAAGGTCTTAATATGGTACAGAAAGATCTGTTTCTCTCCTCTTTTTTCACCTTTTCACCTCTGCACATAACAGTTTCTACATTCTCAGAAACTGTAAAAAGTAAAAACTTAGAAAAGCATATTATTTGCAGATTTTCAACTGACTCTCATAGGAAAATTTTTTCAAAACTTCCATATGCCAAGAGCAATCACTAAAATGGGATGTGCATCACCTGGTGATAAACCCCTCAGACTGAAAGGAAGCCATCTCCAATGGTGGTTCTTCCCACAGAGCTACCAAAGGACTGTTGATGTGCAATTATATAGCCTCTCGCATTCATGCAGTATAGCCAATTTCCACAAATGGGGTTCTGGCAAACCTGGTGAGGATTGGCACCACAAAAGTATAGCTTCCCTAGGTGGAGGAAATGCTGAGTAGACCTCTTCTTGGTGGTAGATGTCTTTCATCACCTAGTGAAATACCACTATCTTGCTTATTAGAGACTTGAAGTGGTTGCAGTCATGTTTGGTCACTAGAGTAAGGGTTCAAGTTTCTGTCCTCCACCTCTCTTCTCACATGCAGTAAGAGTGGTACCCTCAATGACATGCTAATCACACTGTAGACCCAGACCCTCCCCCATCCAAGAGAACAGAAGTAAAACTGTACTGCAGATCAGTCACTGGTTAGTGCATGGGACCAAACCAGTTATTAATGAATCTGGAGTCTTCCTGATCAGCTAACATCAAATCCTGCAGCCATGTATTTTGCTAGTTTGTGACTGGAGGGAGACCAAATACTATAGCTGCAGTGGAAACTGTTGAGGCAAAGTATAGATAGGAGACTAGTATAGATAGGTTCCCTCTTTATGGGCAGTACTGTTTGTGAGTCTGCCACCTCTCATTGCATGCACCACTTCCTTTTTATCTATTCCTCACCACATATAATGAATCGCAACCCAAAAAAAATCATAAAAAAAAATTCAACCAAATACCCATAAAAAAAAATCGAACCAAAAGATTTCCGGCCTGCTTTGCCGAGTGCTTAGCATATCAGCTCCCCAGCCAAAAGGCTGCAGGTTTGTATCCTGCCATGGGCATGAATGTTTGTGATTGTCTGTGAAAATACTAGTGGTGGTGGGAGGTAGATGGCATTGGTGTAGATAATGATGGGTAGTTGCTGTTTGTTGTATAGTTTGTGGATTGAGCGGTGGAGACAAAGTTGTAGAGTAGATGCCCTCCCTCGATGAGTCTTTGGACTCCCTGGAGTGGTCACGTAATAATAATAATAATAATAAAATTTGTCTAATGTATTTTTTCATAACAGCAGTTCTTCTTATCTAATATGTATTTGCACTTTTTTTAAAAAAAAAAAATCAGGTAGGAAAATTGATACCTGGTTTGCTATTGATCCATGTACCGGAACTAAGCTGGAAACTTTGTCTCAGGGAGTCACAGAAAAAATATGTCCTGCTGCATCTGATAATATGATTTTTATTGGTCGCTCAGGTAAGATTTCATGCATTCAAAATTTTAAGTAAGAAACACGTTCAAGAAGGAAAATTTTGTCCTTTCCCTTATTGTTAATGTCATAATGTCATTTACAAAAGTAGAGTTCTATATAAGAAATACACCCTCTGTCCAAAAAGAAACCGAACTTTTGATAGAAAATAAAACACAGGCCAATTATAATTATTCAAATCATTTATTTCAATCAATATACTCTCCCTCAGCTTCAATACAGCGTTTGGCATGGTCAATTAATTTGTTAAACGAGTTTTTTATATTGGTTTTTGGGATACTGTTGAGGGTTGTGGTTACTGACACTTGAACGTTTTCAATAGTGTCATATCACTTTCCTTTCATCAGCAAATGAAGTCGGGGAAAGAGAAAGACGTCACAGGGTGCTAAATCAGGTGAATACGGCGAGTGATCCAACACACAAACTTGGTTTTTGCTCAAAGACTGTCTCACAATGTTCGAACGATGAGATGATGCATTATCGTGCAAAAGTGAACAGCTGCCTGCATCATGATATTCTTGCCGTACGCGACGAATTCTCGCTATCAATCGCTTCAAAACTTCAAGATAAAACTCACCATTGACCGTTTGGCCAAGCGCAATGAATTCTTTGTAGATGATGCCCTTGGAATCGTAGAAACAAATCAGCATTGTCTTTACTTTTCTCCAAGCAACTTTTTTTTGGATGCTCCTCTTCTGGTGGTCTCCACTCAGCACTCTGGCACTTTGTTTCGAGCTCATACTCAAAACACCATGTTTCATCACCAGTAACAATCATTTGAAAGAAGTTTGAGTTTTTTGAGTAATGTACGATTGGTTTTAATGAGATCCTTTCAATGTTCAATTCGATACATTTTTTGGTCGTCGATCAACTTGTGGGGAAAAAATCGTGAATTCAATTTACGAAGGTCTAAACTATCGGTCAAAATGTTGTGCACAGTTGATTTTGTAATCCCCAATTCATCTTCAATCAATCTCATGGATGATTTTGGGTTTTCTTTGATGAAATCACACACTTTTTGGATGTTAACTTGGCTCAGTCCAGTTTTTGGACGGCCTGGCTTTTCGTCGTCCTCAAGCATCTCACAACCACTTTGAAATTGCTTAAACCACTCGTAAACTTGAGTACAGGATAAGCATTCATCACCGTATGCTTTTTGAAGCATTTGATGTGTTTTGGTAAAACTTTTACCAAGTTTAACACAAAAGTCAATCGCAGCTCTCCATTTGAAACTCATTTTCCAACCGTTCGTCAAAACATGTTACTCTTGGCACTATAATTCAGCATCTAATGAAATAAATGTCATAAACAGTTGACACAGCACTAATGAAGGTTGCTGCTTTTGACAACAAAATGATACAACAGGTGGTGCCACTAGTTTCTTCTATTTTCAAAAAGTTTTGGTTTCTTTTTGAACAGAGGGTATTGGCTAGTCAGGATGTATGTGCAATTCAGTGAACTGCAATTTAGCAGATGGCAATTCATTCAAAAGCCATTTCATTGAATAAACAATTAGTCGAACATCAATTTGTCACAAAAGCAATTGATCAAAAACAATTCACCGATAATTTTTCAATGAATTGCTTTCATAATCTGCTGAAAGAGAAATTTTCGTGTGAAATGTTTTAAAAGTGTTCAGTAATAATACCTACCATTACCCAAGATGCAGACAACATGTAGCTGGTTATTGAGATTTATAATAATTATTTTGTTGTATTTTAGAATATTATTCTGTAAGTGTACAGGCTGTTTCATTGTGTAAATAGTGATTTATCTCTAGACAAAAAAAAATTTTGTTAATATGCCATGAATTGCAGTCTAAGCACTGCAAAAATGCCAATTGAGAAAAAATGTTATATATATATACTCTTCAAAATGAAAAAAATTTATTTATTTCCTTATATATGCATATTGGGAATATATATATAGAAGTCTAAAGTAAGTGACTAAAAGAAAGTTCCATGTTTTATTTCGAGTAAATATTATTTTTTACATAATTTTTTCCACATGTAAAATACGCAGTATTTTACATGTGATTGAAACTAATATTACATACAGATTGAAACTAATATTCCTAAAAAAAAAATGAAGAACTTGACTCATATGTTTACATAAAATATACAAAGGGAAAATTATTATCATTATTATTATTAGATTTGCAGGGAGTTAAGGACTAATCGAGAGAAAGGCCATATATCGCCCACACCAGCTGTCACACCTTCTCTTAAACTCATTTTTATTGGATTTTCACACTCGCTAAATTAACGTGCACTGTTCAACTCGCTCTCAATTCTATGAGAGAAATATTTTGCTCCCACACCTTTCTTAACTACACACAAGCTTAGCTTCCATGGATGCCTCTTCTCCTCTCCCCACCTTCCATAATGAAAAATTTTATCAACTGATATTCTGTAATGCTCTTTGAAAAGTTTATATCACCTCTATCATATCACCCCTCTTTCTCTTATCTACTACCCATGTTTGCAGTCTATATACTTCTAAATCCATCCTCGAATTCCATAATCCCGATATCATTGTAACTTCTTTACAGCCTTTCCACAACTTTGTCTCCTCTAAACCCAGGAGGCCAAATTCGCATACGGTAGTCCAGTGCAGTCATATCAAGGTCTTTTAAAGAGGCAAAATTCCCACAACTCAGAGGATAATGAAATTATGTTGTGATCCTCTCAGCCGTAACTTTCTTATAAAAAATAAGCAAATTGGCTTCTGCCTTTGTATCTCCACTACTGGGCCTGGCTCCCACTGATGAGACCTCAATAAAGGTCGAAACCGGTATGGGTAGTGGCCCTTGCCATAATGCATAGCATTACACATATCCGCAAGGAGATGTGCTTTGCATTATGGGAGATACTGAGATAGGAGTGATGGGAGCTTTCTCCACCTTTGCAACGAGTTGCCTGGTGTTGCACTACCTTACCCCAGTCCTGAAGATACTTTCAGGCGCAAACTTTGTTTGCTCACACTTGGATAAAGGATTAAACTAAACTTATTACAGCGTGGCTGTACTGGTGAAACCAGATGTAGTCCTTGTGTTCTGAAATTCTGATATTGGCTGTCCTGCCTGTTTGGCCTAAGTAGGACAGCTTACAGCTGCAAGGGACCTGTTATACACCAGGTAGGTCTGGGGGGGGGGGTCTTTACTAGAGTGGATAAGGGATGCCAATTTTTTATATGGTCTGTAACAAGAAGTTAAGTCATGTTTTTTTAGGATTTTTGTAATTTTTTCCAAGGTGCCTCGGATATAGGGTATGGTGATGGATTTAGAGTAATCCTTGTTGTGAGTGGGGGGGGGGGTTGTGGTTTACTGGTTTCAATATTTTTTGGATTTTTTTGGGGGGGTAGCCATTGGCTGAGAAAGTGTTGAGAATGTGGTTTAGTTCTGTGGTTAGGGCATTGTCATTTGAACAGATAAGTTTAGCTCGGTTGTGTAATGTCTTAATCACTCCATATTGTTGCAAGGAGGGGTGATGGAATTGTTGGTGAATGTATCTGCCTGTATGGGTGGGTTTTCTATAGACTGAGAAAACCAAGGTTCCATTAGGCTGGCGGGTGACTAGTGTGTCTAACAAAGGAAGGCAGTTGTTTTTTTCTTCTTCCAGGGTGAATTTGATTCTGGGGTGTTAATTGTTTATATGTGTTAGGAAAGAGTGCATCGGAGCCATGTGGCCAAATAGCGAACACATCATCTACATAGCTAAGCCAAATGGTTGGTTTTTGTGGGGCAGAAAAGTTGGCCAAGGGTGGGGAGAGTGGAGAACCCATGGCTGTCCCCTCTATTTGTTTGTAGATTTTCCTTGCCAAACAAAATAGCCTGAGTTCATTGTGAACTGAAAAAGGGCTGTGATATCGGGAGGAAATTTAGCTTGGATTAGCTCTAAGGATTTTTTGAGTGGGACATTTGTGAATAAGCAGGAGACATCTAAACTGACCATTATGTCAGTGTGTTTGAGTGTAAGGTTTTCTATTCTGGCTTTGAAGTGGGCTGAGTTTTTTATTTGTAAAAGTGTGTTGCCAGTATAGTGTGAGAGAGGTTTGGCCAAATGTTTAGCTAGTTTGTATGTGGGGAATGAATGCCATCCACTATGGGACGTAATGGCACATTTTCCTTATGTATTTTTGGGAGTCCATAAATATGGGGGGGGGGTATGGAGTTAAATGGTTTAATTTGTTAGTGATTTCCACAGGCCAAGAAGTGACCTTCTTAAGGAGCCTGTGGAGTTTTCTAATTTGTGAGTTGGTGGGATTGTACTCGATAGGGAGGTAAGTAGCCCTATCTAACAATAAAGCTTTCAGCTTACCTGTGTAATCATTTTGGTTAAGCAATACTGTGGCGTTCTCTTTTATCAGCTTTGATGATTATTATTTTCTTGTTTTTCTTTAATTCCAGTAGAGATTTAATTTCCTTGCTGGGCATGTTGGCTTTTGGTGGTTTAGCTTTGGTCAGAACACAAGCTACATCCAGTCTAATATCGTTGGCGACATGGTTTGGAAGGTGTTGTATCCTATACTGGCAACACACCTTCACACATAAAAAAACTCAGCCCACTTCAAAGCCAGCACAGAAAACCTTACACTCAAACACACTGACATAATGGTCAGTTTTGATGTCTCCTCCTTATTCACAAATGTCCCACTCAAAGAATCCTTAGAGCTAATCCAAGCTAAATTTCCTCCCGATATCACAGCCCTTTTTCAGTTCACAATGAAACTCAGGCTATTTTGTTTGGCAAGGAAAATTCTACAAACAAATAGAGGGAGCAGCCATGGGTTCTCCACTCTCCCCACCCTTGGCCAACTTTTATATGGAGACTTTTGAAGAGAAAGCCTTAAACTCTTCCCCACAAAAACCAACCATTTGGCTTCGCTATGTAGATAATGTGTTCGCTATTTGGCCACATGGCTCCGATGCACTCCTTCCTAACACATATAAACAACCAACACCCCAGAATCAAATTCACCCTGGAAAAAGAAAAAAACAACTGCCTTCCTTTCTTAGACACACTAGTCACCCGCTAGCCTGATGGAACCTTGGTTTTCTCAGTCTATAGAAAACCCACCCATACAGGCAGATACATTCACCAACAATCCCACCACCCCTCCTCGCAACAATATGGAGTCATTAAGACATTACACAACAGGGCTAAACTTATCTGTTTAAATGACAATGCCCTAACCACAGAACTAAACCACATTCTCAACACTTTATTCCCCCCCCCCCCCAAAAAAAATCCAAGAAATATTGAAACCAGTAAACCACTATCCCCCCCCCCTCACAACAAGGATTACTCTAAATCCATCACCATACTCTATATCTGAGGCATCTAGGAAAAAATTACAAAAATCCTAAAAAAACATGACTTAACTTCTTGTCACAGACCATATAAAAAATTGGCATCCCTTATCCACTCTAGTAAAGACCCCCCCCTCATAGACCTACCTGGTGTATAACAGGTCCCTTGCAGCTGTAAGCTGTCCTACTTAGGCCAAACAGGCAGAACAGCCAATATCAGAATTTCAGAACACAAGGACTACATCCGGTTTCACCAGTATAGCCACTCTAGTCTTGCTGACCATGCGCTGGATACCTGCCATAGAATACGGTGGAAGAAAGCCACGATAGTACACCGGAGTAAATACAAGTATGAAAGGCTTTTAATGGAATCAGCTTCAGCCCTAAGAAACAATCCGAACCTCAACAAATTTGGCTGCATGAGAATGCCTCAAATTTGGGAAACCTACATCAGAAGACCTTCAGCCCAGTCGCCCAAGAATACCAACATTGCCCGCTAGGGGGCACCATCAGGACTTTAGGAGAAATAATAGCTTCCTGCTTCTTCCTCATTTACTGTTTGTCGTGCCTGCGTGCACGTGTCGTGTTCTTAAGTTTCTTGAAAATGGCAACGTAACGTTGCCAAAATATTGAAGTATATTAAAATTTATTTTAATGTATATCCTAGTGACGTAATTTCCTTAAATTACTTAGTAAAAAAAAAAACATTAGTCTTTGCACCACACTTGTGCAGTGGTATTATCATGTATTCTCTCCATTCCTGTGAGATCTTTCCTGTGCTAAGAATCACATTGTATAAACATGTCAAGGTCCTAATCAGTTCTTTTGAACATTCCTTCAACATGTGTATGTTTATCTCCTCTCTCCCTATTACCAAATTCTTATCCAGGTTATGCAATAGTTGTAGAACCTCCTTCTCATAGACATCTATTTCTTCATCCAATGTTGTGGGTGTACTATGTTACATATACACCAAGTTGATAGATCTTGATGAAGTGAGCACTTATTATTTGTATTGTTGCATCTGATTCTGATATCTACATTCAATAAAGTTATTCTTTTGCACTCATTCTTTCTTTTACTTCCATAATAACAATGAAATTCTTTTGGGTTGCTTTTAGCCTGCACTGCAAGTTTGTTTTCATACTCCAACTTAGCTTTCCGCACAATATTCATAACTTTTCAGACCTCAGCTTTATATATATGTCATAACTCCTCTCACTCTTATTCTCATGATATTCCTTCCACATCATCCTCTTGTTATGGATATCTTGCTTAATAAGATTGCTCATCTATTTCATTTCCATCTTGTTTGTTCTTTGAACTCTAGTGACACATTCAGATACCACATCATGTAAAAATCTTTTCAAAACGTGCCATGTGCTGCTGATATCCTGCCCATTCAATAACTTATACCATGAAACCAAAGATAGTATTTTCCTGAGTTTGTCGTAATTTTCTGATTTGTAGTTTAGCATGTTACCTGTCCTGATTGGAGCATCCATATAGTTGGCTACTTTGATCACTGTCACTAACTGGTAACAAAACAGTCACATCCTTAATTGAGACACCTTCTAATGCTATGAGCAAATCTAACACTCTTTTACCTCAAGTTCCTTCTTTCACATGCTGCTTTAGAAAGTTGTTTCACAACAGCACAATAAATTCTCCTTCATTCTTATGAGTTTTCTTTTCTACCCAATTAATATTTGGATAATTTAAGTCATCCTTAATAATTACTTGTTTGGTACCCACCAGGGTAATTGAGTAGTGCATTTCTTCATCCCAGAAAATTGATTGCTAGGTCTATTCCAACAGCCCACCATATATTTCTTCTTGTTAGCCTCCGCTTCACAGTATATAGTTGCAACCTCACTACATAGTATATTATTACTATTATTGTTCTTATGTAACTGGATTCATGTCATCTTATATCATTTATAGTACCTTCTGTACCCACCCTCTCTTCTAAGATTCCTGTCATTCCAAAAAATACCATACCTTTATATTCGATTCCAGTTACTACATCTGATTCTGAGAGCCAAATTTCACTAATGCCAACAATTTTAGGCTACAGTGTATTTGCCGAAACAAGAAACTCAACTGCTTTGTTTCTAAAGCTTATATTTATCATCATCATCATCATCAAATTCCTGCTATGTACCCTCAAGGGGTGTACAGGATATGACAGTACTACATGAAAAAATTACATCATTACAAACTTCCTATCTACAATTTTCCTCCAAATCAGTCTGTTACTTGTCAAGACTCCAACATTATCAGATCTTATATTTCTATCGTCTAAGGCACTTTGTACCGTATCAATCCACCTATATCTTGGTCTTCCTCTGGGTCGTTTTCCTGCCAACCTGGCAGAGAACACTTGTTTTGCTAATCTTTCCTCTCCCATTCTATTTAAGTGACCATACCACCAGAGATTAGCTCTGCTAATGCATTCCTGGATGCTGACAATGTCAAGTTCTTTCCTAATATCCTCATTTTTAATATGATATTGCCATTGATGCCATCTGTTCACACCTCTAATCTTTCTCAGGACTCTCATATCTGCGGTCTCTAGTCTTTGGTCAAGTGTTTTACTTTTGACCCAGCTCTCAGATCCATAAGTTAAAACTGGTTTGAACACTGTCTTGTATACAGCTAATTTAGTATTCAGACAAATTTCTCTTTTATTCCATATGTATTTATTCAATTGACTTCCTACCATACCAGCTTTGTTGATTCTGTTGACTATTTCCATATTTAATGTACCATCTTCAGTAAAAATCGTGCCTAAGTAGCTGAAATGTTTTATTTGTACCACAGGTTCTCCATTCACAACACAGTTGACATTTTCAATGATTCTGCCTATTTTCATTGTCTTTGTCTTTTTATTGCTGACCTTCATACCATATCTATTACAACAGCTATTCAATTTAGTCAGAGAATCTTGCAGACTTGTAGCGGATTTATTTAGAAGTATAACATCATCCGCATAAAGCAAAGAGCTGACATTAACATCTCCAATTTTGATATCAGGTTTAATACCACTTTCCTTCATAATGTGATCCATATAGATAATGAATAACAGAGGGGATAATGTACATCCTTGTCTCACACCAGATTTAACATTAAACATCTTCCTGTACTTCCTTCAATTCCAACTGCCGACTTACAACTCAAATACAGACTAAGTATTGCTTGATATAATGCCCCATTGACACCATATAACTGCAGCGTATTGAATAGCTTCTCTCTTGGCACCTTGTCATATGCCTTTTCCAAATCGACAAAACTTAAATACAGATCTTTGTTATATTCCCATGCTTTCTCGACTATTTGTCGTAAAGTGAAGATCTGATCCTGACAGCCTCTATTTGGCCTGAATCCAGCTTGTTCTTCACCAAGCTTTTCTTCCACAATTCTTCTCAACCGTTTCTCGAGTATACTGGCATAGATCTTGCCAGGAACACTCAGTAGGGAAATATCTCTGTAATTCTCTCATTCAGTTTTATTTCCCTTTTTATATATGGGTACTATGAGAGCTCTACTCCAATCATCGGGAATTCGTCCCTCTGTCCAGGCTTTCTGAACTATGCAGTGCAGCCACTGCAAGACTTTTATACCACCATACTTCAGCATTTCTGGTCGAATATCATCTACTCCTGCTGCCTTTCCACATTTCAAGCCTTTGATGGCTTTTTCTACTTCAAGTATGGATATGTATTCCTGACTGCATGCCTGGTCAGTGTTTTTTATCACTGTGCTATCATCACTGCTTGTTTCATTTGGCAGTTTTTCAAAGTAATTAGTCCATACTTCAAGGATATCTTTTTCTCCTGTTTTCATGTCACCTTTATCATCTCTAACTCCTTTTACAGCACTCTTTCCTCCATTCCTAAGCTTCTTCAATAACCTCCAGAATATTTTGCCACCTTCTCGAGATTTATTTTCTATATTCTTGCCAAAGTCCTCCCATGACTTTTGTTTAGCTAGTTTTACACACTGTTTAGCTTTCTTACATTTGTCTCTGTATTCTGTAAGAGTAAAAGCTGACTTATTTGCCAGGAACTTTTGATATGCTTTCTTCTTTTCCTTCACTGCCTCTTTAACTTCCTGTGTCCACCAGGGAGTTCTGATTTTTTTATCCTTGCACACAACCTCACCACATGCCTCTCTGGCAGAATCAATCAATGTTTTCTTCAGAGTTTGCCACTGAATCTCCAAGGTTTGATTCCTGTTCTCAAACTCTTTCATTTTCTTTTCAATACACTAAGTTACCTCCTTGGTTTTTTTTTCTTTTTCTTATACTTAAATCTGCAGGTAGGTAAGCTTCAACAGCATCACAGTGAATCAAATCAAAACTGAAGTTAATTTTGATAAACCCACTAATCATTAAGGTGTGAGGACACCTTAATGATTAGTAGTTTTGATGAATAGTTTGTTTTTGATGATCTGCCTTTCATTAAATTGTCTTTTTGATGAATTGTTTACTCAAAGAAGTGCCTTTCCGTGAGTTGCTTTTTCACATAATCTTTGTTCGATTAATTAATTTTTCACTTAAGGACTTGCTTAAGGATCAAAGCCAAATAACTTAGAGGAGACCTGCATTTCACCTCTAATGAATATTGAGAAAAATACTTGAAGTAGAAAAAGTCATCAAAAACCTGAAATGTGGAAAGACAGTGCAAGTAGATGAAATTCAACCAGAAATGCTCACATAAGGAGGTATAAAAGTTTTACAAGGGCACTTCATTGGCAAGGAATTTTGTCCGAGGGTTTTCTGAGTTTTCTCTTACGTAAGTCCCCATCATGTCAAGTTTGCTGTCCTGTCAGAAATTGAAAGAGATGTGTCATGGGTTTTGAGTCTTCTACCTTGGTACATCATCACACAAGAAATATTGTTGTTCGTCTTGAGGGGAAGGAGCTGTACATCACCGCCATGTTAAAGGTCCTATAAGGCAAGACATAGTCAACGACCCTGACAAGGAAGAATTTTAGCAGAAAAACAGGAATTTCTTTCAGCAAGCGGAAAGAAAGACAAGAAGAAGAATTATGTGTGTACAAAAGGTTAATGTGTAGGACTGTCTGCTGAACAAGAATTGTAAGCAGTTGTAATGCTGAACAAGAATGTATATCAAGCATCTATGTTTATGAGATCATGTATATTGATGGTGAATTAGGCTTAACCAAGGTATGTGTTATATTCAGTTAATGTTATGCTAGATTATGAATTAAAACTAGGTTTACAATAGAAAGAATTGAGACTAGCAAGAGTATTGTAGTGACATTGTGTATGTGTATGAATCATTGTGTAAATAATTCCTTTTGTCTTAATTAAATGGTTTTGTGAACAACACATTGGACTGATTCTATCAATGCACTATCTTAAAAAAAACTTGAACCTGCATAAGATAGAAGTTTATATGAATTATTAAGCCATGACTAGTTTAAAGTAAGAATAATATAAGTGGGGAATATAAACAATATTGCTTAGTCTTTGAATTAAGATCTTACATTCTCATACTCAGTATATCGTTTCTGGTGCAGTTGTTAAAACATAAATTTGTTAGACTATGGAGTGTGAGGAATAAGATTTAGTAGAAAGAGATAAATGGTGGTAGTTGATAGTTAAGGCAATAGTTGACCATTCATGAATATTAAATAAAAAAAAGCAAGGTTAAAGCAGGCTAATATAGAATACAGAGCATTTATATAAATATAACAACAGTGCACAGGAAATGATAAGGCAGTATCTAACACAAGCAGTGCATAACTGCATACCAAGAGGTCAGCAAATAAATAGAGTAGGTGTGAGATAAATGAATAATGAAATCAAGAAGTTATGGAGGAAATACAAGACTGTTTGCAGTGAACAGATGCATGAAGAATATAAAGTGCAGGCCAGAAAAGTGACAAGAATGGTTAAAAAAGAAAAGTAAAATATGGGAGGAGATTGGCCAGTCAGGTCAAAGTTAATCCAAGGAAATTTTTCTGCTATGTTGTGTAAGCAAGAGGAAAAATAATTATGGCAGGTTTATATTGATGGATAGTTATGGTAGTAGAGTAATCATAGTAAATGATTTAGTGGAATTATTTAACGAACACTTCATCAGTGTATATCCTGGTGGTGTGAATGATGCTGTGCAACATGTAGAAGGGAGGCAAGAATTAGGAGAATTAAATGAAAGAATCTGAGGTATATTAAGTGTTGCTCATGTTAGATGTTAATAAAACTGTGGAAATGGATGACATGTCACCATGCATTTTTAAAGAACATTAAATTTTATTAAATAACCGTGACCTTGACCTGGTTTTTTAACGAGAGTCGTGCAGTGCGTAAGGTTCCTAAGGTGTGGAAAGAAGGCAAAATAATACCTCTCCACAAGCATAGTTTGAGAACAGAAGTTTCCAATTATAGATTGATCTGTATATCTGCAGTTGTGATCAAAGTGTGTTGGAAAAATTGGTTAGAAACAGAATATAGGATTGGGTTGATGAACATAAGATTCTCTAAGATGGTGAGCAATGGGTTTGTGAAGGGCAGGTCTTGTTTTAGCAATCTGCTTATGTTTTATGATAAGGTGACAAATGTGTTGGATAAGGGAGAATCATATACAGTAATATTCTTGGACTTTGCAAAAGCATTCGATAGATTACCACATGATAAGTGATAATCTATCGAATTATATTGATTTATTGGTGTACAAGCTGCAGAGGACAGAAGTAGATAGTATATTGGTTAGATGGATCAGAGATTGGCTCTTTGAACGCTACCAGCAAGTTATGAATGATGGAGCTGTGTCTCAGAAAAGGAAGGTGACCAGTGGTGTGCCTCAGGGTCTATTCTTGGGCCCTCTACAGTTTAACGTGTTTGTTAATGATATTTCATGTGGATTGCCTGGGGGGATCTTCAAATGTTTGTTGATGATGCAAAATTAGGTAGAATTATCAGGTGTAGTAGTGCTGATGTTAATTCTCTACAGGAAGATTTGAATAGTTAATTATGGACAAATGAGTTGGGGTTGCAGTTTTAATGTAAATAAATGCAAGGTGTTATATTTTGGGATACAGAGATATAAGGCTACAATTGGTGGAGCTGTACTTCAGGAAGTGGATGAGATTCGGGATCTTGGAGTGATGGTGGACAGTGGACTGAAGTTCCGAGGACACATTGCACGTGTTGCAAAGACTGCACACCATATTGTTGCTATGATAAAAAGTACCTTGACATGTAGGGATAAGATGGTGATGCATCTGTATAAGGCATTGGTCAGACCATATATGGACCATTATGCTCAAATTTGGTCACCTAGTTTTCATTGTGATATGGAAACACTAGAGAGGGTCCAAAGATGAATAACCAAGTAATATCAGGACTCTGAAGTGTTGGTTATGAAGAGCGTTTGATAGAATGTTGATTACAGAGGTTGGTGGATAGTAGGAAAGAGGAGATATGATAGAGACCTTCAAGTTAGTTAAAGAATTTTATCAGATTAATACAGAAGAAATTATAAAAAGAGTGGATGTTAAAACGGGTAAGAACAAGAGGCCATCTCTGTAAGTTGTATTGAGATGTGGTGAAGAAGTGAGTGAGGTGTAGATTTTTTATTTGGAGAGTTATTAGTGAGCGGAATGCATTGCCTGAGTGCATTGTGAGTGCCTGTAGTGTAAATCACTTCAAAGCTCATTATGATAGAAATGTTAATGGTTGAGTGGATCTGTCACAGTGAGTATTGACTCCATGGAGGTTACCAAATAATAATAATAGATGATTAATTTGGAGGAAAATTGTTGGTCAGAAGTTAATTATGGTGTAACTTTTTCATGTAGTACTGTCAAAATTAACATGTACATCCCCCTTCTCCCCCTGAGGGTACATATCAGGAATTTGATGATGATGATGATGATGCAAACAGCAGCACATATCAATATTTGAGGTAGAAAAAAACCACCATTAACTTGAAAATGTGGAAAGGCAGCTGGAGTAGATGATATTTGACCAGAAATGGTTAAGTATGGAGATATGAAAGTTTTACATTGGCTACACTGCATAATTCAGAGTGCCTGGTTAGAAGGTCCAATTCCCAATGATTAGAGTAGAGCTCCATTTGTAAAAAAAAAAAAAAAAAAAAAAAAAAAGGGAATAAAGCTGAATATGAGAATTATATAAAAATTTCTCTACTAAGTGTTCCAGGTATGATTTATGAAAGCATACTTGAAACGAGGTTGAGAAAGATTGTGGAAGAGAACCTTGGAGAAGAACTAGCTGGGTTCAAGCTAAATAGAGGTTATCAAGGTCATATTTTCATTTTATGACAAATAGTTGAGACATCCTGGCAAGGATCTGTACTTAAGTTTTGCAGATCAAGAAAAGGCATATGACAAAGTATCCAGAAAAAAACTTTTCAAAACTCTACAATTATATGGGGTAAATGGAACATTATGCAGATCTACACATAGCCTATATTTATTATTATTATTATTTAGGCCTCCAAGGAGTCAAAATACTCAACGTGGGAGGTCCCTCCCAGGAAACACAAAGTCTATCATACCACTCCTTAAACTCATTGACCATTCTCGCTCTCACCACTCTATCAGGCAATGCATTCCACGTTTCAACCACCCTCCATGCAAGGAAACCACTCCTCACCTTTTTGCTCACAGTTTCCTTTCGTAACTTCCAGGGATGGCTCCTTGTCATCACTCCTTCCTGCTGTTCAACCAAGCGAAAGAACTCCCCAGTGTCAACCCTGTAACCACCTCTCAACAATTTAAAAGTCTCAGTCATATCACCTCTCCTTCTTCTATCCAACTCTGCAGTCCACATTCCCTCAGCCGATCCTCATAACTAACAATATACAGTTCTGTAACTGTCTTTGTTATCTGCCTATGTATACCCTTTCCACAGTTAATTTATCCCCTTCAAATCCTGGGGACCAAATCTGAGAACAATAGTCTAAGTGTAGTATGATCAGGGTCTTATACAACGGAATAATAACTCTTTTATCTCTGCAGGTCAGCGTCCTTCTCATTATTGCAGCAATCCTTTGTGTTACCTTCACCACCTTTGCAATATGTCCCTTGAATTTCAGGTTTCTATCAATCATCAACCCCAGATCTCTTGTCTCCCCTACTTCCTCTCGTATATCTCCTCCAATAGGGTATGCAGTGTCCCATCGATGTGTCCCAATCCTCAAGACCTTACATTTTGCTGTATTAAACCGATACCCCCATTCAATTGCCCATCTGTCTAGCTTATTCAAATCCTCTTGCATGACTACCACATCTGCACTATTACTAATAACCCTTCCCAGCTTCACATCATCTGCAAACAACTGAACATCCCCCTGCAATCCACTGACAATGTCATTGATATAAAGGTTAAACAATATAGGTCCCAGTACCGAACTTTCTGGGACCCCGCTTGTAACCCTCTGACTCCTTGAAACTGCCCCCATAAATTCAAGCTTTTTGTGTTTAAGTATTCCCCCCCCCCCATCAAAAAAGAAAAAGAAAATTAAAAATTCATTCTTCACTTTCAGCAGGTTAATGTGGTGTATGCATGCATGTGAAAAGTTGCAGTGTGGTGAGCAAAGCTGTGTAAATCAGATTGTTTTACTTGTGTTTGTGTGAAAGACACATAATAGACAGGGATTTTTCTCAGAATGCTCGTATTTGTGGTTTCCAGTCTTTGATCAGTTATTTTTATTTTTGAGTCTGCTCTCACATAATGGTAAGATACAATTGGTGTAAATACTGTATGTGTACTTCTACTTTCATGTTTTCACTAATTTCTCTCTTATGCCATATTTTTATTAAGTTGACTCCTTACTGTACCAGTGCAGCTAATTCTATTAACTTTCCATATTTAATTTGTCATTTATACTGAAAGTTGTGCTTAAATAACTGAAATGTTTTAATTGTTCAATATAAATACCCATTACAGGATGTTGCTGATGTTTTCAATGTTCCTGCCTATTTTCATTGTCTTTTTTTTTATTGCCTGATTTTGATGCAACATTTGAAAAAGCATTTAGTCAATTAAGTTAAGGAATCCTGCGAACTTGTACTGGAATTGTTTAAGAATATAATATCTGCATAAAGTAAAGAGCAAAGTTGAATATATCTCCAGTTTGATATCAGAGTTAATGCCACTCTTTCCTACGTAATGTGATCCTTATAAATAACAGTGGAGATAATGTGTACTATTGGCTCACGCTGATTTTACATAAAGCCAGCTTCTTGTACTTTCCTCAGTTCTAACTGCTGATGTACACATCAAATATAGTCTGTGTATGTCTGATTTATACAACATAATTGTGGAATTTCGAACAGCTTTTCTCTTGGTACCTTGTCATATGCCTTTTCCAGATCCAAAACTTAAATGCCACTATATATATATATATATATATATATATATTAAAAAAAAAAAAAGCATCCTCAGTTGGATTAGCAAGTCAAAACCTTATCATGTTAAACCATCTTGAAATTATAAAGTTCTTAAAATTAACAAATCTAACACCTCTTTGCCCAGTAATTGATAGCATATACAATTGTTCTGCTTACATACTTACCAACCAGTAGAAAATTACTTGCCCCCAACAAGTAATCCCCTGCTTTATGGGGGGAAAAAAAACAGTTCATTCAAATTTATATTTTAAAAAACCATATCTTTAAAAAATTTGGACATTATGATTACATTTGATATTACATCTCTCTTTATTAATATATCACCAAGTTACCATTGATTTAATGAAATTTCAGTTTCCCTAAGATGTATATGGGTTATTCTGCTTTACACATTTTTATCCAATGGTTACAATTTTTATAAAATATGTAAACTACTAGACACTGTCTAACCTCCCCAGATACTCTCTCTCTCTCTCTCACACAGAGAGAGAGAGAGAAGAAAGAAAAAAATAAAACACGAAGACAAAACCATTCTTATTCTCATATATCTGAGGCACATAATCTCCACACCCTGTTCAAACTACATGTCAAACTAGCAACCATCATTCATTCATTCATTCACCTAAGAATACACTCCATCTATTCTTACATTACAAACAAATGTTAATAGATCCTTATGTCTGTCCATAGTAGACCATTTTACTATGGACAGGCATAAGGATCTATTAACATTTGTTTTGAAGAATATAAGCAGCATTCAAGGGTCTACTGAATCAGTAGACCACACTTGAGATATTCCTGAATGCTGTATCACATGCAAATTAGATAGGAAGAAAATGGCAATGCTATGGTGAAGTTGTTATTACAAGTAGAAGCAACTTATTTGGAGTTGGCAGTAGCAATAAAGCACTCCCTAATCCTCAACAAATATGGTTGCATTATTGTACCAAAAATTTGGGAGATGGTCATTTTAAGGCCAACTCTGACCTAAGAGTGTATATTTTCCCCCCAACATTAGAGGTGCACCAAAATATGACATCATTGCTTTTCTTTGTCTTTTACAATTTTTTTCCAGTTATGTAACTGTATTGTCTTGTGTGTTATAGCAAGCAGAATCCAGCAAATTATCACAGCTAAAGAAGCCAAATAATTGGGAGGAGACCTCCCAGTTATTTGGCTTCATTAAGGAATGTGGAATTCTTATTAAATAACTTAAGGAATTTACAACGTACAAAGGATATAAATTAAATTAAACTTTAATCTATATTTCCAATATTTCGGCAACGTCACATTGCCATCTTCACAGGAACTTAAAATAAAGACGTGCATGCAGGCACTACACACAGTAAATGAGGATGAAGCAGGAAGCTATTGTTTCTCCTAGAAGTCCTGATGGTGTCCCCTAGAGGGGTATGTAGGTATTCTTGGCCGTTGGGCTGAAGGTCTTCTGATGTAAGTCTCCCAAATTTGGGGCAGTCTCATGCAACCAAATTTGTTGAGGTTTGGCATGTTTCTTAGGGCTGAGGCTAATTCCATGAATAGCCTTTCAAATTTGAATTTACTATGGTGTATTACCGTGGCTTTCTTCCACCGTATTCTGTGGCATGTATCCAGAGCATGGTCTGCAAGACCAGAATTCATTATTCAAGACCAGAATGTGGAATTCATTAAGGAATGCAGATAATACCAGACTAGTGCTTCTGACCTAACATGCATTCCTTACCTTCATGGTGTATCCATTGGTAGGTAGGTATATCGACTAGGTACTGAATGAACAAAGATGAGCTGGCAATTTGTAACTTAGCTGACCAAATGGTACTCTCAACATTATGTGATTTCATGCCAGCTTGGACATCGCTTGGTTAAACAAGGTCCCTGCTGTTTTTGTCTGGAACCAAGGAAAACAGCAAAAAGTCAACTACTGGAACAAACTCCACTCAACATCTAGAAGAAGAATGACAACAACCCAGCATCAGAAGAATTGAATATGTCCATAAGGAATATTAATAGAAAGAAAATTGAACTTGTAGAAGCACTGAAAATGGAAAGTGGTCTTTGTTGGACATCTAAACAAGAATGTAGGAAATGAATTCCACCAGGTGTATAGAAATATATTGGGAGAATTTGGTGAAAAGGGTAGGGCTAATAATAGCAGTAAAGTATCTGCTGGATTTCTGCTCAGGATATGGACTAGTCATTACTAATGCCATGTCCCAACATAAAGTTGTACAAAAGTTCATGTGAAAAGAGAAGACACAAGAAATTAAAGTGTCATTGACTGTCTTGTTATTGATAGGGACATCTTCATGCTAGTTCAGGATAGATACAAGAGTCTACAGAGGATTTGAAGGTGACCATCTTAGTTTTAAGTAAACTTAATGACCTTAAATCCTCACTTAAAACTAAGTGACCACTTAGTTTTAAGTAGGATAAAAATGATTATCACATTGAAAAGAACAGCATTTAAGAAAGTTCTAAGATAAGTAAAGGTAAGCAGCTTTTACAGGTAAACTGCAGACTTCACTGTGCAAACATTATTGACTAAAACAAAAACCAAACTTAATCTTCTCAGTGGCAAGGGAGGCACATGCGGTGAAGTTGTCTGCAAAGATAAGAAAAATAAGAACACTGTGGCAAATACAGGAAGTAAAGAGGTTCTGGACAAGAAGAAAGCGTACTAAAAGTTTCTAGCAACTAAATCAGCAGATGAGCTAAAAAAATACAGAAAAATGTAAGAAAGCTAAGCTATGTGTGAAAGTAGCTAAACAAAATTCATGGTAAGACCAGTAAGAATATAGAAAATAAATATCAAGATGGGAAGGGGTTATTGAAAAATCTTACAAATAGAGAAAAGAGTACTGTAAAAGGAATCGCAGATAATAAAGATGACATGAAAACTGAAGAATCCTAAATGTGTGGATTAGTTACTTTGAAAGATTGTGAAATGAACATTCCTCTTGAAAATTTTCTGCTACGGTTCTGTCACAGAACCATAGCAGAAAATTTTCAAGAGGAATCTATGCAGGAGTACATATCAACATTTGATGTAGAAAAAGCCATCAAATGTTGGCTTTTTCTACATCAAGAAATGTAGAAATTTCTTGATGTAGAAAAAATCATCAAGAAATGATGATTTTTTTCTACATCATCATTTTTTGATGATGTAGAAAGAATCTACATCATCAAGAAATATGTAGATTCATAAAAAACTTAAAATGTGGAAAGGCAGCTGGAGTAGATGATATTTAACCAGAAATGCTTAAATATGGAGGTATAAAAGTTTTGCAGTAGCTACACTGCACAATTCAGAGGGTTTGGTCCAAAGGTCGAATTCCAGATAATTAGAGTAGAGCTTTTATAGAATCCATTGATAAAAAAGGGAATAAAGATGAATGTGAGAATTACAATGGAATTTCTCTACTAAGGACTTTAGAGTCACCCATGTGTTTAATTGTGAATTAAAGTACAAATCAAGTAAAAATCAAGTGTGATTTGTACTCCCTGAAGATGTGTCAGTGACAGACATAATATTGGTAGCATTAAAATTAGTTTTTAATCCTTTCTTAGTGTTCTTGATACTCCACTAAATCTCCAACATGATCTATATTTAAGTTTTGTAGCTCTGGAAAAGGCATATGTTATGATTTAAATGGGACATTATACAGATCAGCACATGATCTATATTTGAGTCATAAGTCAGCAGTTAGAATTAAAGGAAATAAGGAAAGATGGTTTAATGTAAAATCAGGTGTAAGACATTTATGTATATTTATCTCCACTCTTGTTCATCATCTGTGTGAATTGCTTTAAAGAAAGTGGTTAAACCTGATACTAGAATCGAATATATCATACTTAACTCTTTGCAATATGCAAATAATGTTGTACTTCTAAACACATATAGGATTGTGTAGTAACTTTAAATTAAACAACAGCCATAACTAATTTAGCATTGGACATCAGTAATCAAAAGTCCAAATTTACGAAAATAGGGTGGAACATAGAACAGCTTCAGCTGTATTAAAATGGAGAACCTATAGGACTATTAAAATATTTTGACTCACAGTTTTTTGGGGAGCAATTTGAATAAATTTATATGGAAAGAAGAGAGAAATTATTCAAAATACTAAACTAGTAATATACAAGACAGTGTTCAAAACAGTTTTATGTTATGGATCTGAGATTTGGGCTAGAAATAAAGAATTGATCAAATATTCAAATATTAGAGCAGACAGATATGATAGTTCTGAGAAAGAATGTGGACCTGAAGATATCATCAGTTTAAGAATCATTAAAAATGAAGAGATTACAAATGAAATTGACATTGTTTGCATTCAGGAATGTGTGATCTGGACTGATCTAAGATAGTATAGTTAGTAAAACAGAATTGGAATAGAAAGATTAGCAAAACACGTTTGATGCAAGTGGCAGAAAAAAGACCCAGTGTAAGACCAAGTCACTGGAATTGTAAAAAGGAAGCCAGTTGAAGTTGTCAACAGCAAAGTCACCAAGAGAGATTCACTCCTTTATTTTGGTAGTGGGGCTACAGGAAATCAAGCTTATTTTCAAATTAGGGGGAGGTGATAGAAATAGTAGATGAATGATACATTATGGGGCAACAAAGACTAAAGCCAAAGAAGGTCAGAAAGAGAGGATTCAAGATTTGACATCCTCTGCTTGGAATATCAGATTCAACAAAGTTACAAGTACCACCTTTTTGTTGGAATTAATATTAATCCTACAAGATGTACTGTGGTTGTTGTTGTTGCTTCTATTTGACGCTCACTCAAATTCATGATTCATGCCTCTGCTTTTTACTACATCAGTAAATTGTGTGTATCGCTGGATTTTTGAAGATGGGCTGAGTTTTTCTGATTTAGAATTTTTGACCTAAATTTTTGATATTAATTGTAAAATCCTAAATTTTTACAGGCTGTACATGTTTATGATAGTTCATTATGAAGATTTCAGGTAAACGACATTAATTCAGCCTAAGGTAACCTTTCAAAATTTAAACATTAATTCTAGATTTTTATAATGTCATGCTCTTCTAGTCATTTATGTCTCCTATTATTGCTTACATTTTTACTTTTTCATGTTGTCATTTTGTGTGCTATCTGTGGTCCTTGCCAATCCTTTGTGTTCTTTTCTCAGTGTACCATATCCTTTTCTTTTGTTTTATTTACCATTTGTTATATTTTCCAGCCATTTCCTTTGTATATTGATTGTGACATTATTTGCAAGAAATTTAGCTTTTATTGTTTGTAATGGTGAAAGCTTAAAATAGCACTGGTTCTATAGGCTTTGTGCCAGGACACTTCTGTAGTTCGTTATAGTGGTGTTTACTATAATGTGCATCTATTGTATCTGCTTTCATTCTTGTGTTGAATATGTTAAGTTACAATATGCACACAAAATGACAACACGAAAAAGTACATATTAAGAAGGCAAGACCATGTGATTTGCTATATTCCTAAAAGTTATCAAAACAAAAATAAATGCATGCAAAAAAAAAAAAAGTAAATAAATAACCATTATCAGTAATGATCTTATCCTTAACTGATTTCAGAAATATATTTTCCTTTGGTTAAAATTGAAATTAGCATTTATATAATACTTTTTAAAAATCTAGCCATAGAAACAATTGCTAATTTTCGCAGAAAATTTTGTCTTTTAATTTAAAATTTTTATTATAAGGCTTAAATGAAAGTCATACCTATGTTTCTTTAGAATTTCAGATTACAATGTATGACAGCAAGACTAGAGAAAAGAGGTAAGATTTGTTTTTTGTTATTTGATTGGTTTGCATTGGAATAGGGTTAATCATTCTCTCTTCTTTTATTTTTCTTTCTTTATCCCTCTAGTAAATATATTAAATATCTGCTTTATGAATTATTAGAAATATATTGATTATATCATATAATTTGATCATCATCATGCATATAATTTGATATAATCAATTAAGCAAGATACTAATATTGATGATCAGTTTTCTCATTCTTCCAGTTAGTATAGTTTTCTTGCATATCTTGAGATTTTCAGATTTTTCATAAAGATTATTGAAATTACATCGAAATCATTAAATTCTTAATAGAACCTACTCCAGTTTTCAGCATTCTGGGTTTGCCATGCCAAGGTCATGCCATTGGTTGCTGAAGTGAGCAGATATTTCATTCTGATATTTAACCCACCTGAATAGTAACAGGTGCTAACGTAATTGTAGTAGGTACTAACGACTTAACTAGTGATCGGTTCAGTATGAGAGGGGACATGAAAGGGTTGTTGGATGAGGTGAGAGTGAAGAGAGAGAAAGTGAAAATAGTAAGTATATTACCTTGACATGATAAAAATGAATTAAGAAGGGCTATGATGGTAAATGATTCTATGTGTAGGTTATGTAGAAGGAATGGATGCACGTTTTTGGATGTGTGGAGCGAGTTTGAGGGAAGATTAGATTTGTATAAGAGGGACAGGTTACAACTGAATGTGTTTGGAGTCTTGAAAAACTAATAACTGGTATGAGACCTAACACAGAGTGTCAGTGAAACTAAATTATAATAGAAAAATAGTGAGAATATGAGTGTAAGAGCAACAATGTTATATAATTGTGCTAATGATTGGGATGGACATTATCATGGAAATGATTATGAGGAGAGAACGATTTCGACTTTGTATTCATCTGGTTCAGATCCATCAAATGTGTGTAAAAATCACTATATATATATATATATATATATATATAAGGCACTAGAAAAGAATAGAGATTTGCAAGTTGTCCAAGTGTCATGCAAACTGCAGACAAGTGTATACAGAAGAACATGCAGATAGATTATTATGTTTGTACACAAATGCTAGGAGTATCAGAAACAAAGAGTTAAAGTTTTGCCTTGGTCAATATGTTGGGACCTCAGATTGTAGGCATTAGTGAGACCTGGCTATCAGAATCAAATATACTAACTGGTATCGTGTGTGAAGGATAGAAGAGGATGGGGCATACTGCTAATGATATCGAATGGCTTGAATTCATTTGGAGTTGAGACTTATGATTGTAGTAGTAGTACTACTACTACTAACAAAATTTCATGTGGCAGTGAGTTTGAAGCCATCTGGTGTGAGGTGGACTCTAACAAGATCAATTACATAGTGGGGTGTTGTTACAGATTTGGTGGATCAGTGGCTAGTGATGAATAAATGCATCACCAAATAGAGACGATGGGCGGAAAAAGATTAATCATAATAGGAGACTTTAATTATCCAAATTTTGATTGGGTAGCAGTAGAATCTCATAAGAAGAATGAAACTGAATTTATTGAGCTGTTGCAAGATAACTTCCTCAAGCAGCATGTAACAGAAGGAACTTGAGGTCAAACAGTGCTAGATTTGATTATAGTGTCAGAGGGTGTTTTAGTTAAGATGAAACTATTCTGCCTCCAGTTGGTGACAGTGGTCATGTGGCACTCACTTAAGAAGTGACTAAATTTATGAATGTTCCATTCAGAAAAGGTTACATCCTGAACTACAAAGCAGGAAATTATGACCAACTGAGGAGTATACTGAGTTGAACAGATTGCTAACGGTTGCTGGATGGGAAGAATATTGACAGTGCATGGGAAGCATTTAAAAAACACTTAAATGATGCAATATCAGAATGTGTTCCGAGACTTCGAAGAATAAATAGGGTAGGAGTCAAATGGATGTGTAATCTCATTAAGTAAGAAATTTGTATGAAACAGATTGGAAGGAATACTGTGTGCATAAGAATGATGTCCATTATGAAAATTATAAGCAGCAGTCTAGAATAGTCATAACTGTTGTACGGAAAGCTAAGTCTGAGTAAGAAAAGAAACTGGCTGTGCATACTAAAGACAACCTACAAGAATTCTCTCAATATGCTGCAAGTAAAAGAAAGAATGAATATGAAAGAATAACTCTTCTGAATGCAGATGGTGTTAGGATGACAGATGCAGAAGAGGTTGTTCAACTAATGAGTGCCCATTTTGCTAAAAGCTATCAACCTGGTGTATGCAACATTGTATTCACTGCTACCTCTTCACTGAATGAAGAAACTCAAGTGTATGAAGAGGAGGTATTAGAGCTGTTGCACAGACTGAATAAGAATTCAGCAATAGGGACTGATGGGATATCAGCACGTGTGCTTAAAGAGTGTTCAGATGAATTGGCTATTCCTTTGACCAGACTGTTTAATATGAGTCTCAGAACAGGGAAGATTCTGTAGGAATGGAAAGAACATATGGTAATTCCATTGCATGATGGTGGTGGTGCAAAGACTGATGTATCCAACTATTGACCAATTAGTATCTCAGGAGTGGTGCTGAAAGTCAAAAAATTTGTTAGGGCTCGCATTCAGAAATGGATTGACACTTAATCTCTACTTTCCAATGAGCAACATGGGTTTACTAAGGGAAGGTCATGTTTTAGCAATTTGCTCACATTCTATAATGTTATCATTGAACTAGACAAGGGGAATGGATACACCATGATACTTTTGGATTTTGCTAATGCTTTTTACATAAAACAGCATGGAAGACCATTGCATAAATTTATAAATTGGGAAAATATGGGTTTGGATTATAAAATATTAGCATGGATAAGAGGATGGCTGCCTGTCAAATATTAAAAAGTTGTATGTCAAATATTAAAAAGTTGTATACAGGGGATGTAAGTCTGCAAGATTTAAGGTAACCAGTGTGTACCACAAGGATCAGTGCTTGGTTCACTGTTATTCAATCTGTACATTATTGGGAAGAAGGATTTGACAAGTGACATACAGCTATTTGCTGATGATGCAAAGATAAGTAGAGTAATCAGGAATGATGCTGATATGCAGTACTTGCAGAATGATTTGAATAGGCTAGAATTGTAGGCATGAGAAAATGGATGTCTGTTCAATGTCAGTAAATGTAAAGTCATTCATTTTGCCTTGATTAGATGTCCAATGTTGTATTATATTGGTGGGATTATGCTAGATGAAACTGATGAGGCTAGAGATCTTGAAGTGTTAGTAGATAGAAAGCTGAAGTTCAGAGCCATGTAGATAATATTTTTAACACTCTCCTTTGCATTCTTCCCAATATATCAGAATCACAATGCAAACCAGGAGACTAGACCTGCACAAAATAGTGCAACTAAAGGTTGCAAATATAACTCAAAAGATAATTACAATGCTGAAACGAATGTTCACATGTAAAGATAAGGATGTCATTTTGCCTCTTTATAAGGCCTTGATAAGACCTCAGTTGCACTATTTTGTGCAGGGCTAGTCTCCTGGTTTCTTTTCTGATTCTGATGTATTGGGGAGAGTGCAAAGGAGAGTGTTAAAAATATTATCAGGATTGTGGAATACTGAATATGAAGACAGATTTAGAATTTGTAGACTACAGACATTAGCAAACAGGAGAAAGAGTGGTGATATGATTGAGACTTATAAACTTCTGAAAGGGTCTTACATTCAGTTGATGGAATTTTTATTTTATAGAGAGTGGAAAAAGGACAAGAGGGCATCCTTAGAAGCTGAGAATGGATGCAGCTATAAAGGGGAGAGGCTAGATTTTTCTCTCATATGGTGGTGCATGATTGGAATGGATTGCCATTGGATGTTTTATGTGCAAGAATGTGAATGAATTCACGAATAAGTATGATAGCTGGTGTGTGTGTGTGTGTGTGTCCGTCCGTCTGTCTGTACTCCCTCCCTGGAGATCACTCTTAGTAATAATAATGATATAACCACCACCAAACCATAGTCAGTCAGGTCTAGATGCCCATGTGTTGGACACCTTGCAGAGAATCAAATGGGAAAAAATGCACAGAATCAAATGGAAAAAAATCGAGCATTAATAAATATGGTTGTTTGAAACTTCCTAAGATTGAGGGAGCACTACTTCTTAGACCTCCCATTCATCAGCCAAGGCTGGCTACCAGCACCCATAGGAGACATGAGGCTTCTAATGTAAAACTGTCACTTACTGTTTGTTTTTGTGTGCATTATTACAAATTTTGCACTCCATCTCAGATGATGTCTGTGTGACAAAGATGAAATACTAGAATCATTAAACCTATGAGGAATTATTTTATTGTGCTGTTTTCATTCCATTAAACATGAAGATGAGCTTATACCAGCATTGAAATATACTAAGACCCTGGTTAATGCTGATACATTCTTAGAATTTAGAGTGCTAAATGAAACAGTTCTGATCAAGGTCATTTAATCTTATATAAATAGGGAAAGGTGAAAATAAAAATATATATAACAGTATTGAAGTTTTATTCAACAATATTATTATATATAAACTTATATACATAGCTAGCTACCTTTGTGTATAAGTTTATATAGAACTTGCCACTTCTCCAGTGATACATATTCTATGTAGGATACATACTGTGCTTTTTAAATTTATCAAACCATCCTCTGCTAGGTGTATATGTTTCTGTCATTTCTCCTATTTCTTCTTGAATATGTGTAAAAACGTTTCTTGCCTTTTCCATTATGATTAACTGCCTTGTGGGCATGTTTGATCGTTCACCCAATTACAAAGCCTTTTCTTTCAATTTCTTCAAGAATATGGTTTCTTGAGTGGATTACCTTTGTTTCTGAAAAGTTTGAGATTGTAGTTGCAGATGAACTTATTTTGCCTTCATTTATCATAATTATTCTTCCACTAGATGTTAAGTTTAGAGAAGCACCTATATCAACTTGATGTTCACCTGCTTCTAACTACCTTAACACCTATAAATTTACATCAAGGGAAATGTTTTTGCTGCATCTTTGATTTTTCATTTTCCCCATTTTTTCTGAACATGACTCAAAAAAAAAAGAAGAAATTATTTTTTAACTAATTCAAAAACTACTGTATGTACTATTTAATAGCTAACGTGTATTTTGTACTAGACACACATTGAATTACTAAAAGAGTCAGTACATTTACATTCAGTATTATCAACTCAAAGGCATAGAATCTGGGGAATATACACTCTGTTATTGAGCATTATTGCCTGAAGGTGACAAGTTCAAGGAATCGGAGAATTGCCATTTTACGAAACGTTTACAAAACAGCATTGAATGAAGTAGTGTTAACTGGGATCTTACTGTACATGTTTAATATTAATAGGGATCACTTAAGGATCAAATTTAGATAATTTGAAAGATATCTGAACAGAAGATGTAATGATCTGCCAAGTAGCCAGCACAATATCCAATCCTACACTTACCACGATGCACTTAACTACAAGAAATTCATGTGAATAGTTAATGAATAAGAATGAGCTGGCAAATTGGAAAGCTGATGAAATTATACTTCAAATATGATTGTACAACAAAATTAAATGTCAGCAGCTGAGGCATCAATTAGTTAGATATGGCTCTTGCCGTGATTATCAGGACAATAAGGTGAAAAGCTAAAAGTCAGCTACTGAAACCCTCAAATTCAACATAACTAAACATACTATCAAAGAGACATCCATAGAAAAGCAGTGGAAATACAAAAGTAGTGTGTTATCATATTAAGGTTTGCTGCAAACTAGCAGCATGGATAGAGTGATGGTTGACAGATAGATACCAGCAAGTAGTAAACGGTGTAGTGGAATCTAGGAGAAGGAAGTGACTAGTAAATTACCTCACGGTTCTGTACTAAGAGAGTATTGTAGATATCCTGCAGGATGATTTAAACAAACTGTTGTGTGCAAAGGATAATGATTGCCAATTTAATGTTGCAAAATGTAATGTTGAAAAGGTTGCATACCATGTATCATACTGATGATATACTGGATTTGATATGGAATTGATGAAGTAAGGACTTGGGGATAATGATGGACAGAGATTTGAAGTTCAGAGGGCATACTGTAAAAGTTGGTAAAATGTCTCAGAGGACTAATTGGTGTTGAAAAACAAGTAAAGATAGGGAAGTAATTATCCCTCTTTATAAAGCTATGATTCAACCCCATCTTGACTACTGCACACAGATTTGGTCACCTGAATTTCTTGGGTATCAGACGGTGGTAGAGAGGATTCAAAGACGAATGGCTAAGCTGGTGACAGGTCTGTGGAATGCTCCCTGTGTGGATAGGTTAAAGGTTGTGAAATTTTACATATTTTATATATTTAGATATTCTACATATGATCTAAAGTTGAAAATGGAAGAGAGGAGGAAATAATAATTTCACAAGAAATATGTAACTTCATGGAAACATTTAAAATACAGTTCACCATTAATATTGCAATAATTTTATATATATATATATATATATAAATGATTGCATATGTGTGTGTGTGTGTGTAAAGATAATGTAAAGATTTTGACAGGTAAAGATAAGGAAGTCATTTTGCCTCTTTACAAGGCCTTGCTTGATAAGACCTCACTTGAATTATTATGTGCAGGTCTGCTGTCCTGGTTTTCATGGTGACTCTGATACAGTGGAAAAATGATATCAGGATTGTGGAATACTGATTATGAAGACAGATTGAGAATTTGTAGGCTGCAGACACTAGCAAACAGGAGAAAGAGGGATGATAAGATTGAGAGTTACAAACTTCTGAAAGGGTTATGCAGAATTTCAGTAAATGGAATTTTTCATTTATGGATTGTGGGGAAAGAACACATGAGAATCCCTGGAAGTTGAGAATGAATGCTGTCAAGAAGGGGGTGAGTGCTAGATTTTTCTCTCATATAGTGGTGCATGATTGGAATGGGTTGCTGTTGGATGTTGTGTGTGCAAGTAGTATGAATGAATTCAAGAAAAGGTATGGCAGCTGGTGTGAATAGTATGGACTTCCTTGATGAGTTCCTGACTTCCTGGAGGTTTCCTCTTATATATAATAAATAATATATATTATATATATTTATATATTATATATCCTCTTACATATTATATATAATAAATAATAAAAAAAATTATAATGATAATAACAAGAACTAGGAGTCAATCATGGAAGTTCTCTACGAGTGTGGTTGACAAGGATATGCAGACTAGATTTTTGCATGGAGAGTGGAAAATGAGTAGAATGAATTGCTAGAATTAGTTGTCAGTTTCCTGACAGTGAATGAGTTTATGGAGAGGTATGATAGGTTTTGTGTATAGATAATAATAATAATAACAGGATTCCAGCTTTGATGTAGTAAGGTGTTTTTTTTTTTACTGGAGGTCAGGCCAGTAGTTTTAACAGTTGACCAAATTACTGTGACTTTAACATACCATGTAGATTGTAATGTATCTTGTTTCTTTGTATATATATATATATATATGTGTGTGTGTGTGTGTGTGTGTGTGTGTGTGTGTGTGTGTATACTCCAGATGATGACACTGATATGAAGGTTGAAACATTGAGTGATTATTTTGATTTATATTAAACTGAAGTTTTATGATAACATGGTAATTGTGTCCATAATTTTTAATAATGTGTTTCAGTTAGTTTGGATCTCCCACAATCAGTCTCCAGACTCCATAGAGATACTATATAATAATAATAATAATAATATTCAGTTACTAAGAGAGAAAAAATAAAATAAAACTATACCAATACTTCTAAATAGTACTTCAGGACAAATGGTGATGTTAAGATAAGAGGGGGAAGAGAGAGGGGAGAGACCTCATTTGATACAGAATTCCTCTAGACTGACTTGAACATGTTGGTTATGAGGACAATGAATAACAGTTCAATAAACATAATGTTACGCAATTCAAATGAGGCATTGTAAACAGAGTATTATATTAATTAATGAGAATTTGCTGCAAGTAGCCGAGAATGTAAAAAAACTTAGGAGTTACACAATGACACAGAACTAAAGTTTAAGGCTACACTGTTAAAGTAGTTGAGTCATATCAGATAACTGCAATGTTGAAGAGAACACCAACTTGCAAGAAAAAGGAAGTAATTCTTTCACTTTACAAGATATTGATATTAGCATATCTGAATCACTATGCATGGTCACCTGGATTCTGAGAGAGTGAGTGAGTGAGTTCGTAAAGATCTAGAAACAGGTAACCAAAGTAATAATTTGCTTATGGAATTGCAAATATGAGCAGAAACTGATGGAATGTGGTTTCAAAGTTTGTGGAACTGAAAGAGAGGAGTAGATGATAGAAACATACTAGATAGTAAGGATATCTTACAATATAGAACAGTGGTTCTCAAGAGTGTGCTGCAAACTGATTAGATACTAAATGAATTCTTGAGAATGGGTTGGTGAACTGACAAGGGTTTCTGACCTAATGTGCAATCTTCTTCACCCTCTTGTGGTGCACCCCCATTACAGGTATCTGCCTGAATGCAGAAGAAATGAGGATGGACAGGAAATTTAGCTGACAAAACTATATTCTGTACTGGCTTAAGCAAAAACAAAATAATGCTACAACATGATAAATTTTCATGCTGTCTGGGGCATTAATAAATAAACAAGATCAATGCTGTTATCAACAGGAAACTAGAGTAAACTGTGAAAAGTCAACTACTGGAATAAACTCCAAATTGCCATCAGCAGGATTCAAGATTAGCACTATCAATATATGGAGAAGAAGTGGAACTGGCAGAAGAATTAGAGAGGTACTAGGTCATTATAACAGCTTTTACTGAATAACAAATACAAGTTGGTATATTCAGACAATAATGAGCAGGAAAGAGCAGCAGTACTATTCAACATTAAAAATTAGGATGATCTTCTTGAATGGCAAACATCGAGGAGTGATAAGAGCAAACAACAAAAATAAGAATTGGGCAATGACACATATTTCTGCCTATGGTTCTGCCTAAGAAAGAAGTGGATGAATTTCCAAAATATCAGACTTAGCAGCTGACATAAAAAAAAAACGAAAAGCTGGTATCTAAGATCTAATCACAATGCTGACCATCTGCTGTATGTCTATTCAGACCATGTTTTGTATAGGCAAAAATTTTAATGCCTTTGGAGCAGCATGTTAAAATTACAACCGTGTTAATTTTACCAATTACATATTTGGTTTAATCCTTTATCCAAGTGTAAGCAAACAATGCTTGTGCCTGAAATATTTTCAGGACTAGGGCAACTCGTGGTAAAGGTGGTATAAGTTCCGATCACTTGCCTTAGTATCCCATAATGCAAATTGCTAAGAAAGAAGTGGATGAATTTCCAAAATATCAGACTTAGCAGCTGACATAAAAAAAAAAAAATGAAAAGCTGGTATCTAAGATCTAATCACAATGCTGACCATCTGCTGTATGTCTATTCAGACCATGTTTTGTATAGGCAAAAATTTCAATGCCTTTGGAGCAACATGTTAAAATTGTCAGTGGGAGCTAGACCCAGAGGTGGTGATACTAAGGTAGAAGTCATGCAAAAGTCATATCACCATATACCAGTTGCCAAAAGTTATCAACATCTTATTATTAAAATTGTCTGGATTAGAGATAGTTGATGGAAGTCGTTTTACTTGGCTATGCTACCAGTTACATATTTGGTTTAATCCTTTATCCAAGTGTAAGCAAACAAAGTTTGCTCCTGAAATATTTTCAGGACTGGGGCAACTCGTGGTAAAGGTTATATAAGTTCTGATCACTTGCCTTAGTATCCTATAATGCAGAGCACATATCCTTATGGGTATGTATAATGCTATGCATTATGGAATGACTTTTGCATTATTTCCACCTTAGTATCACCACCTCTGGGTCTAGCTCCCACTAACAAGACCTCAATGAAGGTCGAAACTGGTCTGGGTAATGATCCTTTCCATAATGCATAGCATTATACATACCCATAAGGATATGTGCTCTGCATTATGGGATATTAAGGCAAGTTATCAGAATTTATACTACCTTTACCACAAGTTGCCCCGTCCTGAAAATATTTCGGGCGCAAACTTTGTTTGCTTACACTTGGATAAAGGATAAAACCAAATATGTAATTGGTAGCATAGCGAAGTGAAAAAACTTCCATCATGTTAATGTTAATTAATTTCCATGCTGCATTGAGAGGAGAAGAGAATTATTAGTATTATTAAGAGAGACCTCCAGGGAGTCAGGGAGACTCATCTAGAGATGCCACATACTACACACATCAGCTATCATGCTTATTCTTGAATTCATTCACACAGCTTGCACATACAACATCCAGTGGCAATCCATTCCAAAAATGCACCACATATGAGAGAAAAATCTAGCCCTCACCTCCTTTTTATGGCTGCATCCATTCTCAGCTTCCAAGGATGCCCTCTTGTCCTTTTTCCACCCTTATAAAATGAAAAATTCCATTAACTGAATTCCTGTATGACCCTTCAGAAGTTTGTAAGTCTTAATCATATCACCCTCTTTCTTCTGTTTGCTAGTGTCTGCATTCTACAAATTCTCAATCTATCTTCGTAATCAGCATTCCACAATTCTGATATCATTTTTAATATCAGAATCACAATGGAAACCAGGAGACCAGACTTGTGCACTAAGTGATGTCTTATCAAGTGCTTGTAAAGAGGAAAAATGACACCCTTATCTTTATATATCAAAGTTTGTTTTTAGCATATAAATTATCTTTTGAATTCTATTTGTAATCTTTGCTACATGGCTCCTGAACTTCAACTTGCTATCTACTAGCACTTGAAGATCGCTAGCCTTATCAGTTTCTTCTAGCATAATCCCACCAATATAATACAACATTTGATATCTAATCATGCCAAAGTGCATGATTTTGCATTTCTTGACACTGACCTGACATCCATATTCCCATGCCCACAGTTTCAGCCCATTCAAATCATTCTGCAAGTATCCTTAAATATTTTATAATCCAAATCCATATTCTCCAGTTTATGCAACATTCTTCCATGCTGTATCAGCAGCATTCCTGCTTACTTTACCTATCTTTGCATCATTAACAAATAGCTGTATGTCACCTGTCAAATCCTTCCCAATGTCATTAATGTAGAGATTAAATAACAGTGGACCGAGGACTGATCCATGTAGTACACCACTAGTTACTTTACATCTTGCAGACTCACATTCCCCATATACCACTTTTTAATATCTATCAGTCAGCCATTTTCTTATCCACGCTAATATTTTATAATCCAAGCCCATATTCTCCCAACTTATAAATTTATGTAACGGTCTTCCATTCTGTATTATGTAAAAAGCTTTAGCAAAATCCAAAAGTATCCATTCCTCTTGTCTAGTTCAATGATAACATTATTATAGAATGTGAGCAAGTTGCTGCAACATGAGCTTCCTTTAGTAAACCCATGCTGTTCATTGCAAAATAGACATTCACTGTCAACCTATTATCCAGCCATTAACCAATCAGTATCTCAAGAGTGGTGGTGGAGATTTAGGATACATTGGTCTCTAGACCATCCTTGTGGAATGGAATAACCATACATTCTTACCTTTCCTGCAAAATCTTCCCTGTTCTGAGACTCAAATTATATAGCCTGGTAAAAGGGATACCCAGTTCAGCTGAACACTCTTTGGTATCCTTGCTGATATCCTATCAGTCCCTATTGCTAAATTCTTCATTCTTTTTTTTTTACTTGTAGCATATCAAGAGAATTCTTGTGGGTTGTCTTTAGCATGCAGAGCCAGTTTCTTTTCATACTCAGACTTTGTTTTCCATGCAACAGTTGTGACTTTTCTAGCTTGCTGCTTATAATTTTCATAACGGACCTCATCCTTATGTACACGGTATTCCTTACACACCAACCTTTTCTTATGAATTTCATGCATAATAAGATTACACATCCATTTCACTCCTACTGTATTTATTCTTCAAACTCTTGGGACATATTCTAATATCACATTATTTCAGTATTGTTTAAATGCTTCCCATACACTGTCAGTATTTTTTCCATCTAGCAACCCGATTGTTTCAAAACCAAATAAGAAACTCAAAGATTGGAATCAAAGAGTTTCATGCCGAATATAGTAAACTATAAAGGTATCGGCAAATACTAGCGTAAGCTAATGCATGTAGGGCAACTCGTAGCAAAGGTGAGTAAAGCTCTGATCACTATTCTTAGTATTTCCCATAATGTAAAACACATCTCCTAGGAGATATATGATGTTATACATTATGGTGGGAGGTCACTCCCTAGACTGGTTTTGACCTTTATTGAGGTCTCATCAGTGAGTAGGTAGACCAAATTAATACCATAATGTATAACATCATACATCTCCTAGTAGATGTGTTTTACATTATGGGAAATACTAAGAATAGTGATCAGAGCTTTACCCACCTTTGCTACGAGTTGCCCTAGTTTGTACTACGTGCTTTAGCTTACACTAGTATTCGCTGATACTTTTATAGTTTACTATAATCGGCATGAAACTCTTTGATTCCGATCTTTGAGTTTCTTATTCGGTTTTGAAACAATGTGGGATTTCATATCCCCTTAATTTAAATAATGTTACATCTCCGAAGTGAAGCCTATTGGCTCTTTATATTTAAGTAATCTAGCAACCGTTACCAATCCGTTGAACTCATATGCTCCTCACTTGGTCATAATTTCATGCTTTGTAGTTCAGCATGTAATCTTTTCTGAGTGGAACATTCATAAACTTGGTCACTTCTCGAGTGAGTACTGCATGATCACTGTCACCAATTGGAGGAAGAATAGTTTTATCTTAACAAAATCACACTCTGACACTATAATTAAATCTAACACTCTTTGATATTTTCTTTCTGTCACATGATGCTTGAGGAAGTTGTCCTGCAGCAGCTTATTAAATTCATTTTCATTCATTCTTCTCTTGAGATTCTACTGCTACCCAATCAATATTTGGATAATTAAAGTTTCCCATTATGGTTACTCTTTTTTTTGTGCTCATCTTTTCTATTTGGCAATGCATTTCTTCATCACTAGCAACTGATACATTTGTTCTTCATGTCATTAGATACGATGGGTACTCGTATCTCACATTCCTGACAGAATAAAGATTACAGTCATGCTACTACAATTCCTTATATCAAAGCACCTTGCATATAAGGAAAAAAAGTCAGAACTTTAAAGAAATAATTGTTGCACTGCTTTCAAACCTCATATGATGTTCTGTATTCACTCTCCTAAGGATTAATTCTCTCCCCTCTTTGTTCCATGTGGGTGTAAAAGGTTCCTTGCTCATTCAACTTATTGTATTATGGACAAACTGAAAGAGCAAGTAATATCCATCTTAAAGAACAAGAAATATATATCATATACTGTGTAGCAAATAGTGTGTTAATGACAGCAATGGGTTTTATCATGGAAATGCTGATGAGGAGAGAATGATTCAACTTTGTGTTCATCCAGTTCGTACCATCAAATGTGTGCAAAGATGTCTATATGTATAAGGCAATAGAGAAGAATAGAAATCTGCAAATTGTCCAACTGTGTCATGCAGACAAGAGTATACAAAAGAACATGCAGGTAGATTATTATGTCTGTATACGAATCCTTGGAGTAGCAGAGCTTGTTGCCATGGTCAATATGTTGGAACCTCAGATTGTAGGCATTAGTGAGAGCTAGCTATCAGAATCAGGCATACTACCTGGTATTGAGTGTAAATGGTACAGTATTATTAGGAAAGATAGAGAGGAGGGAGCGTGCTGCTAATGATATCATACTTGAATCCAGTTAGAGTTGAGACCTATGATTGTAGTACTACTACTTCTACTAACAGTATTTCATGTGGCAGTGAGTTTGAAGCCATCTGGTGTGAGGTGAAATCTAACAAGAATACAATTTGAATTACATAGTGGGATGTTGTCTATCAGGTCTGCAACAATGGATATTTTGTTAAATTTTTTTTGGCATTATAGTCATTGGATAGGAAAGTATAGCAAATAAAGGAGAATTCAGATGTGAGGATAATCTGGTTGGAACAGACAGTGGTGGATCTATTCAGAAGGGTTTTAATGACATGATATTCTTGGAGGGATGATAGGAAAGTTGATGTGTTACAGATCTGCCATCATGTTCTGGATGCTATATTGGTTGCAGATAAGTCCTCCAGATTTTTAGAATTATTAATCCATCATTCTAAATGCCTTGTTAATTGTTTACCCTAGCCCTCTGGTGGAAAAAAAAAAAAAAAAAATATATTTTTTTTTTTAACCATAGGTCAGGCTAGGGTAAATGATTAACAAAGCATTTAGATTTATCTTACTTTTGTGTAGTGTCATATAGCTTGTGTCCTACATATGTATGTTTTCCTGATGATGACCTCGATAGAGAGTTCTAAACGTTGAGTGTTATTTTCTTAATTATAAGTAATGTAATTACTCCAACACATGTTTTGTCTCCATAAGTTTTTCACTGTGAATACTGACCACCATGTAACCTTAAAAGAAAGAAAATTTGAGAAATGGCTAAGAAGGATTGTGGAAAGAAACTTGATGAAGAACAAGCTAGATTCAGGCTAGATAGAGGTTGTCAAGATCAGATTTCACTTTGATAGTTGAGAAATCATGGGTGCCAAGAGGAAAGCTCTTCAAAGCACTACTTTTATATGGTGAATAAGACATGATATCAAGAATATTTCATCGATACAAAATTAATAACGGAAAAAAAACTCACGTACAAAGATTATTTTATAGTATAATTTTCGCCTGTGTGTCACAGGCATCTTCAGTACATATTAAGCTCAAATTAAACAATAACTGACAATTCCAAAAAGCAACACCTAAGTAGCTGGTGTAAGATAACTGAAAAGATCAATAAATTTCCTTAAAAAAAAAAATTAAAAAAAAATCAATACAATAAAAAGTTAGGAAAGATTAGCTGATTTGTAAAGTACTATCTCCCATAAAGGGGATAGACGTAAGCCGTCAGATCTGTTTAAGTTAGGAGAATGAAGTAGAGTTTCACATATTTCTTTAGAAAGGTGTTCCATAAGGAACTGACTTTTGTGAAGAACTCTCATCTTTCTCCAATGAACTCTATGTCTAGTGAAGATGGCATGTTCTGCAAGTCCAGACTTTTCAGGTTTAAAGTATTCAATATAAGATTGGTGTTCTTCTAGCCGAATAGAGGCAGATCTTCTCATTCGGACAAACGGGAAGATCTGCCTCTATTCGGCTAGAAGAACACCAATCTTATATTGAATACTTTAAACCTGAAAAGTCTGGACTTGCAGAACATGCCATCTTCACTAGACATAGAGTTCATTGGAGAAAGATGAGAGTTCTTCACAAAAGTCAGTTCCTTATGGAACGCCTTTCTAAAGAAACATGTGAAACTCTACTTCATTCTCCTAACTTAAACAGATCTGACGGCTTACGTCTATCCCCTTTATGGGAGATAGTACTTTACAAATCAGCTAATCTTTCCTAACTTTTTATTGTATTAATTTTTTTTTTTTTTTAGGAAATTTATTGACCTTTTTAGTTATCTTACACCAGCTACTTAGGTGGCGCTTTTTAGAATTGTCAGTTATTGTTTAATTTGAGCTTAATATGTACTGAAGATGCCTGTGACACACAGGCGAAAATTATACTATTAAATAATCTTTGTGCGTGAGTTTTTTTTCCGTTATTAATTTTGTATCGACATGTCTACTCACGGTATACCTCTTTTAAAACTTAAGAATACTTCATCTTTGAGGTGTAGGTCAGAAGTTAGAATTGAAGGAGGTACAGAAGAATGGTTTGGTTTGATGTTAAATCAGGTGTGGGACAAGGATGTACATTATCTCCTGTTTAACAATTTTAACTCTGTTATGCATTATCCATATGGATCGCATTATAGAGGAAAATGGTAGTAAACCTGATGACAAAATTGGAGTTGTTAATCTCAGCTCATTACTTTATGCAGATGATGTTATATTTCTACATAAATACAGTACAGGTCTGCCAGATTCCTTGATTAAATTGAATAACTGTTGTAATAAAATTGCTATGAAAATCAGCAATAAAAAGGACAAAGATATCGAAAATAAGCAGAAACATTGAAAACATCAACTTCCTCCTGAATGGAGAACCTATAGAACAAGTAAGTCATTTCTGCTATTTAGGCACAATTTTTAGTGAAAGTGTCAAATGAAATATGGAAGTTGACAACAGAATTAGCAAAGCTGCTGTGGTAGGAAGTCAACTGATTAAATTTACATGGAATAAGAGAAAAAAATTAGTCAAAACCCTAAAATATACAAGACACTGTTCAAACCAATTTTAACTTGTGGATATGGAAACTGGGTTAGAAATAAACACTTGATCACAGATATGAGAGGTCTGAGCAAGATGAAGGGAGTGAATAGATGATGGCATCAATGGCAATATCATATTAAAAATGAGGATATTATGAAAGCAGTTGACATTGTTAGCATTTATGAATGTGTTAGCAGAGATAATCTCAGATGGTACAATCTCTTAAGCAGAATGGAAGAGGAAAGATTAGTGAAATATGTTCTTTGTCAGGCTGGCAGGAAAAAGACCCAGAGGAAGATGAACATCTAGCTGGATTTATATGGTAAAAAGTGTCTTAAAAAACAGAAATATAAGATCTGATAATGTTGTAGTCTTGACTAATAACAGATTAATTTGGAAGAAAATTGTCAATCAGAAATTAGTAATGATGTAACTTTTCGTGTAGTTCTATCATAATATCCTGTTCACACCTTGAGTGAGTGCATATGGCAGGAATTTGATGGTGATGAGTTATGGGGGAAGGGGATCATATTTTTAAAAGTTAGTGTCAAAAGGGGCGATTTTCATGTGAAGAGCAATGATAAAACTAACCATGATATTTTGCATTATGGATTCGAATTAGGTTGAATTTTTAATATATACAATGAAGTAGACCTTACTGGACATATTTCATCTGAAGATGAACATATTAATATTAACCTGAAGATGAATCTTCTTATTACTTTGATTGTAATAAGATTTGTTGATATGTATGAGGTGCGGTTATTAAATAACAAGACTGGTTGCAAAAATATGGTTTATTATTACAATTGTACAACTTAATTGTTATCCCCATCAACATGCTCCCATCCTCCATCTATACACCATTTCATACGAATTTTCAATTGTTGGAAGCAGATCTGCAAGTCATCAGGTGTCATCTGTTTCAGTAGTGCTGCCATTTTCTCCTTGACCTCATCCAATGACTGAAAATGGGTGCCCTTTAATGCGGATTTCAACTTTGAAAAAAGGTAAAAGTTGCATGGAGCTAAGTCTGGCGAGTAAGGTGGATGGTCCAACACTGGGATCTTCTTATCAGCCAGATACTGCTTTACAGACAGTGCACTGTGGGCTGGAGTGTTGTCCTGATGGAGAATCCATGCATTGTTCTTCCACAGGTCGGGTCTCTTCTTCCTCACTCATTCTCTCTGCTTGGCCAGAACTTCAAGGTAATAATGTTGGTTAACTGTCTGACCCTCTGGTACCCATTCAACCATTATCATGCCACTGATATAAAAAAAACAATCAGCATTGCCTTCAGTTTTGACTTGCTCATTCTTGCTTTTTTCATTCTTGGTGACATGGGAGTTTTCCAGTGCATCAATTGTCTCTTTGTTTCTGAATCGTACTTGAAAATTCATGTCTCATGACATGTGATGATATCTTCCTGTAAGTCTGACTCCGCTGTCAGCCATTCCATGATATCAATGCAGATTTGTTTCCAGATATCTTTCTGCTCCTGAGACAAGTTTTTGGGAACCATTTTGGTGCAGTCTTTGTTCATGTTCAGTTGCTCATGCAAAATTTGTTGTACAGTCTCCTTATTAATGTGCACGTCTGCTATCATCTGAATGTTTAATTGGCGATCGTTGCAGACAATTGCGTTAATTTTTCGCAACGTTTTGTGACAGGGCAACCCTATTGTTCGTTCTTCAACGTTTTCTCATCCTTCAGCAAAGCGTTTGTGCCATTCAAACATTCAGGCATGTGACATTACATTATCACTTACACCTCCTACAACAGTCTCAAACACTTGGTCAGTGATTTCTTCAATTTCACAAGGAATTTGAGATTAATGCGCTGCTCGAGGTTAACGATAGACATTATTCCAGCAAAGCAACTTCACACGTTTCTTTTATAACTGCCTACAGACTAACTACAAGTGACAGCGAACAATGCTTATCTCAACTGCTTCTAGAACTTTCAAGGTCATTCACGGTGCAAGCGCATCCCACTGCTATGAGTACATTATTCACAGTGCACCTTGTCTCGTTATTTAATAACCACACCTCATATAGATGCCATGGATGTCCACTAAGCTTATTTATTTGTGATCATTCAGTAATATAATTCATTCATCATAATTATAATAGCGTAACGAAAATTTGTCAAGATATCTTACAGTATATGGCACTTAGTCAATTACTCTAGTTTTTAATTAATATAATTACTAACTTGAATTACGTATTGCAATATTCAGCAATGAATTATTTAATTTTGGTCATTACATTGTGGATAGTGTTTTGCTCTTCTATTTATTATAGTTTTCTTTATAATCACATTTATCTTATTACTTTATTGCAGGTACACATTTTTTCCATTTTTATTAGAAAATATTGAAACTGTTCTTCAGTTTATTATATAAAAACATGACTGAAATTTTCATTTTTGTTTTTTTAATAACAGATGGAATGTCACATATTTTGATTACTCTGCTCATGTTTCACCTGATATTCGTGAGGAATATGGTATGTGGAACATTTTTTTTTTTTTTTGATATATTTATGTTCCATAAATGAAAGTAATGAAATCATATTGTTTTTGTCTGTCATCATAATAAAGTATGGAGACAACCATCATGTTAGGGTTATGCTCAATTTTGTATAAACCAAAATAATTACCAATAGTTCAACCTTCATATGAAGGTCATAATCTGGAGTGTGTGTGTGTGTGTGTGTGTATACACACACATACACACAAAGAGAAAGGCCATCTTACAGCACACACACACACACAGTATACTAAACTAATACTCATTTGGTCAACTGTTGACAATGCTGGCTTGACTTCTGGTGGGAAGGGGAGAAAAATCATCGTCAAATTCCTGCCATGCACCCTCAAGGGGTGTACATATGATACACCTCTTGAGGGTATCATAGTACTACATGAAAAATTTACATCATTACTAACCTCTTATGTACAATTTTCCTCCAATTCAGTCTGTTACCAACATTATCAGATCTTATATTTCTGTCTTCTAAGGCACTTTTTACCGTATCAGTCCGCATGTATCTTGGTCTTCCTCTGGGTTTTTTTCCTGCTGTTAGATCGTACTTCTTCCTTGTATTCGATCCGCCATCTTGTTTTAACTTAGTTTTTAAACAAGTAATTAGTTGCTGGTTGATTACTAATTTTAATATAGAGAAATTTATATTTTTAGACTGCACCACTCTATATCTAGATTAGTCTATTGGAATATAGTGGAACCAACCAATAACTAATTTTTTTGTAGTAACTTTATTTCTTATACAGGCCAAGTTTATCTCTTAATTTTAAAGCTCCCGCTAGGTCCGATAATTTTATGAACGGTGCAATAAACAAGATTCAGGCAAACACAAATTTAAAATCAATAAAACAAAACATTTAATTCAGGGTTATATAATATACACTTAAGCTCAACTCCGACAAGAAAATAATATAAATATCTTAGTATACAACATCTTATAGATTCAATCTATGATCATTCTGCTGTCAAACTTACAGCTTTCACAACATTGAATTAAATTCTAATAGAGTTCAATATCACAAAATCTCTTAATAACAATTTTTACTATTATCACATAGTCAGCAAAGTTTCAATACATTAATGGTGGCAACAATTGCTTCACAAGTATACATCTTCATACTTCTTACTCCGGCTGATTTCAGCAAAAAACGTTATAGTTAATGCGGGGAATAACAGGAGGAATCACACATATATTTCTGAACTGAAGTAACACATAAATGGACAGTTCTTACTGGGTAAATCCTTTGCTCCTCAATTTCACTATGGGCACGCTAAATAACTGTATTTATTTCGCACACTATGGCAGCACTAAATAGAAAAAATCTTCTCAATGATAACTGAACTTTTTATGGTTGCACTTTACATGTATGGACGTATTTGGATAAAGGAAAATGCTCATTCCTTCCTTAACACTATTTGATTAATTTGCACTCTGTTAAAATTTCATTCATGAAATTTTAACAGAGTGCGAACTGGAACACACAGTAATTCTTTAACTTCTAGAATTATTCTCAGTTGCCTAATACTTTCCCGGTAATTTAATAGCTTAATTACAGCACTAAGGTTCTAGTTACAGCAATCCTTTGCATTCCTTTTCTGCTACTCCGTATTTTCCTAGTCTGCCTGTGCTATACTAAAATGCTCTCTTATCCCTGAGTGGTCTGTCCTGATAAAGAAAAGAGCCCCATTTTTCTCTGCTCTTAGCTTATATACTTCCCTTCTATTTTCCCACCAAAAATGTTTCTCATGCTCTGTTTATGTCAATTCCTTCTCTCCGTTCAATACAATATCTTGCCATTCACGCACGCCACAGCTATTTCTCGCCCGTCTCCATAGTAACAAACAAAATAAAATAAAAACAGAAGTATTGCAATGAAAATAGGCAGAATCATTGAAAATGTCAACTGTGTTGTGAATGGAGAACCGGTGGAACAAGTAAAACATTTCAGCTACTTAGGCACAATTTTTACTGAAGATGGTAAACTACATATAGAAATAGACAACAGAATCAGCAAAGCTGGTATGGTGGGAAGTCAATTGAATAAATTCATATGGAATAAGAAAGAAATTAGTCGGAACACTAAATTAGCTGTATACAAGACTGTGTTCAAACCACTTTTAACTTATGGATCTGAAAGCTGGGTCAGAAGTAAAACACTTGACCAAAGACTAGAGACCGCAGATATGAGAGTCCTGAGAAAGATTAGAGGCGTGAACAGATGGCATCAATGGCAATATCATATTAAAAATGAGGATATTAGGAAAGAACTGGACATTGTCAGCATCCAGGAATGCATTAGCAGAGCTAATCTCAGATGGTATAGTCACTTAAATAGAATGGGAGAGGAAAGATTAGCAAAACAAGTGTTCTCTGCCAGGTTGGCAGGAAAACGACCCAGAGGAAGACCAAGATATAGGTGGATTGATACGGTACAAAGTGCCTTAGACGATAGAAATATAAGATCTGATAATGTTGGAGTCTTGACAAGTAACAGACTGATTTGGAGGAAAATTGTAGATAGGAAGTTAGTAATGATGTAATTTTTTCATGTAGTACTGTCATATCCTGTACACCCCTTGAGGGTACATGGCAGGAATTTGATGATGATGAAGTATTGCATAACATTATGCCTTTACACACTGGTAATAATAAATAAAAACTAAAATATTATATTTCACATAAGGCATATTAAGCTTATATATACAGTTTTTTATAATGTTAAATCAGAAATAAACAAAATAAACAGAGTGATATTTCAATAAAGAGTTCTATTATTGTCAACACATATTTTAAATTAATTAATAAAACAATAAATAAACTCAAGGCAATTACATTAATAATAATTTATAACAAGAGATTTACATAAAATAATATTTACAAGTATAGCCTTTGGAATGGTGGATTATGTTGGATTCTGAAAGGAATATTAATAATTTAAATTTTATTATTATTATTATTATCATCACGGGCAACTCCAGGGAGTCATTAGACTCATCGAGGGAGGCCCAAAATCATTTTCTATTCAAAAACTATTCCACATTCATACAGTATCTATCATACCTCGCCTTAAACTCATTCACTGTCACAGCATCCACCACAGACTCAGGGAGCGCATTCCACTCATTCACTACGCTAAAAGTAAAGAACCCAGCTCTAACACCTTTACTAACCACAATTTTGCCCAGTTTCCATGGATGTCCCCTAGTCCTCCCACAACCAGCCCTGTTCTCAAAAATATCTTCTGAATTAATTTTATAGAAACCCTTCAGTAATTTGAATGTCTCAATCATATCTCCCCTCCTCCGCCTATCAACCAATTTTTGCAACCCACAAATCTTCAACCTGTTCTCATACGGTTCATTCCACAGACCTGCTATCATCTTGGTCACTCGCCTCTGGATCCTCTCCACCTCCTCCCCATCAAGAAGAAACCTAGGTGAACAAATCTGAGCACAGTAGTCGAGATGAGGTCTTATCAAGGCTCGATACAGAGGAACAATAACCTGCTTGTCTCTGCTTGTCAACGTATTCTTCAGCAACCAAGTGATTTGATGAGCTGATTTGGCCACTTTTGCAATTTGTCCCCTAAATTTCAATTCCTTATCCACCAACACTCCTAAATCTCGTGCCTCATCAATTTCCTGGTGCACGGTTCCACCAATGCAGTAAACTGCCTCCAATCTTTTCACCCCAAAATGCATAACCTTACATTTTGCCACATTAAATTGACATCCATTCTCCCTAGCCCAGACCTCCAATCTATCCAAATCATCCTGCAAAATTTTGACGTCATCTGCATTCACTATTGCCCTACCCAACTTCGCATCATCCTCAAACAAATGAACTGTTCCTCTCAGATCCTTTCCTATATCATTTATGAACAAATTAAACAGCAGTGGTCCAAGAACAGATCCTTGTGGTACACCACTAGTCACAGGCCGTCTTGTGGACTCTACTCCTGAGTAAACCACTCTCTGATATCTCTCCGTCAACCACCCTCCTATCCATCTCACCAACCCTATGTCCATTCCCATATGCTGCAATTTACTGATTAGAATTCCATGTGGTATCCTGTCAAAGGCCTTAGCAAGGTCCAGCAGAATCACTGTAAACCCATTACCCTTATCCAGTTCAGCCGTCACTGTGTTATAATACGTGAGCAAGTTACTGAGGCATGACCTACCCTTCACAAAACCATGCTGTCCCTGATACAGTATCCCATTTTCTTCTATCCAATCTTGTATTTTCCTCTTGACTATTTTCTCTAAGACCTTGATAATGATTCCTGTTATGCTGATTGGCCGGTAATTTTCAACAGCAGCCTTGGAACCACCTTTGTGCAGTGGAACTATTTTCCCCTCTTTCCACCCCCTTGGGACTGACCCAGTCCTGAGGCTCAAATTAAACAAAATGGTCAAGGGCACTGACAATTCTTTGGCCGCTTCACGTACGACACGAGCTGGTATACCATCCAATCCCACAGATGTATTGACATTGAGGTTCTGTAATAGACTAGTTACCTCTACCTCATTCATCACAATTCCAGTATAAGCTGTTGGTTCTTCCATTTCCGCAAAGTCACCACCTGGATGATATACTCTTGCAAAGTGCTCGCTCAGTAATTCCACAACATCGACTGATTCAGTTACCTCCCTACCCTCAGCATTTTTTAAGATCATTCTACCATGAGCATTTTTCCTTTTACTTGCAACATATTGAAAAAACTGTTTGGGATTCTCTTTAGCCTGCATGGCCAATTTCCTTTCGTAATCTGCTTTTGCTTTTCTTACCACCCTTGTTACCATCCTGGCCTGAGCTTTATACTGTTCATGCACCTGATGGTCACCCTTCTCCTTAAATTCCCTCCACAATTGTTTCTTTTTTTGCAGATTTCTCTTCATTCTGAATCCAACACTGCCAACCTGGCAGAGAACACTTGTTTTGCTAATCTTTCCTCTCCAATTCTGCTTAAGTGACCACACCACCTGAGATTAGCTCTGCTAATACATTCCTGGATGCTGACAATATCAAATTCTTTCCTAATATTTTCGTTTTTAATATGATATTGCCATTGATGCCATCTGTTCATGCCCTTCTAATCTTTCTCAGGACTCTCATATCTGCGGTCTCTAGTCTTTGGTCAAGTGTTTTACTTCTAACCCAGCTTCCACACCAGCTTTGTTGATTCTGTTGTCTATTTCCATATTTAATTTAGCATCTTGACTAAAAATCATGCCTAAGTAGCTGAAATGTTTTACTTGTTCTATAGGTTCTCCATTCACAATACATTGATATTTTCAATGATTCTGCCTATTTTCATTGACTTTGTCTTGTTATTGCTGACCTTCTTACCATATCTATCATCATCATCATCATCAAATTCCTGCTATGTACCTTCAAGGGGTGTACAGGATATGACAGTACTACATGAAAAAATTACATCATTACTAACTTCCTATCTACAATTTTCCTCCAAATCAGTCTGTTACTTGTCAAGACTCCAACATTATCAGATCTTATATTTCTATCGTCTAAGGCACTTTGTACCGTATCAATCCACCAATATCTTAGTCTTCCTCTGGGTCGTTTTCCTGCCAACCTGGCAGAGAACACTTGTTTTGCTAATCTTTCCTCTCCCATTCTATTTAAGTGACCATACCACCTGAGATTAGCTCCGCTAATGCATTCCTGGATGCTGACAATGTCAAGTTCTTTCCTAATATCCTCATTTTTAATATGATATTGCCATTGATGCCATCTGTTCATGCCTCTAATCTTTCTCAGGACTCTCATATCTGCAGTCTCTAGTCTTTGGTCAAGTGTTTTACTTCTGACCCAGCTCTTAGATCCATAAGTTAAAACTGGTTTGAACACTGTCTTGTATACAGCTAATTTAGTGTTCCGACTAATTTCTCTCTTATTCCATATGAATTTATTCAATTGACTTCCCACCATACAAGTGTTGCTGATTCTGTTGTCTATTTCTATATTTAATTTACCATCTTCAGTAAAAATTGTGCCTAAGTAGCTGAAATGTTTTACTTGTTCCACAGGTTCTCCATTCACAACACAGTTGACATTTTCAATGATTCTGCCTATATTCATTGTCTTTGTCTTTTTATTGCTGACCTTCATACCATATCTATTACAACAGCTATTCAATTTAGTCAGAGAATCTTGCAGACTTGTAGCGGATTTATTTAGAAGTATAACATCATCCGCATAAAGCAAAGAGCTGACATTAACATCTCCAATTTTGATATCAGGTTTAATACCACTTTCCTTCATAATGTGATCCATATAGATAATGAATAACAGAGGAGATAATGTACATCCTTGTCTCACACCAGATTTAACATTAAACCATCTTCCTGTACTTCCTTCAATTCTAACTGCTGACTTACAACTCAAATAAAGACTAAGTATTGCTTGATATAATGCCCCATTGACACCATATAACTGCAGCGTATTGAATAGCTTCTCTCTTGGCACCTTGTCATATGCCTTTTCCAAATCGACAAAACTTAAATACAGATCTTTGTTATATTCCCATGCTTTCTCGACTATTTGTCTTAAAGTGAAGATCTGATCCTGACAGCCTCTATTTGGCCTGAATCCAGCTTGTTCTTCACCAAGCTTTTCTTCCACAATTCTTCTCAACCGTTTCTCAAGTATACTGGCATAGATCTTGCCAGGAACACTTAGTAGGGAAATACCTCTGTAATTCTCACAATCAGTTTTATTTCCATTTTTATATATGGGTACTATGAGAGCTCTACTCCAATCATCGGGAATTCATCCCTCTGTCCAGGCTTTCTGAACTATGCAGTGCAGCCACTGTAAGACTTTTATACCACCATACTTCAGCATTTCTGGTCGAATATCATCTACTCCTGCTGCCTTTCCACATTTCAAGCCTTTGATGGCTTTTTCTTCTTCAAGTATGGATATGTATTCCTGACTGCATGCCTGGTCAGTGTTTTTTATCACTGTGCTGTCATCACTGCTTGTTTCATTTAGCAGTGTTTCAAAGTAATTACTCCATACTTCAAGGATTTCTTTTTCTCCTGTTTTCATGTCACCTTTATCATCTCTAACTCCTTTTACAGCACTCTTTCCTCCATTCCTAAGCTTCTTCAACAAACTCCAGAATATTTTGCCACCTTCTTGATATTTATTTTCTATATTCTTGCCAAAGTCCTCCCATGACTTTTGTTTAGCTAGTTTTACACACTGTTTAGCTTTCTTACATTTGTCTCTGTATTCTGTAAGAGTAAAAGCTGACTTATTTGCCAGAAACTTTTGATACGCTTTCTTCTTTTCCTTCACTGCCTCTTTAACTTCCTGTGTCCACCAGGAAGTTCTGATTTTTTTATCCTTGCACACAACCTCACCACATGCCTCTCTGGCAGAATCAATCAATGTTTTCTTCAGAGTTTGCCACTGTATCAAGGTTTGATTCCTGTTCTCAAACTCTTTCATTTTCTTTTCAATAATCTTTCTGTATTTTAGTCTACAGTTCACATCTGAGAGCTGCTCAACTTTTATTCGCTTTAAAACTTTCTTACATGTTATTCTTTTCAATATGAAATTCAATTTTATCCTGATCAAGCTAAATAGTGATCACTTCCAATTTCAAATCCTCTGTACACTCTGGTGTCCTGCACCAGGGAGAAGACATCACTATCAACAATAACATAGTCAATGACACTTTTCTTATTCCTAGCCTCTTCTCTCCATGTGAATTTGTGCACATTTGTATGTTGGAACATGGTGTTAGTAATAACCAGTCCATGTCCTGAGCAGAAATCCAACAGATATTTGCCATTATTATTAGCTTTGCTCTTTTCTCCAAATTTTCCCAAAATATTTTTGTATGTCTCACAATCATTTCCTACTCTGCTATTTAGATCCCCAACAAGGACCAACTTTTCCTTTTTCATTGTGTCAGTTGCTTTTTCTAGAGCGTCAAAAAATTCCTCCACTTCTACCTTAGTAGAACCTTCTGTGGGACCATAGGCACAAATAAGTCTCATTGTCCAGTTCCCCATTCTCATATTTGCCCACATTACTCTACTTGAGACTGACTGCCATTCAAGAAGATTAGCCTCGTATTTTGTGTTGAATACTATGGCTACTCCTTCTTTTCCTTGATTTTCATTGCCTGAATATAACATTTTGTATTTATTGCTTAGAAAGATCTCACCAGTTTTGGTCTTTTTTGTTTCAGTCACCCCTATTATGTCGATCTGGTACTTATCTAATTCCTCAGCTAGCTCCATTTCTTTGCCATTCAGGCTTCTTACGTTGATAGTACTGATCCTTAACTCTGGTGATATTGAGTTGGTGTTTGTTTTTAGATTTGTTCCAGTAGCTGACTTCGCTGTTTGCCATGATTCCCTGGTGAAAACAACAGGGGCCTTGTTTAATTGGTCGACGCCCCAGCTGGCATGAAATTTTGTCATATCGTACCATCATTTTATATTTTGGTTTAACCAATAAGAATACAATTTGGTCGGCTAAATCCCAAATTGCCAGCCCATCCTCGTTCGTTCAGTAGCAAAGTAGATACCCAACAGGGTGCACCACGAGAAGGTGAGGATTGGACATTAGGTCAGAAGCCCTGGTTGGTTCTCCGCATTCCTTTAAAGGCTATGTGGAGGTCTCCTCTCAGTTATACAGCTTTGACCCTTAAGCACCCCTGCCATATCTATTAGAACAGTTATTCAATTTGGTCAGGGTATCTTGCAGACTTGTAGCGGATTTATTTAGAAGTATAATATCATCCTCATAAAGCAAAAAACTGACATTAACATCTCCAATTTTGATATCAGGTTTATTACCGCTATCCTTCATAATGTTATCCGAAGAGATAATGAATAACAAAGGGGATAATGTACATTCTTGTCTGACACCAGATTTAACATTAAACCATCTTCATGTACTTCCTTCAATTCTAACTAATGACTTACAATTCAAATAAAGACCAAGTATTGCTTGATATAATGCCCTATTGACATCATATAACTTTTGCTTATATTCCGCCAGCATTTTGAATAGCTTCTGTCTTCTTCTCAAGGTCTTGGTACCTTGTCATATGCCTTTTCCAGATCTATAAAACTAAAGTCAGATCTTTGTTATATTCCCAAGATTTCTCACCTATTGTCGTAAAGTGAAAATCTGATCCTGACAGCCTCTATTTGGCATCTGAATCCAGCTTGTTCTTCACCAAGCTTTTCTTCCACAATCCTTGTCAACAGTTTCTCAAATATGCTTGTGTAAATCTTACCAGGAACACTCAATAGAGAAATACCTCTATAATTCTCACATTCATTTTTATTTCCCTTTTTATATATGGATACTATGAGATTTCTACTCCAATCATCTGGAATTCAGCCCTCTGTCCAGGCCTTCTGAACTATGCAGTTCAGCCACTGTAAGACTTTTATACCTCCATACTTGAGCATTTCTGGTCGAATATCATCTACTCCTGCTGTCTTTCCACATTTTAGGACTTTGATGACTTTTTCTACTTCAAGTATGGATATGTATTTCTGATTGCATGTCTGTTGAGTTTTTTTTCCCACTATGCTATCACTGCTTGTTTCATTTAGCGATTTTTCGAAGTGATTGCTCTATACTTCAAGGATATCTTTTTCTCCAGTTTTCATGTCACATTTATCATCTCTAATTCCTTTTAAGCACTATTTCCTCCATTTCTAACTTCTTCAACAACCTCCAGAAAGTTTGCCACCTTCTTGATATTTATTTTCTATATTCTTGCTGAAGTCCTTCTATGACTTTTATTTAGCTAGTTTTACACAGTGTTTAGCATTCTTGCATTTGTCTCTGTATTCTCTAAGAGCGCAAGCTGACTTATTTGCCAGGAACTTTTGATATGCTTTCTTCTTTAACTTCCTGTGCCCACCATGGAGTTCTAATTTTTCTATCCTTGCAGACAACTTCACCACATGCCTCTCTAGCTGAATCAATCAGGGCTTTCTTCAAGGCTTGCCACTGAATCTCCAAAGTTTGATTCCTGTTCTCAAATTCTTTCATTTTTTCTTCAATAATCTTTGTGTATTTAAGTCTACAGCTCACATCTGAGAGGCTGCTCAACTTTTATTCGCTTTAAAACTTTCTTACATGTTATTCTTTTCAATATGAAATTCAATTTTATCCTGCTCAAGACTAAATAGTGATCACTTCCCATTTCAAATCCTCTGTACACTCTGGTGTCCTGCACCAGGGAGAAAATATCACTATCAACAATAACATAGTCAATGAGACTTTTCTTATTTTTTTTTTACTCCTTTCTTAGCCTCTTCTCTCCATGTGAATTCGTGCACATTTTTATGTTGGAACATGGTGTTAGTAATAACCAGTCCATGTCCTGAGCAGAAATCCAACAGATATTTGTCATTATTATTAGCTTTGCTCTTTTCTCCAAATTTTCCCAAAATATTTTAGTATGTCTCACAATCATTTTCTGCTCTGGTATTTAGATCCACAACAAGGACCAATTTTTCCTTTTTCATTGAGTCAGTTGCTTTTTCTAAAGCCTAAAAAAATTCCTCCACTTCTATCTTAGTAGAACCTTCTGTGGGATCATAGGCACAAATAAGTCTCATTTTCCAGTTCCCCATTCTCATATTTGCCCACATTACTCTACTTGAGACTGCCTGCCATTCAAGAAGATTAGCCTCGTATTTTGTGTTGAATACTATGGCTACTCCTTCTTTTCCTTGATTGTCATTGCCCGAATATAACATTTTGTATTTATTGCTCAGAAAAATTACCAGTTTTTGTCTTTTTTGTTTCAGTCACCCCTATTATGTCGATCTGGTACTTATCTAATTCCTCAGCTAGCTCTATTTCTTTGCCATTCAGGCTTGTTATGTTGATAGTACCGATCTTTAACTCTGGTGATGTTGAGTTGGGGTGTGTTTTCAGATTTGTTCCAGTAGATTACTTTTCGCTGTTTGCCCTGGTTCCCTGGCAAAAACAATGGAGGCCTTGGTTAACCGGGCGACGCCCCAGCCGGCATGAAATTTTGTCATGTTGTACCCTCATTTTTTTTTCGGTTTAGCCAATAAGAATACAACTTGGTCAGTTAAATACCAAATTGCCAGCCCATCCTCGTTCGTTCAGTATCCAAGTAGATACCCAACAGGGTGCACCACGGGAAGGTGAGGATTTTACATTAGGTCAAAAGCCCTGGTCGGTTCTCTGCATTACTTTAAAGGCTATGTGGAGGTCTCCTCTCACCCCTTCTCTGATACATTGTATTTTAATAATAAGCTGATACATCTTTTCACTACTTGTATATATAGGAAATATATGATTTCTACATTATTTAGTCGTTGAATCCAGCTAAACATAGAACTCAAATTGCTGCTATGCAAGATGCTGATCAGGCAAGTTGTGAAGTATGGATCACCCATGTTGTGAAGCCACACAACAAATTCAAATGTTAGCAAACTACAGACAATCCAAAAGAAATGTTTATGAATGATGTTTAACACACCATGGTTCATAGGAAACCAGCTTCACAGAGAAGCCGATATCCCCTCTTAAATTTTTCTCTATGTTATTGATATACAAATTAAAGAATAGTGTCCCTAGTACCGAACCCTGAGGTACTCGACTAGACACCAGACTCCACTCTACCATCTATTATATAGTGAAACCTGTGGAGTATTCATAACTAAAAATTCACACGTATACCACAGTAATTAAATTTTAATAATAAGATACTTAAGACAGAATATCTACATAAGACATCATCAGTATAGTTATTACAAACAATACTAAGAATTACATTCAAAGGAACAGTTAGTGCACATGATTACATTGGAATCCCTTTATGCATACAGTAGCATGTTTTAGGATCCCCCCCCCCCCCCCCCCCCAAAAAAAAAATGGACAAACAGGAAGATCTATAAGTAAATGCATCTCTGAACATCAAGACTACATCCATCTTTTCAAACCGCACAAATCTGGCCTTGCACAAATGGAGTTGAAAACCCTAACCATAGGATCCAATGGAAAAACACCAAGCTACTACATAGATCCTTATGTAAACATGAGTGTTTATGTAAAGAAAGTGCTGAAGCCCTCACAGACTCAATCTGAATCATAATGACTGTCTCACTATCCCAAAAGTCTGAGAAATTATTATGTTCAATTATATAAAATTAATTTATCAGATATTTTAATTACAGTTGAATTTTTTTTGGGGGGTGATGGGGAGGATCCTAAAACACGTTACTATACACATAGATGGATTCCATTTACCAGAAATTCAAAAGAACAGTTAGTGCATGCCCATTAACTGTTCTTTTGAATATAATTCCTTGTGTTGTTTGTAATAATTGTACTGATAATGTCTTAAAATTACTTAAGTCGAAATATCTACATATTATTAAAATTTAATTACTGTGGCATACATGTGAATTTTTAGTTATGAATACTTCACAGGTTTCACTATATAATAAAGTCTTATTCCTTCACGGGGAACCAACAACACAGAACAGCAACTCACTAGGAAAACTTCAATTGAAACAGGGTAAACTACGTGCCAGAATCTCACTTTTAAAAAAGTGCAGATGCAATAAACTCATTCTCACATTCACTAAATTAAAGGATGTTATCAAATTGTCAGGTTCTCATAAAATTTATCAAAAAAACTAGTCATTCCTTGCTGCTTAATCAGTTAAGAGTTTCAAAACATGAATTGGCAATAAATATTATAAAAATTCCGGCCTTGTTGGCCTAGTAGTTACATATCCGCTCACCAGCCGAAAGGCTGCGGGTTCAAATCCTGCCGTGGGCATGGATGTTTGTGATTGTCTGTGAAATTACTAGTGGTGGGCGGTAGATGGCATTGGTTTAGTTTGCAGTTCGTTGGTGGAGACAGAGAGCTGTAGAGTAGGTGCCCTCCCTCGATGAGTCTATGGACTCCCTGGAGGTGTCATGTAATAATAATAAAAAAATAACAGAATTGGAAGCTGATCTGTCAGATACGTTAAATCAAGACCTGCTGCAATTGTTTATTAATATTTCAGAAAATGCGGGCATTAAAGCATTTGAAACAAGCAGTATAAATCTCCATTAAAATACCTAACATTGTTAGAATGATCTAAGAAAAATATAACCAAATTACTGGCTGACAAATGGGTTGTAAACTTATCTGGCCATCCGTTAATGGAAGATGAAATGAATGTATTAGCACAAGTCATAAGTTTGCCATTTCACCTAAATGTATTCTTTATCTAGATTTGATGCACAACATTGAAAGGAACACCACCCATCTGTCTAACATCGAGGCCAATAAACTACGTTTCGAAATAGCCAAAAGTAATGTATGATGCCAAACTTTCAGACTTGAATATTCCACATTCAGAAATTAAAAGCCCTGAACTCTTTAAAACAAAAGAAAAACCTACTTATCACCAAAGCCGACAAGGGGAATACCATTGTCGTCTTAGATACCAATTCATATGACTGGAAAATGGATCTATTGCTTCAAGATCGAAATAATGTACACCCAACTAGATTATGATTCTACAAAAAGACATCTCAAGAAACTCAATAAGTTACTGAATGAAACAACATCCATAGATCAGGAAACCATCAAAAGACTCTGAGCATACCATGCTAGGCCTCCTAGAATATATGGTTCACCTAAACTACACAGAAACAACAGTCCACTTAGACCTATTGTGGATTTTATAAGCAGCCTGACTTATAAAATATTAAGATTTTTGTCTAACCTTCTCCGTCCTCTCTTATACCACTCAACTTCATCAATTAAAAATCCACAGAATTTCACACAAAAATAGGACATTCAACTATCAGAAACAGACATGCTAATAAGCTTTGATATTGTCTCCCTCTTCACTAATATTCCTCACAAGGAATATTAGCGAAGAGAGAGAATTTTTAAGAAACTCAAAAATTTCCATCAGATTTTGTGTGAAATTATTCAAATTTGCTGATACTTCACATGGAAAGACAAAATTTATAAACAAGAGGAAGTAACAGTAGTGGGCTCCCTTAGCACCTAACTTAGCCACCCTTTTTCTGGAACACCTAGTAAAATCAAATATATGGCTACTATATGCGGATTTGCAGTGTGGAATCACTCCGAACAAGAACTCTACTTATTTCTAGATAAAATCAACAACTTTCTTCCTCACATCAAATTCACACTAAACAGAATTGGCTCAAGGCAATCTCCTTTCTTTATATATACATCCAACAAAAACAGGATGGTTCCATTTCCACTTCTGTCGACCAACTTTTTAAACCAACTTTTTCAGGTCGTTACATCCACAATTTATTGGCTCACCATCCATCTCAAAAATATGGCATCATAAAATCTTTGGTATCCAGAGCACACAAATTTTGTTCCTCTGAAGAATCTTTAAAGCAAGAATTGGAAATTATTAAAGATGCAGTCCTATTAAATGGATACAATCCAAAAACAACTCAAAAAAATCAACAGCCATTTCCCTACATATTAACCCAGACAAGAAGAAGCACATCTGTCAAAAATTATGAAGAAATATAAACTTGCCACTACCTATAAACCAATCAACCAGATCCACAATTTGATACCTTCTCCAAAAGACAAACTCACCTATGATGCTACCTAGCATATATGAAGCTCCATGTTCTTGTAGGATGTCTTACTACAGACAAACAGGAAGATCTATAAGTAAATGCATCTCTGAACATCAAGACCACATCCATCTTACCAAACTATACAAATCTGGTCTTGCACAACATGTAGTTGTAAACCCTAACCATAGGGTCCAATGGAAAAACACCAAGCTGCTACATAGATTCTTATATAAACATGAGCATTTATATAAAGTGCTGAAGCATTACATCACAGACCTAATCTGAACCATAATGACTGTCTCACTATCCCAAAAGTCTGGGAAATTATTATCCTCAATTGTATAAAATAAATTTATCAGATATATTTTAATTTAATTTTAATTACAGATGTTTTTTTTGGCCTAAAACATGCTGCTGTATGCATAGAGGGATTCCAATGTAAGCATATGCACTGACTGTTCCTTTGAATATAATTCCTAGTATTGTTTGTAGTCTGCACGGTTAGCCTAGTGGCTGTGCGCTTTGCAACCATATGGCTGGGGAAGGAGTGTCCTAGGTTCGATTCCCGTTGGAGATGTGAGGAGCTGAAGGATCTTCCTCAGCCATAGCCAAGTTAGCTGGTCTTGGGCGTGGACAGTAGGGTTTTTTTCCCAGTGTATTTTGGGGTTTTTCATCCTGCAAAGCAGGCAAACCGGCCTTGAGAACTCAACACTATGGACATAGGATACACCGGGAGACGTAGGACTGATCACCTTATCCTGTGAATGGTTTGAGGTCCGATGATTAATAAACCCTCAACACTGCAAGGTAAAAGAGAGTAAAAGGAAGATGAGATGAGTTTGTAATAATTGTACTGATGACATCTTAAGATGCTTAAGATGAAATATCTACATATTATTAAAATTTAATTCTAGCCTAAAGAGATCATCTGCGTTACAATATGATCATGAAATTATTGAACAGATTGACTTAGAGCACCTATCTATCGAAATAAGCAAAGAGCCATTCTTTTCCACTATTCTACCAAAAAACACAATGATAAACTTAGATCTCCTCGAACCTTGTTCAAAAAAGGATTCACAGCAAGAAAATAAAAGAAAAGGACTTGACAGTCTACATCACTTAAACAGTCCAAACCATGTCATTGCCTACACGGATGGATCATCTGGTGAAGCACTCAACCAAGGAATTTTTCTAACTCTACCTGGAGGCGAGGAAATGCAAATCAAAACCACAGCTGGTATAATAGCTTCAAACTTCACTTACTTCACTTGTGAATTAATAGCCGTACAAACAGCTCTCAAATTCTATCTCTCAAATCCAGTAATAAACATTACAGAAGGAATACATCTACAGTGACTCAATCTGCACTTGAGGCATTAAAAAATGGAAAAAAAAATCTCACACAGGAAATTCATGAACTACTAACTACCTTAAATTTGAAAAATAAGAACTGCACACTGCAATGGATACCAGCCCATGTAAATATTGAAGGCAATGAAAGAGCAGATAGACAGACTAGCCAAAGCTAGATACTTACCTCAAAAATTACACCCACTATCACTAACTGATGCTGATGCTGTCACCAAAATATTGGTAAAGGAAAATATCAAGAAGAAGAATGAAATCACTGAAATTAATGAAAATAGAGAAATAACCACAATCATCACCAGACTAAGGACGGAACATTTTAAACATGAAAATTCAGCCAGACAGTAGTAGCAGCTATGAAACATGCAAAACTGTCCAGGAGTTGAACTAACACCTGTCCATATTTATTCTTGTCCAGCAATTGCTGCTTCTATACAGAAAATTGACAATAACCCTAGAGAAGAGCTCTACTCCATTAATGTTCAACAGACTGCCAAAGCAGTTCTACAAATCCACGGTCATATCTAGAAGCTCTTCAACGGACTCGATAACAACATTAAAATTTAATTACTATGGTATACGTGTGAATTTTTAGTTATTTCACTCTACCATATACTACTCTCTGTTATCTGTCCTTTAGCCATCCCCCTATCCATACTTCTAGCCTCATATTCTTTCCCATCCTCTTCAGTTTTTGTAATAGTTTCCCATGTGGTATTCTCTCAAATGCCTTGACAAAGTCGAGTAGTATCATGGTGTAGCCATTACCTTTATTCACTTCTGCGGTCACTTTATTATAAAATGTGAACAAGGTACTAAGACAGGACCTACCTGTTTTTTAAAACCTGCAGCCAAAAGCCCAAAATGGGTGAGTCAAAGGCTCAGTTATATTCCTGGCCCATTACCATAAAAGTCTACCACCTAGCAGTAGACTAAAACAAATATCTCAGGACAAACATGAAAAAAAAAAAAAAAAAACATACCAAACAAGTATTTATTTTTCTTTATTTTGTTTTCTTTTTTTAAGGAGAAGGAATGAAAATACATCTAAAAAGAAGATGGAAAAAACGCAGACTGGAAAGTCCCAAAAAATTGTGAAATTAAATTTGTTTTGTAGAAAAAAACAACTTCAAAATTATATCAGTATTAATGATACTGTGGATGTTTATTACATTCCTTTTGTATATTTTTCTATAAGTAAAATGTGCTCTCATTGTCAAGTTTTTTAATGAAAAATTTAAATGCTTATCAAAATCTTAAAAATAAATAGATAAATAAATAAAGAGAATGGCAGGCAACATGCGTACATACACACTCAGTAAAGCTTAACTTCTAAATATACATAGTCTTTTCTTCTTCAAGTGTTATCCCCTAGAAGGAGGTTGGCAACCATGTCATGCAACTTTTTTGCTGCTCTGGAATATTTATGGTAATTCAAGCCAATTTAGTCCTTACTGTCTTCAAACCACATTCTCCTGGGCTTACCTCTCCCTCTTTTTCCCATCCAGTTTCCCTTCTAATATTAATTTCTGAATGGCTTCTTGTCTAGTGAGATGTCCAAAATATTTAAGTTTTCGTTCTTTAATAATTTTTCTTTAATGTTCTTTTCATTTTTGTTTTTTTTTAAAACACCTTCATTTTTTACTTTCTCTGTCCATGATATTTTCAACATTCTTCTGATGTTGAAAATCTTTTCCACATTTCGAAAGCTTCTAATTTTTTCTTTGCTTCTTTATTTAGAGTCCAAGTTTCACTGTTGTAGAGAAGGCTTGACCAGATATAGCATTTTATTAATCTTTTTCTTGTGTTTATGTTAATGTTTCTGGATGTTAGAACAGTTTCATATCAATAAAGGCTTTTCTTGCTATCTCTATTCTTTTTATTTCTTTAAAGGAATTTCCTCCGTCTGTAAACATTTGTCCCAAATATATAAAAGACTGAACCTGTTCAATTTTCTTTTGGTTAACAGTTATGTTTAGTTTATTATTTATTGGTTCTTTTGATATAATCATGCACTTTGTTTTATTTAGGTTAATAATTAGTCCCATGTCTAAGCTTCTATTGTAAATTTCTGTTACTAAGTTTTGAAGATCATTTTCAGATTATTCAGCTATAAGTACTGTGTCATCTGCATACCTGAAGTTGTTGAAGTTCCTATCCCCGACTTTTACACTCTTCAGTTCTGCAATATCTTTAAAAACTTGCTCACTATATATGTTATACAGTAAGGGTGATAAGACACATCCTTTTCTTACCCCTTTTTTGATTTCAAAGTTGTCAGAATATGCATTTTTATATCTTATTAAGGCCATTTGATTCCAGTATCAGGCAATGACAATCAAGGAAAAGGAGTAGCCATAGTATTCAACACAAAATATGAGGCTAATCTTCTTGAATGGCAGGCTGTCTCAAGTAGAGTGATGTGGGCAAATATGAGAATGGGGAACTGGACAATGAGACTTATTTGTGCCTATGGTCCCACAGAAGGTTCTACTAAGGTAGAAGTGGAGGAATTTTTTGAGGCTTTAGAAAAAGCAACTGACACAATGAAAAAGGAAAAGTTGGTCCTTGTTGGTGATCTAAATAGCAGAGTAGGAAATGATTGTCAGACATACAAAAATATTTTTGGAAAATTTGGAGAAAAGAGCAAAGCTAATAATAATGGCAAATGTCTGTTAGATTTATGCTCAGGACATGGACTGGTTATTACTAACACCGTGTTCCAACATAAAAATGTGCACAAATTCACATGGAGAGAAGAAGCAAGGAATAAGAAAAGTCTCATTGACTATGTTATTGTTGATAGTGATGTTTTCTCCCTGGTGCAGGACACCAGAGTGTACAGAGGATTTGAAATTGGAAGTGATCACCATTTAATCTTTAGCAGGATAAAATTGAATTTCATATTGAAAAGAAGAACATGTAAGAAAGTTTTAAAGCGAATAAAAGTTGAGAAGCAATCAGATGTGAACTATAGACTGAAATACACAAATATTATTCAAGAAAATTGAAGAGGTTGAGAACAGGAACCAAACCTTGGGGATTCAGTGGCAAGACCTGAAGAACACTGATTGATTCAGCCAGAGAGGTATGTGATGGTTGTCTATAAGGATAGAAAAATCAGAACTCCCGTGGTGGACACAGGAAGTTAAAGAGACAGTGAAGGAAAAGAAGACAGCATATCAAAAGTTACTGGCAAATTAGTCAGCTTGTGCTCTTAGAGAATACAGAGACAAATGTAAGAAAACTAAACACTGTGTAAAACTGGCTAAAGAAAAACCATGGGAGGACTGTAGTAAGAACATAGAAAATAAATATCAAGAAGGTGGTAAGATATTCTGGAAATTGTTGAAGAAGCTTAGAAATGGAGGAAAGTGTGCTGTAAAAGTAGTTAGATATGATAAAGGTGACACTAAAACTGGAGAAAAAGATATCCTTGAAGTATGGAGAAATTACTTCGAAAAATTGCTAAATGAAACAAGCAGTGATAGCACAGTGGTAAAAAACACTCAACAGGCATACAGTCAGGAATACATATCCATACTTGAAGTAGAAAAAGAGGCTGTCAGGATCATATCTTCACTTTACGACAAATAGTCGAGAAAGCATGGGAATATAACATAGATCTGTATTTAAGTTTTGTTGATCTGGAAAAGGCATATGACAAGGTGCCAAGAGAGAAGCTATTCAATACGCTACAGTATATGGTGTCAATGGGGCATTATATCAAGCAATACTTAGTCTGTATTTAAGTTGTAAGTCAGCAGTTAGAATTGAAGGAAACACAGGTGTGAGACAAAGATGTACATTATCCCCTCTGTTATTCATTATCTATATGGACCACATTATGAAAGAAAGTGGTATTAAACATGATATCAGAATTGGAGATGTTAGTGTCAGCTCTTTGCTTTATGCAGACGATGTTATACTTCTAAATAAATCAGCTAAAAGTCTGCAAGATTCTTTGACTAAATTGAATAACTGTTGTAATAGATATGGTATGGAGGTCAGCAACAAAAAGACAAAGACAATGAAAATAGGTAGAATTGTTGAAAATGTCAACTGTGTTGTGAACGGGGAACCTGTGGAACAAGTAAAACATTTCAGCTATTTATGCATGATTTTTAGTGAAGATGGTAAAATAAATATGGAAATAGACAATAGAATCAACAAAGCTGGTATGATAGGAAGTCAGTGAATAAATTAATATGGAATAAGAGAGAAATTAGTCATAACACTAAATTAGCTGTATACAAGACAGTGTTCAAACCAGTTTTAACTTATGGATCTGAGAGCTGGGTCAGAAGTAAAACACTTGACCAAAGACTAGAGGCTGCAGAAATGAGAGTCCTGGGAAAGATTAGAGGCATGAACAGATGGCATTAATGGCAATATCATATTAAAAACGAGGATATTAGGAAAGAACTTAACATTGTCGGCATCCAGGAATGCGTTAGCAGAGCTAATCTCAGGTGGTATGGACACTTAAACAGAATGGGCGAGGAAAGATTAGCAAAACAAGTGTTCTCTGCCAGGTTGACAGGAAAACGACCCAGAAGAAGACCAAGATATAAGTGGATTGATATGGTACAATGTGCCTTAGACAATAGAAATATAAGATCTGATAATGATAATATTGGAGTCTTGACAAGTAATAGACTGGTTTGGAGGAAAATTGTAGATAGGAAGTTAGTAATGGTGTAAATTTTTCATGTAGTACTATCATATCCTGTACAACCCTTGAGGGTACATGTCAGGAATTTGGTGATAATGATGATGACCTCCAGGGAGTCTAAAGACTCATCGAGGGATGGCGCTTGCTCTACAAGTCTGTCTCCACCACTCAATCCACCAACTGACCTCAACTCCACCAATGCCATCTACTACCGACTACCACCACTAGTTTTTTCACAGACAATCTCAAACAATCATGCCCGCGGCGGGTTTCGAACCCGCAGCCTTTTGGTTGGAGAGTGGATACGCTAACCACTCGGCCAACCAGGCCAGCTACAATGATTCAGTAATGGGTATAGCTTCCCCATTGCTCTAAGATACCAAGTTTGACGTAATGTAATATATTGCCCACATACAAGTAGTGAAAAAGTGTATCATCTTATTATTAAAATACGCTATATCAGAGATAGATGTTGAAATATTTTTATTTGACTATAATCTATATTAAAGATGCTACGAAATTCTAATCTTGGTTTAATCCTTTGCCCTTCCCAGGTTTGTATCATCAGCAAACAATGGAATATCCCTCCCTCAAATCTTCTAAATCATTATTTTACAAATTAATGTATAGTGGTCTTAGTACAGAGCCCTGAGGCACTCCTCTAGTCTCCCCCCCTCATTCACCTTGATTCCACTCCACCATACACACCCTCTGATGTCTGTCTGTCTGCCCCCCCCCCCCTCCTCGTATCCATGCCATCAACCTCTTACACGTTTCTATTTTTATTATTATTATTATCCGAAACTTCCAGGGATTCAAGGACTCATCGAGGGAGGCTATAAATCATCCAAACCAACTGTCATATCTTCCGTTAAATTCATTCACACTAGATGCACTCACTACCCCTAAAGGCAAACAATTCCACTCACTCACTGCTCTCTGGAAGAAAAACCTAGCTCTTAACCCTTTCTTGACTGTGAACAAACTTAACTTTCATGAGTGGCGCCATGTTCCTTCTCCACCTTCCAAATAAAGAAAAATTTTATCAGACGCTATGCTATAATACACATATTCAAAAGTTTATAGACCTCTATCATATCTTCCCTCTTTCTCCTGTTTACCAGGGTCTGTAATCCACATACAATCTGTCTTCATAATCTAAATCCCATAATCTGTATGTAATCTTTGTAACTCTTCTTTCCACCATCACACAGCTTCTTTATCCCCTTGGAACCTCTATCATATCACCCCTCTTTCTCCTACAATCTGTCCTCATAATCTAAATCCCATAATCTGTATATAATATATGTAACTCTTCTTTCCACCATCCCACAGCTTCTTTATCCCCTTGGAACCCGGAAGACCAAATCTGCTTACAATAATCCAGGTGTGGTCTTATTAAAGCCTTATAAAGAGGCAAAATGATGACTACTTTACATGTCAAAGTTTGTTCAATTCAACATTGCAATTATCCTCTGAGTTGTATTTGCAACTTTTGCTAAGTGACCTTTGAACTTCAAATTCCTATCCACCCTTGCCTCCTCAGTTTCTTGTAGCCTAATCCTGCTAATATAATTACTTACTTAATCCTCTTCATTCCACCTGGGAGCATAGGTCTTCCACCATCTTTTTCCACCAGACTCTGTTTTTTGCTTCTGCTTTTATTTGGTTCCGGCTTTTATTAATATTTGTTATTTCTTTCAGTATTGTTCTCTTCCATGTTTCTCTTGGCCTTCCTCGTCTTCTTTTACACTGTGTATTCCAATATAGAGCCTGTTTTACTATTATTTTATCTTCTTTCCTCAACACATGCACTGTAAACTTGGTGCTATTGCTATTATTAAGCCAGCGTTATTATTAATTTTATATTTATATTCCTTTCTTATTCTCACTATTCCTTCTTACTATTGCATATTTAGTTTATCTATCTTTCTCACACACATAATTGTAAACAACTTTCCTGTACTCTTATACATTGCTATTATACAAACTTCCGATGGCAAAGCATTCCCTTTGCTTTTGACATTCTATAAACTTTAGTTAAAACAGTAAATACAATCAATTCCCATAAGGTTATTTACATTAATCCTTATCATAATATACATAGAGACAAACAAAGTTATTTTTTTAAGTTCTCATGAGACTTCACTTCTAAAAATCGATGTAAAGCGCTTTGGTATTTTTATGACTATGGATACTAGAAAATTTATTTGATAAGACTGCGCCACCAGTATCTTTTAATTGGCATAAAACTCAGCAATACGACCGGTTGACTTCTCTCTCTCTAACACAAATTCCTTCAGTAAAACTTTACACAAACAGTCTTGGTCTATTTGCACTTAACTATATGCTTCACCTATCTTACTTGGTTTCCCGCTCTTAAGTTCGCATTATTTAGGAACAGCGCATTGTAAAATAAACAATCAGGCAGCACTCTATTGACATAAAATTAAAATACATTTATTTACATTAAAAAACAAAGTATATTAAATAAGCGATAGGGAGGTTACTCTCTCTCTCTACCTATCCTTATACTTGTGGTATAAAGAAACAAACTTTCCCTTTCCAGTATTAAATGACTATATACAATATAATTACGCTGTTACTTCTCTCCTAAAAAAATCAAATTGCCGAGACTAATTTACTCACAAAGAGATTAGTTAGCTGTGGCAAGATATCTTTCAATTTATATTCCAGTTAACAGCAAATCAGAGGACTCTCTTATAGATATTTCTTATCGGTCCATCTATGACATATATCTCTTAGATTACAAAAAGAATGTACATTAAAGGATGTAATAACTTACGGAGGCTCTTTGTCACGACACCTTCCAAAGGTCCTGCATCAAAGTCACTATGGTTTATCTATCATCACAGGCCTTAGGTTTCCGTCCAGAGAGTCTTGTTTCAAGGATCGCTTCGTTGGAATATTTGGCAGGTCTTGGACTGCAATCTTCCCGGTACTCAAAAGTTCAGGCAAGAAGTTTCAGCATACAGACTTGAAGATCAATCTGCAGCTTTTGGCTTAGGTTGACTTCCTGCAGCACTAGGACATCCAACCGACACTTGGCATCGGCTGTTCTCCCAATTTTTTTTCGCAGGGTCCGATTATTTCTGGTTCTCTGCCGACTGCCTCTGGCTCTCTTCATAACAGCGCCGCCTCTCCTGCTTCGGTAACTGGACCTCACCTCTCCTCTGTCAGTAACTAGACCTCGCATCTTCTCTCTCGGCAACTGGACTTGGATTCTCCTCACAATGTTCAGCTCAGTCCCCTTTTATTTTTGCTTTCTCAGGACCTTGCACCAAGGGTTGTAAACCCCGAAGAATTCGGCAGTTCTCCTTGATCTTTTTGTTAAGGCTGACCTGTTCTTTCTTCTCCTCCGTGCACGCTTTTTTTCTTGTCTCGTCGGGCAGTGGATCGGATCTCTTTGATACTAGCTTTGAAGATGTTCATGCGCAGAGCTGGCAAACAACTTTCTTGTATTCTTATACATATACTATTATACAAACTTCCGATGGCAAAGCATTCCCTTTGTTTTTGACATTCTATAAACTTTATTTAAAACAGTAAATACAATCAATTCCCATAGGGTTATTTACATTAATCTTTAACATAAAATACATAGAGACAAACAAAGTTATTTTTGTAACAGTTCTCATGAGGCTTCACCTCTAAAAATCGATGTAAAGCGCTTTGGTATTTTTAAGCTATATCGAGTTTTACACCCCAACCATCTCCATTTCTTTTCACGTATCTGTTGCAACATGGGTTTCTGGTTTGTTCTCTGCCATAGTTCTTCGTTTGATATTTATTTTGGCCAATCGTTCTTAAACACTTGTTTAGGAATACCTGGGCACTGTTAACTATCTTTTTGTTTAACATCCAAGTTTCTGCTAATATAATACGCCACTAGAAATCTAATCATGTCAAAGTGCATAACTTTGCACTTACTAATGTTAAACTGACAGCCATTTTCGTTTGTCCAAATTTCCAGCCTATTCAAATCATTTTGTAAGTGTTGAATATCAGAAGAAAGCTACTTTAAATCTAAATGAGATAGCCAAAGATTATGGTATGATAATATCAACAGAAAAATCAAAAACTATGGCCTTTAAAGGACAAGATCCAGTAAGAACTAAAATAGTAATAGATAACAAGATTTTAAAAAAGGTGAAAAATGAAAAAGATATAAACCTAAAAATCAAAATATTTAAAAATAACAGGTGTAATTAACTCTATATTTAAACCAAACCTAGTTCAAAAACAAACTAGTATAAAAGTATACAATACATTAGCCTTACCAGTCCTAATATATGGAAGTGAAATCTGGAAAGTAAAACAAAAAGACAAAGATTAATAACAGCAGAAATGAAGTTTGTGAGAAAAACTGCAAAGTATACTCTATTTGATCACAAAAGAAATAAAAAAAATTTATGAAAGAATTAAACCAGGAATCAGTAATAGAAAAAATTAAAAAATATAAACATATATGCATGGAACACGTTCAAAGAATGAAAACAGAAAGATTACCAATACAAGCCTTAAAGTACAAGCCATTAGGAAAAAGAAAACAGGACGTCCTCTTAAAAGATTCAACGATGACTTCTAAGCCGGAACAGGCCACTCTAGGCCTAAATCCTTGATAGGCATAATGATGATGATGAATATCAGTGGCATCCCTGTCTTCACATCATGGGCAAACAATTGAACATCTGATGTTAGCCCCTGCCTGATGTCATTAATGTATAGATAAACAATAATGGCAGGCCTGAACCCTGAGGTGCACCACTGGTCACCTTAAATCTAGCAGATTCACACCCACCGTATATCACTTTTTAATATCTGTCAACCATCCCCTGATCCAAGTGAAGGTTTATATTCCAGTCCCATATTCTTCAGTTTATGTGACAGCCTTTCATGTGATATCCTATCAAATGCCTTAGAAAAATCCAACATTATCATAGTGTATCCATTCCTTTTATCCAACTCGGCCATAACATTGTTATAAAATATGAGCAAATTGCTAAAACATGACCTTCCCTTAGCATGATCGTCTTCCCATTTCTGTGCAAGTTCTTACCATCTTCTCTAAAATCTTCACTACCACACCAGAGATACTAATAGTCTGTAGTTAGACACAGACGTTTTGCACCACCTTTGTACAATGGAACTATCATTACATTCCTTCCATTCCTGTGGTATCATTCCTGAGCTGAGACTCAAGTTATACAAACATGTGAAAGGCCTAACCAATTCGGCTGAACATTCCTTTAGCAAACGGGCTGATATTCCATCTGTCCCTATAGACAAATTCTTATCCAGGTTATGCAACAGCTCTTCAACCTCATTTTCATGCACAACTAACTCTTCATCTAATGTAACAGTAGCGCTATTCACCATGTTACAGACACCTGGTTGATATATCTTAGCAAAGTGAGCACTCATTAATTGAACAATCTCATTAGCTTCTGACACTCAAGACCATCTGCATTCAGTAAAGTTATTTTTTAGACATTAAAGGAAGGTAGTGGCCCTTCCTTTAATGCATAACATTAGATATATCCGCAAGGAGATGTGTTTTGCATTATAGGAGATACTGAGTTAGGAGTGTTGGTAGCTTTCTCCACCTTTGCAACGAGTTGCCCTGGTGTTGTATCACTTTACCCTAGTCCTGAAGATACTTCAGGCGCAAACTTTGTTTGCTCACACTTGGATAAAGGATTAAACTAATTTTATTATAGTAATCAGAGTTGTACAACCTGTGATTACTATCAAGATCTTTAAAGTTTCTAAGTGCAAGCATTATTTGCTTACTTGGTATATAATCATAATAGATGGATATTTTTATGCTTCTTTTTAATGAAGAATAAATTTATAAGAACCCATGTGTGCACACATACTTTTATTCAAATCTATGCAGACATCACACACAAGTTCTTATTTTAATTTTATTTGTATATTTTTTTTTATGTAGCTCCCACCCATGAAAGCATTTTCTGTAAACCTGTAATACATTCGTACTGGGTGTGGGCTAAGGATTTTTTCCCTATATATATATATATATTTTATTGATTTTTTTTACAATCTGGAAACCCTGCTGTAAAAACCAAACATGGAGCTTTTTCAAGCCAATTCAGGCTCCTAATAAGTGGGATTGTGATCTCACACCAGACAGTGAAATTCATCTCTCACCTAAAGACCATCACAAATATCCATACCCACAGTGGGATTTGAACCCGTAACTTGTTGGTTGGAGAGTGGGTATGCTAGCCACTTGGCCAACCAGGCCAGCTTAATATGCTTCGTACAAAACCTGATAAATGAAACATTTTCATTTTTATAAAATTCAAGTGTCAATTATTGTTTTTAAATGAAACAATATTATTGTGAACATAAATACCATTTTGTTATAATGTAACCATAATCAGATAAATATACCTGTTTAATGTTTATAAAAATGTTTATTTCTACAATTTTTTTAACTTATATGTGTTTTGCAATTTGGAATTTTCTTCTTCCTATTTTTTTTTGTTTAGATTTGGCTCATTTTTCGTCAAGTGCATCAGGTAGAGTTTTGACTTTAAACAGAGTAACAGGTATGTTGATAACAGCTTTTTAGATGATCACTTCAAATCAAACATTTTCTATGACTTATGAAAGTTTCAAGTATAATGATTTTTGGAGTAGACAAATTTCATTCAGATACACCAGCTGCATTTTATCCTTTAATAAATTAGCTGATCTACTTATTAAGCAGTCTTATAATTAAAACAAAATGGAAAGAGATTGATACAATTAAACTCTTATTCCCCCTTCACCCATCTACAGTAACATAATGCAGTTTTCTTTTTAATAATCTGTGTGTTGTGAAATTTAATTTATTGTTATAATTGAATTCATTCAACTTTAAGTCCCATTTTCAAGGTCTGATATTCCAAAAACTACTGAAGAGCACCAATTTTTTTTTTATTGTTCTGAAATATTCTAAAAGTAAGTAATTGCATAATATCAAAATTTTGAAACTTCCATGGAAATTATCCTTTCTGCATGGATAATTATTGTCTTTTACTTTAATTGTGAAGTAAAACTATATAAATTTTTTTTCTCGGGGTGCTTAAGGGTCAAAGCCATATAACTGAGAGGAGACCTCCACATAGCCTTTAAAGGAATGCAGAGAACCAACCAGGGCTTCTGACCTAATGTCCAATCCTGACCTTCTCGTGGTGCACCCTATTGGGTATCTACCTGGATACTGAATGAACGAGGATGGGCTGGCAATTTGGGATTTAGCCGACCAAATTGTATTTTTATTGGCTTAAACCAAAATACAAAATGATGGTACAACATGACAAAATTTCATGCCAGCTGGGGCAACTCCCGGTTAAACAAGGCCCCCCCCCCATTATTTCCCCATGGAACTGGGGCAAACAGCGAGAAGTCAGCTACTGGAACAAATCTGAAAACACACCCTAACTCAACATTACCAGAGTTAAAGATCAGTACTATCAACATAAGAAGCCTGAATGGCAAAGAAATGGAGCTAGCTGAAGAATTAGATAAGTACCATATCGACATAATAGGGGGTGACTGAAACAAAGAAGACAAAAACTGGTAAGATCTTTCTGAGCAATAAATACAAAATGTTATATTCAGGCAATGACAATCAAGGAAAAGAAGGAGTAGCCATAGTATTCAACACAAAATATGAGGCTAATCTTCTTAAATGGCCAGTCAGTCTCAAGTAGAGTAATGTGGGCAAATATGAGAATGGGGAACTGGACAATGAGACTTATTTGTGCCTATGGTTCCACAGAAGGTTCTACTAAGGTAGAAGTGGAGGAATTTTTTGACGCTTTAGAAAAAGCAACTGACACAATGAAAAGGGAAAAGTTGGTCCTTGTTGGGGATCTAAATAGCAGAGTAGGAAATGATTGTGAGACATACAAAAATATTTTGGGAAAATTTGGAGAAAAGAGCAAAGCTCATAATAATGGCAAATATCTGTTGGATTTCTGCTCAGGACATGGACTGGTTATTACTAACACCATGTTCCAACATAAAAATGTGCACAAATTCACATGGAGAGAAGAGGCAAGGAATAAGAAAAGTCTCATTGACTATGATATTTTTGATAGTGATGTTTTCTCCGTGGTTCAGGACACCAGAGTGTACAGAGGATTTGAAATTGGAAGCGATCACTATTTAGTCTTGAGCAGGATAAAATTGAATTTAATATTGAAAAGAATAACATGTAAGAAAGTTTTAAAGTGAATAAAAGTTGAGCAGCTCTCATATGTGAACTGTATACTAAAATATACAAACATTATTCACGAAAAAATGAAAGATTTTGAGAACAGGAATCAAACCTTGGAGATTCAGTGACAACTTGAAGAAAACCCTGATTGATTCAGCCAGAGAGGCATGTGGTGAAGTAGTCTGCAAGGATAGAAAAATCAGAACTCCATGTTTTACACAGGAAGTTAAAGAGGCAGTGAAGTAAAAGAAGAAAGCATATCTAAAGTACCTAGAAAATAAGTCAGCTTGTGCTCTTAGAGAATACAGAGACAAATGTAAGAAAGCTAAACACTGTGTAAAACTAGCTAAACAAAAGTCATGGGAGGACTTTGGCAAGAACATAGAAAATAAATATCAAGAACATGGTAAAATATTCTGGAGGTTGTTGAAGAAGCTTAGGAATGTAGGAAAGAGTTCTGTAAAAGGAGTTAGAGGTGAAAATGGGAGAAAAAGATATCCTTAAATGTATGGAGTAATTATTTTGAAAAACTGCTAAATGAAACGAGCAGTGATGACAGCACAGTGGTAAAAAACATTGACCAGGCATACAGTCAGGAATACATATCCATACTTGAAATAGAAAAAGCCATCAAATGCTTGAAATGTGGAAAGCCGAAGGAGTTGATGATATTTGACCAGAAATGCTGAAGTATGGTTGTATAAGAGTCTTACAGTGGCTGCACTACATAGTTCAGAAAGTCTGAACAGAGGGACGAATTCCCGATGATTGGAGTAGAGCTCTCATAGTACTCATATATAAAAAGGGAAATAAAACTGACTGTAAGAATTACAGAGGTATTTCTTTACTGAGTGTTCCTGGTAGGATTTATGCAAGTATGCTTGAGAAACGTTTGAGAAGAATTGTGGAAGAACAAGCTGGATTCACGCCAAATAGAGGCTGTCAGGATCAGATCTTCACTTTACGACAAATAGTTGAGAAAGCATGGGAATATAACAAAGATCTGTGTTTAAGTTTTGTGAATTTGGAAAGATCATATGTCAAGGTGCCAAGAGAGAAGCTATTCAATACGCTACAGTTATATGGTGTCAATGGGGCATTATATCAAGCAATACTTAGTCTTTGTTTGAGTTGTAAGTCATCAGTTAGAATTGAAGGAAGTATAGGAAGATGGCTTATTGTTAAGTCTGTTGTGAGACAAGGATGTACATTATCCCCTCAGTTATTCATTATCTGCATGGTGTAAAATTCGTCTTTATATCGTTAATGGTTGTTGTTGTTAATTACGTTAACTAATTCTTGCTTGACTGCACCTTTGTCAAACTCGCTGTTGTTCCCTTCGTGACTTTCGTTTAATACTCTCTTATGTGAATTTTATATCTCTGAGGTTCTTTAACATGCTATGTCTTTTCATTCTTTAGTTACTTACTATAAATTCAGTTTATGTTCATTTCAATGCAGTCTCATAGCTCAATCTAGGCTATAAATCAGTCCAATCGGTAATGCACGTGTATCAGTACATCAGGGTCTGCCATGGCTTAATGCCAATTCCTTTGTTCTGCACTGGTGCTAGTTCTCTTTCAGACTTAAAGAAATTTATTTTTAGCTGCGCCACTCTGTCTTAGGTAGTTGAACAGTGCAATGTCATGGAATTAGTTTCCAGCTTAGCACACTGCAATGTTTATTTTAACCGAAACTATTAATTGCTTAGAGAATCTAATCTATCAAGATTTGCTTTGCTGTTGTAGTCTTCTTTACTTTTATTCCCTCTCCACCTTGGTTCTACTTTTATGAGCAGTTCAATAGGAAGAAAATCTGGCAAGTGAATAAATTAACAAAACGAAAAAAACATTTAATCATCAATTTCACGAAAGTATACAAATATGAATCATTTCAAGCATATTATTATATCAATACTTAAGCTCTAGAGTACTCTGTTAATTACTTTAAATTTTTACACATTCTCTAAGACATTATTTAAGGATTGCAGTTTAATTGCAGGGCAATCTTATACTCTGCCAACAGCATTTCTGGAAGAGATTTGCACTCGACACGGTGAAAATATCTCTAAAGCAATTCTACACAGCTCTTCAGCTTAAAGCTCAAACTTTCTCTAATTTCTTGAGTGAGAACACTAAAGCCCTTTCACTATTCAATCTTAGCAAATTGAAAGTCCGTCACACTAGCAACACATGATTCTCTCAGTACAGTTATAAAACATAACAAAAGTCTACTTTACCCAGGCATGAAGAGATACTTGGCCTTCTACATGTGCATCCAGACAGCACATCCTTGGTTATGTCCTAATTCTTATGAGACTTCATCTGTGCGAGTCTGCAATGGTCTCGGGTAGGGCACATCTTCATTGAAGCGACAGTGGAGGTTCGGCGCTCTCAGTTCAATCAGCTCGGCATGGCATTCTATTCTCCGATGGGTTCCTTGCTGGATCGGGAACTTTGCTCTGCTTGGCTACAGATTGACTCTCGAACTCCCCTGGATACATCCACGTGGCCTTTTGACCTCTGCACGACCTCCAGACTTCGTTGACCACTCTGTTGAAGAAAAGGACCAAGAGACCCCGTAGGCGGCACAACCGATTTTATATTGCATGCCCTATGGTTTTCTTTCTATGCCACTCTTTTTCTTCACTGCGCATGGCACTTACTTCTCCCTGGCAACTAGCGCCATACCGTACTCTGGTGAGCTTTCTGGAGAAACTCGTGTGCTACTCTGCCTTGCTCACGTGTTTTGCTTCGGGTCATTTCCTTTTATAAGCCGATTACTTCATTCTCCCTCTCATACACAATTATTTATAGAAAGCACACAGTTATCACATTTGGAGATTTACAAGAATTATCTACAATTAAATGACTCAAAACAGTATGTACAAAGAAAAAGGAATTATGTTGGTAAGTTAATAACATCATCTTATTTAGTCTGATAAACCAATGCTGACTCTGGGAATGACATTTCATGTTAAACTCGGAATGAAGTGCTTATAGGTCCAATCTTCTTTCATTCTGAATTTAACAATGGATCACATTATGAAGGAAAGTGGTATTAAACTGGATATCAAAATTGGAGATGATATCTCCTTCCAAATCTTCACCAATATCATTAATATACAAGTTAAACAGTAATAACCCTAAAACAGACTCCTGAGTCACTCCACTTTCCTTCTCCTGGATATTGCTCTCCCCCCCCCCCCCCTCCATACACAACTTTTTGATACCTATCAGATAGTAGCCAGTCTCCATTCTAGTGCATTAGCATTCTAATGCACTAATTTAATATCCAACCCCATCTGCTCTAGTTTGACTGTCAACTTATCATGAGGTACTCTATGAAAAGCCTTCGCGAAATCCAAGTATATTACTATGTATCCTTCTCCTCTGTCCAAGGAAGCAGTCATATAGGATATAAGATTGATACGATACAAAGTGCCTTAGACGATAGAAATATAAGATCAGATAATGTTGGAGTCTTGACAAGTAACAGAGTGATTTGGAGGAAAATTGTAGATAGGAAGTTAGTAATGATGTAAAGTTTTCATGTACTACTATCATATCCTGTACCATATCCTTCAGGGTACATGGCAGAAATTTGATAATGATGATGATGTCAGGCAGTTAGAATTGAAGGAAGTACAGGAAGGTGGTTTAATGTTAAATCTGGTGTCAGACAAGGATGTACATTATCTATATGGATCACATTATGAAGGATAGTGGTATTAAACCTGATATCAAAATTGGAGATGAATAACTGTTGTAATAGATACAGTAGGCAGAAACATTGAAAATATCAATTGCATTTTGAATGGAGAACCTATAGAACAAGTTAAACAAGTTTCAGCTACTTAGACACGATTTTTAGCGAAGATGGTAAATTAAATATGGAATTAGACAACAGAATCAACAGAGCTGGTATGGTAGGAAGTTAAATGAATAAATTTATATGGATAAGAGAGAAATTAGCCAAAACACTAAATTAGCTCTATACAAGACAGTGTTCAAACCAATTTTATCTTATGGATCCGAAAGCTGGTTCAGAAGTAAAACACTTGACCAGAGACTACAGATATGAGAGTCCTCAGAAAGATTAGGGGCATGAACAGATGTCATCAATGTCAGTATCATATTAAAAATCAGGAAAGAACTTGACATTGTCAGCATCCAGGAATGCATTAGCAGAGCTAATCTCAGGTGGTATGTCACTTAAATGGGAGAGGAAAGATTAGCAAAACAAGTGCTCTTTGCCAGGTTGGCAGGAAAAACGACCCAGAGGAAGACTGAGATATAGGGAGATCATCATCATCATACGTATCAAGGATTTAGGCCTAGTATGGCCTGTTCCGGCCTTAAAAGTCATCGTTGAATCGTTTAAGAGGACGTCCTGGTTTTCTTTTTCCTAATGGCTTGTACTTTAAGGCTTGTTTTGGTAATCTTTCTGTTTTCATTCTTTGAACGTGTTCCAGCCATTTATGTTTATATTTTTTAATTTTTTCAATTACTGGTTCTTGGTTTAATTCTTTCAATAATATCTTCGTTTCTTTTGTGATCAAATAGGGTATACCTTGCAGTTTTTCTCATAAACTTCATTTCTGCTGTTGTTAATCTTTGTTTGTATTTTTGTTTTATTGTCCAGATTTCGCTTCCATACATTAAGACCGGTAGGGCTAATATGTTGTATACTTTTAGCCTGGTTTGTTTTTGAACTAGGTTTGGTTTAAATATAGAGTTAATTACTCCTATTATTTTTAAACATTTTGCAATTTTTATGTTTATACCTTTTTCATTTTCATAAGTGATCGTACATCCTAGGTAGTTAAATGAATTCACCTGTTCTAAGATCTTGTTATCTAATACTATTTTAGTTCTTGCTGGATCTTGTCCTTTAAAGGCCATAGTTTTTGATTTTTCCGTTGATATTATCATACCATAATCTTTGGATATCTCATTTAGATTTAAAATAGTTTTCTGTACGTTATCTTCAGAATTTGTAATTATTATTTGGTCGTCTGCAAAGAGGAGAGTGTTTAAGTTAACTGTAGGTGAAAGTTTAATTCCTTGATGTAAATTTTTACTCCATTTTATTATTATTTCATTTAAGTAGATATTAAAAAGAGTTGCTGAGAGGGGACATCCCTGTCAGACTCCTTGGTTTATCTCTCTTGTATATGATAGCTCGTGATTTAATCTTATTTGTATTTGATTATTTTCATATATACTTGTGACAGCTTTTAGGATATTATTTGGTATTTGTCTTTCTTTTAATATGTTAAATAATATGTTTCTTTTAACTTTGTCAAATGCTTTTTCAAAGTCAATAAATGCAATATGTGTTTCTAAATTATATTCTCTTCTTTTCTCTATTATTAATTTTAGGGAGAAGGCTGGGTCTATACATGATCGTCCTTTTCTATATCCATTTTGTACCTCTAGAATAAAGTTTTCGGAATATTTCATTAGTTTGTTATTTAAGATTCTGCTGTATATTTTGTAACATGAATTTAGTATACTGATACCTCTATAGTTTTTAGGGTCATCTCTATTACCTTTCTTAAAGATAGGAATCACAATTGCTTTTTTCCATTCTATTGGGGGGATACCAGTTGAGTAAATTTTATTTAAAAATAATAAGAGTCTTCCTTTGAATCTTGTTCCTGCGTATTTATATAGTTCTGAACCTAGCTTATCTTCTCCAGGTGATTTTCCGTTTCTTGTTTCTTTCAGGCTGATTTCTACCCCCCCCCCCCCCCACCCCCCCCCCCCCCCACCCCCCCCCCCCCCCACCCCCCCCCCCCCCCACCCCCCCCCCCCCCCACCCCCCCCCCCCCCCACCCCCCCCCCCCCCCACCCCCCCCCCCCCCCACCCCCCCCCCCCCCCACCCCCCCCCCCCCCCACCCCCCCCCCCCCCCACCCCCCCCCCCCCCCACCCCCCCCCCCCCCCACCCCCCCCCCCCCCCACCCCCCCCCCCCCCCACCCCCCCCCCCCCCCACCCCCCCCCCCCCCCACCCCCCCCCCCCCCCACCCCCCCCCCCCCCCACCCCCCCCCCCCCCCACCCCCCCCCCCCCCCACCCCCCCCCCCCCCCACCCCCCCCCCCCCCCACCCCCCCCCCCCCCCACCCCCCCCCCCCCCCACCCCCCCCCCCCCCCACCCCCCCCCCCCCCCACCCCCCCCCCCCCCCACCCCCCCCCCCCCCCACCCCCCCCCCCCCCCACCCCCCCCCCCCCCCACCCACCGGAGCAGTGACGCGAGGGAGCGGCTTGCCCCAAGCAAACAGCGTGACGTCAGCGCACGTGCGATAGCGGAGAAGGCTGGACGCCGTGATGTAAGACCACATGAGTGTGTTGGCTGGACAACGCGAAATGCAAGAAACGCTGAGAAAAAAGAAAGGAAATATAAGGGTCATGCACCCCTGAAAAAATGCATTTTGTTCCTGGATCTCCTAGTGTTTGTCTCGTGGTGAAGAGTGGCAGTGCCTCCATACTGGAGGATTCCGATAAAGGCAGCAGTGGAACTCGGCAGTCATATCTCTGCAGAAGAATAAGCCCGGCAGTCCATAGAAAGCCAGATTGAAGCACGTAGAATTAAGGAGAGGCAGATTCCAGTAGACCATTGACGCGATACAGAACCAAAGGGCAAATAAGTAGACTTTATTTGTATTTCACTGAATGTGAATGAGAGATTTGTGCCACGTTGATAAAGCAGAAAAGGGAACATTAATGATATTGATTAAGACTGTGTTGCTATTGTTTAGAGAGGGTTGCCTTAAATCTTACTGTCTACCACTGTCATAAAGTTCCTTAATATGTTATAAGAAGTTACGAATATGTCTAGAGTGAGGAATTGCTAATTTATAAAGGGATTGTAAAAGATATAAATGCCATCTTGTGTGGTTTGACAGAACTACTGAGAAATACCTTAATCATACATGATTAAGGTATTTAAGAGTATAAATAAGATTCTTACTTTAGAGAATTACAGCATAATCAGTTATAAGTATATTTGTAGTATTGAAATATTTTAACTCTATCCTGACTGTCAGGAACTCCCTTAAGATGGGAATTAAGCTAATAGTATTGAATGTACATATTTTTGATATATAATAAACCTTGCTTTTGTATCTAAGCAAGACTATCTGTGATTTCTGGAATCCGATGCACCTCTTATAAAAATAATACGAACCTATGCGGGAGACTAGAAAGAAGTAAAGGTTGGCCACGTCTGCAAAATTGCTAGGTATCATTTAAGTACGGTCCTGAGATCGCCTCTTGATTGATAATATTGTTAATCTAATAGCACTAAGTGGTGCAGCGAAATATAAATTTTCTTGGCATTTTACGAGAGGTAGATCTCAGACACTCTGATTCTCTGGTGTTGCCTCGATCTCGTGGAGATTCCATTGTCCCTCAGAGGTACCACGTGATACCCATTAGAATTTTAATGGGGAACTGACCCAAAGACTAAAAGAATAGTTATAGTAGTAGAAAGTCGACACAACACAGGATATGATAGTAGTACATGAAAACATGAAAAATTTACATCATTACTAATTTCCTATCTACAGTTTTCTCCAAATCAGTCTGTTACTTGTCAAGACTAACATTATCAGATCTTATATTTCTATCGTCTAAGACACTTTGTACCGTATCAATCCACCTATATATAATATAACATGACAAAATTTCATGCCGGCTGGGGCGTCATCCGGTTAAACAGGGCCCCTGTTGTTTTCGCCAGGAAACCAGGGCGAACAGTGAAAAGTCAGCTACTGGAACGAATCTGAAATAGAAATATAAGATCTGGTAATGTTGGAGTCTTGACAGGTAAGAGATTGATTTGGTGGAAAATTGTAGATAGGAAGTTAGTAATGATGTAAGTTTTGTACACCTCTTGAGGGTACATGTCAGGAATTTGATGATGATGATGAAGAACATTTTTTTTTACTATTTTTCTTACTTGAACATTTATTTTGCACATTGTTTCATCCCGCCTGTGCAAGAAGAGCACTGTTAAGTTTAGCACGCATCCACCAGTGCCCCCCCCCCCCCCCAAATGGTATGACACTATGAAAATTCTAGTCTAGTGGGCAAACTTGAATTGCTCTGACAACACTGCACTCGCCACAGAACTTAGTCGCATACATAACACCCTTTTAGGCATTGGTTCCCCCCCCCCCCCAAAAAAAAAAAAAAAAAAAAAAAAACAGATAAAAAGAATACATCCCCATAATCACTCAGCCCTCCATTCAAACATACATTACATTATATTCATCACCATTCCATATATATCCATGGTATCTCTGAAAAATTGACCAAGGTCATAAAAAAAAAAAAAAATCTTTTAATTACTTACAAATTACACAATAAGTTTGCATCTGCTCTCCCAAAAACCAACTGCGACCTTTGGATTTACCTGGGGTCTGCCAGGTAAATCCAGCCATTCATAATGTGGCCAAACGGGTAGGATAGCCAACATCAGAATATCAGAACACCAAGATTACATTCTTTTGCCACTGCTGTGGCCACTTTAGGTTATGTAGTTTGGCATACCATACTCCAAATACCTGTCACAGCACCTGATGAAAAAAAGCCACCTTACTCCACCAAAGCAGATTTAAATTTGAGAGGATCTTCCTTGAATCTTCTTCTGCCCTCATGAACTTTTCTAACCTGAACAAATATGGTTGCATCAAACTGCTTCTTGTATGAGAAACATTCATCTGCAGTCAGCCAAACAGTCGAGAATACCCAACTGAAGCCAATAGGTTTAGGACTATAGGCCTCCCTGTATTTCTTCTGCTCATTCTAATTTACTAAATGCTCATAGATATTTAGGATTACTCTATAGTTGATGGATTACTCTAAATCCATCACCATTCCCTACATCCGAGGCACCTCGGAAAAAATTACAAAAATCCTAAAAAAAAATATGACTTGACCTCTTGTTACAGACCATATAAAAAATTGGCATTCCTTTTCTGCTCCACTAAAAACCAACCACTCCCCCTAGACCTACCTGGTGTATACTAGGTCCCTTGCAGCTGTAAGTTATCCTACTTTGGCCAAACAGGCAGGACAGTGAATATCAGAATTTCAGAACACAAGGACTACATCCGGTTTCACCAGTACAGCCATTCTGGTCTTGCAGACCATGCTATGGATACTCATCACAGAATACAGCAGAAGAAAGCCACAATAGTACACCGTAGCAGGTTTAAGTTTGAAAGACCATTCATGGAATCAGCTTCAGCCCTAAGAAACATCAGCCTCAGCCCAAACCTCAACAAATTTGGTTGCATGAGACTGCCCCAAATTTGGGAGGCTTACATCAGGAGACCTTTAGCCCAACAGCCAAGAATACTTACATAGCCCCCTAGGGGAAACCATCAGGACTTTTAGGAAAGCCATAGCTTCCTCGCTTCATTTCTCATTTACTGTTTAGTGCCTGCGTGCATGTGTCTTTATTGTAAGTTCCTTTGAAGATGGCAATGTGACGTTGCCGAAATATTGGAAGTATATTAAAGTTTAATTTAATGTGTATTCTATTGTACATTGTAATTTCCTTAAATTATTTAGTAAGCATAATTTACTAAAGTGTGCCTGCATGCACATATTTATAGTAGTGCAATAATTTTCTGAATATGCAATTTAACTTTTGCAGCCTATTGGAAATAATAAGTAAATTTATTTATTTATTATTTAGTTAGAATTGTTAATTTTCAGGAACAACATCATATAGGCTGAAGTTTTGTTGGTTACAAACTTTAAGTGATATGTAGAAAAAGAGTAGATATGTTAGAATCATAAAAGAAATCTTTTAGTGTATTGAAATTATGATATAAATCCCTTACCCCTCCTCTCATCTTCCTTTTCCTGTTGGGCTCAATAACCTAATATTTCATCTCCTGTCATTGCCAAGTAACTTGAAACCAGCTTACTTTTTATGGTGAAATGGTTATTTTCCTATTTGCATTTGTCTGCATGTCTCTAAATTGCATTGTTCTTTTGCCCAATTCGCCTGTCTTGTGGGGTGAAAGACCTGCAACACCACACAAGATTGGATAACCTACCTTTATTTTAAAACTCCTCATAAAAGTTATTTTCATACTAGACAGGATTCAAACTTATGTCTTCCCAACAAAAGAACATCATCAATATGCAAATTAATGACTTCTAATAATTAATGTTTTCACTTCTCTCTCATTCCATCCTGATGGAACAATGGCAATATTATGCTCATAAAGAAAATAAATATCAAGAAGGTGGCAAAATATTCTGGAGGTTGTTGAAGAAGCTTAAGAATGGAGGAAAGAGTGCTGTAAAAGGAATTAAAGATGATAAAGGTGACATGAAAACGGGAGAAAAAGATATCCTTGAAGTATGGAGTAATTACTTTGAAAAACTGCTAAATGAAACAAGCAGTGATGACAGCACAGTGGTAAAAAACACTGACCAGGCATGCAGTCAGGAGTACATATCCATACTTGAAGTAGAAAAAGCCATCAAAGGCTTGAAATGTAGAAAGGCAGCAGGAGTAGATGATATTTGACCAGAAATGCTGAAGTATGGTGGTATAAAAGTCTTACAGTGGCTGCACTGCATAGTTCAGAAAGCCTGGACAGAGGGACGAATTCCCGATGATTGGAGTAGAGCTCTCATAGTACCCATATATAAAAAGGGAAATGAAACTGAATGTGAGAATTACAGAGGTATTTCCCTACTGAGTGTTCCCAGCAAGATCTATGCAAGTATACTTGAGAAATGGTTGAGAAGAATTGTGGAAGAAAAGCTTGGTGAAGAACAAGCTGGATTCAGATGCCAAATAGAGGCTGTCAGGATCAGATCTTCACTTTACGACAAATAGTCGAGAAAGCATGGGAATATAACAAAGATCTGTATTTAAGTTTTGTCGATCTGGAAAAGGCATATGACAAGGTGCCAAGAGAGAAGCTATTCAATACGCTGCAGTTATATGGTGTCAATGGGGCATTATATCAAGCAATACTTAGTCTTTATTTGAGTTGTAAGTCAGCAGTTAGAATTGAAGGAAGTACAGGAAGATGGTTTAATGTTAAATCTGGTGTGCGACAAGGATGTACATTATCCCCTCTGTTATTCATTATCTATATGGATCACATTATGAAGGAAAGTGGTATTAAACATGATATCAAAATTGGAGATGTTAATGTCAGCTCTTTGCTTTATGCGGATGATATTATATTTCTAAATAAATCTGCTACAAGTCTGCAAGATTCTCTGACTAAATTGAATAGCTGTTGTAATAGATATGGTATGAAGGTCAGCAGTAAAAAGACAAAGACAATGAAAATAGGCAGAATCATTGAAAATGTCAACTGTGTTGTGAATGGAGAACCTGTGGAACAAGTAAAACATTTAAGCTATTTAGGCACGATTTTTACTGAGGATGGTAAATTAAATATAGAAATAGACAACAGAATCAGCAAAGCTGGTATGGTGGGAAGTCAATTGAATAAATTCATATGGAATAAGAGAGAAATTAGTGGGAACATTAAATTAGCTGTATACAAGACAGTGTTCAAACCAGTTTTAACTTATGGATCTGAGAGCTGGGTCAGAAGTAAAACACTTGACCAAAGACTAGAGACCACAGATATGAGAGTCCTGAGAAAGATTATAGGCGTGAACAGATGGCATCAATGGCAATATCATATTAAAAACGAGGATATTAGGAAAGAACTTGACATTGTCAGCATCCAGGAATGCATTAGCAGAGCTAATCTCAAGTGGTATGGTCACTTAAACAGAATGGACGAGGAAAGATTAGCAAAACAGGTGTTCTCTGCCAGTTGGCAGCAAAATGACCCAGAGGAAGACCAAGATATAGGTGGATTGATACGGTACAAAGTGCCTTAGACGATAGCAATATAAGATCTGATAATGTTGGAGTCTTGACAAGTAACAGACTGATTTGGAGGAAAATTGTAGATAGGAAATTAATAATGATGTAATTTTTTTCATGTAGTACTATCATATCCTGTACACCCCTTGAGGGTACATGGCAGGAATTTGATGATGATGAAGATAATACAGACCTTTACATATCCAAGTCTTGTTTAGATGACTAAGACAAATCTTCATCCTGTTATTCCACAAACTTGCAGTACTTCTGACAGAAAAAATCAGAAAAATACTCAATAACCTTGACATTAAGAGCCCTCAGATCCACGTGGTAACCTTCCAGTTGTTCTAAGAGCTTGTGCTCCAGAATTAACACCCATCCTGTATTGCCTTTACAATCTGCCATATTCATAAGGTATCTATCCAATAGCATGGAAGCAAGCTTTTATCCAGCCTATTTCTGAAAATGGAAGATAAAAGTCAGCCATCAAACTGTCATTCCACTGCCTCACCTCAGTACCCTCAAAATCTATACTATTCATCACTAATTAACTGATGGATCTCTAGATAGTGAAGAAGTTAATTATCGATAAGTATGGATTCTCCCATTCCTCTTCTACAGTTGATCTCACTAACCTTGCTCATCTTTAGACATAGGCCACCGACAGATTAGGAGAAATTAATGTGGTTACTCTTGATATTTGTCATTCAATCAAGTCTGACTTTCTGGCCTTCCTTCCAAGCTTCCATCATGTGGTCTCTCTCCCCTATCCTTTTGTGAGTGGATTGCCAGTTTCTTCTCTGATCATTCATTGTGTGTCATGGTGGATGGTTTCCTCTCATCTGATTTTTCCAACAATGCTGGCGTACCCCAAGGCTCTGTGGTTTTGCTTACACACTCTTTCTCCTATACATCAGTGATCTTCTCTTACCAGCATCCTATCCTGTTCTAACTTTGCTGATGACAGTACACTCCATTCTTCTTTGTTATTCACAAACACATGTAGTAGTACTCAGATAAATCTAGCTTCAAGATCTATGGCCATTGCCTTAAACACCAATCTTCTTGCCATTCCGAAGTGGGGGTGAAGATTACTCAGTTAATTTTAATGCTACCAAATCACAATCCTTTCTTATTTCCTAGAAGAAAGAACATACTTCTCTCTCCCTCCCTCCCTCCCTCCCTCCCTCCCTCATTCTCTCTCACTTTTGATAACACCAGCTGCTCACCAACCAAGATCAGTTTTCTCTTCTTGGACAGATTTTCACATTTAGTTTATCCTGGCATAAAAACATCACATCCATATCCTCTTCAGTCTTCAAAAAGATTGGTATTGTTTTCGTTCTCAACATTACTTCACTTCTGCTCAGCTCCTAACACTATATATAAATCCCAAGACCATCTGACCTTGGAGTATTGCTCTTGTGTCCTGGATGGTACATTAAAACCTTCCTCAAAATGATCCAGAAGAGTGCTATTTGCTTAATAGATGCCTCTTCTCTACTTTTCCATAGACACTGTTTCTACATTGTCTTTTCTGTAGGTATTTTCATTGAAGCTGCTCCATTGAACTGGTCATCATTATTCATCCACTTCCCTCTAATCATGTATGAACATGGGCACCTGCTAGTCAACATCCATATGCCATTCAGTTCCAGCCTCACTGAACCAACATCTTATCCTCTTCCTTTATTCCATATACCTCTATTCTTCAGAAGTCTTCCATGTTCTATTTTCTTCAAATCCCCAACTCCTGAAGAAATGCATTAATAGATTCCTTTCTTCTCTCTGATCCCTTGCCCACATGTCGTACTGTTGTGTTATAGGTTCTGAGACCTCTCACCAGTGGCAGCCAGTGTACAGATTTATTTATTAATAAATTGGTTACTAATTAGGAAAAAAAGATTTTTTTTAAAATTTTTATTTTGTATAGGCAGCACCCTTACTTAAGATTTCACCAGCTGCCACTGCCTCTCGCATGTGAGGTTGACATAAAAAAAATAGTGATAAAGGAAAGGAAGGTGTAGCCATAGCATTCAACGCTTTAAAAGAACTTGATGTGAATACAGTAGTGAGAGTGGATAAGATAGTGGCAAATTTACAGATTGAACTTGCAAGAGAATTATCACTGCCCATGATGTGGTTTGTTCCACTTGAGTTGTAATATGTGCCCAATTTCTGATGAGTGGAAGGAGACCAAGATAATTCCTTTATACAAGAGTTTGACAGAAGAACCAGTTACGAACCAATCAGTATCTCTGGAATAAGGTGTTGGATAGACTAATTAGGATCCAGTGGTGGATAGAGAACACCTTGATCCTCTATAAGGACAGCATGACTTTATTGAAGGTCAGTCTTGTTTTAGCATTTTACTGACAGTTGATGAAAGAGTGATTGCAGAGTTTGATAAAATAAATGGATGTATATCATGATACTTTTGCATTTTGCTAAGGCATCACATGAAAGGTTGTTATACAAATATTCAATGCCTTACTGATAGATAACAGAGAGTAAATTTATAGTCTGAGTGATGACCCTACTGCTCACTGTCCTCCCAGACTATAAATTTATCATATATTACCATATATATAAATTTACCACACTAATGAACCAGGGGGTTCTGTACCTGGGTCATTTGTTTAGCTTGTATATCAATGATATTTTGGATTGGTCTGGGTATCATATAATTATTTATTTTTTTAATGTGACTCTGCCAACAAAAGGTTGTAAGGCTTTGTTTTTATTATTATTTTAATATTTTTTATTTATTTTATTTCTTACTTAATCCTGGAACTTTTACACATCACTTCAAGTCTTCAACAAGTTGAGAGGGGTGGTCTCATACTAGGCGGTGAGATTCATCTCCTAAAAACATTCCCAAAAACATTCATGTGCACTTTGAGATTCAAATTTGTAATCTATTGATTAGAAATATGCCTTGAATAAGTAGCTGACTTTGCATCATTGGCCATTTGCTAATAATTCAGAGTTAGGAAGATTGATAAGATATATTTCTGATAGAGAATCTTTCCAAGCTGATCTAATAAACTGATCGTACAGACAGATGATAATGAATGTTAATTGAATGTTGCTAGTGCAAAGTTAAAGACATAGCAACATTCAAAATACATAATAACATTAATATCCAAAATACATACATAATACCATACCATACTGTTAATATAACACTCTGCAGTAGAATATTATATAAATGGTAACTTTATATCAGTGGTCGATGAAGCATTAGGAGCCATATTGTAGTTATTAGCCAAAATGTCCCACCAGGGCAAAGGTCCCCCCCCAACCTCTCCTATTCTGGGCCACTCTTGTCCAGGTGACACTGAGCCATTTTTTGACGTCATCTCTCCATCTTTTTCTATGTCTTCCAGGTTTTCTGACTCCTTCTCTTGGCAGCCACTCTGTTGCTCTTTGACCATCTATCATCTTGATATAATGGTGAGTCGACTGCTCAGTCATATTTTGATTTTCTAGCTCTCCATATGACGTCTTTTATTTTTGTTAAGTCTCTTAAGTCCTTGTTCCTTATTCTATCTAATCTGGATACTCTGAGTAAACTCCTCTCCACTGCTCTTTGACAAACTTGGATCTTGTTTGTCTGTGTGGCGGTTAGTGCCCAAGTTTGGGAACCATAAGTCAGGGTTGTTAATCATATTTAATTTTCTTTTTAGACAGATGGGGAGGTCCTCTTTCATCCAATTCTTCATTCCTCAGTAGCTCTTCTAAGCAATGCCGATTCTGCACTGGATTTGAAGATCAAATCAATTTGACTTGGAGATGATGTCCTAAGTATTTGTAGTTCTCTACATATTCTATTATAGTATTTTCAATATCAAAGGGAATAGGTTCATGGTATGTCAATATTTTTGTTTCATCATAGTTTATTGTTAGACTTTCGAGGCATCTTCAGCAAACCGAACAACATCATTTGCAAAATATAGATTGTTTAACAGCTTTCCCTGAATGTTAGTACCATAATCATCAAATCCAGGTCCCGGAAAATGGCTTTGAGGGCTGCTGTAAAAAGTTTGGGAGCAATGGTATCACTTTGATGCTTCTCTCTCCATCCTAAAGAAATTGCTGCTTCCCTCCAACCTGATAGAAGCTTCACTGTCTTCATAAATGGTTTGAAGTATGAGGGTGGTCTGAAAAGGTCTTGGCCTTGACCATAGATGGCAACACTATTGGCAAGGTTTTTTTTTTTTTTTCTAAGTTGGTACAGCTATCATAAGCATCCATGTGAAATTGCAAGTCATTCTATCAAGTAGTTTTATACAGCTGTCTGAAGCAAAAGTGTTGTCTGGATCCCTTAAAATGGATAAAATTGAGTATCGTGCTGTTATAAAATTCTTTGTTAAAGAAGGTTTAATGCCAAAAGAAATTCATTCGAAGTTCATAAAAGTTTATGGACACTCTTCTCCTTTGCTTTTGACAATTAAGAAATGGGTTGTCGAGTATACATGTGGCTGTGCCAGCCTTGAAGATGATTCACTTGAAGGACATCCAAAAAGTGTAAAAACATCAGAAATCATTGATCAGTGCACGATGTGGTATTGGATGACCGGCAAGTCAAAGTGTGTGAAATTGCTGGGACTATAGGCATGAAAATCTCTGAACAGTGCTTGGAGCGTTTTAACAAGAATAAAAACTGATTTTTTGCATCAATTTATTACTAGGGATGAGACTTGGATTCACCATTACACACCAGAATCCAAACAGCAGTCAAAACAGTGGACAGAAGCCGGTTGTTCAGCGCCCAAGAAGACAAAGCCAATTCCATCAGCAGGAAAGGTCATGGCATCAGTGTTTTAGGATGCTGAAGGCATTTTGTTTATTAATTATCTTTAAATGGATAAAAATAACTAGGGAATATTATTCCAATCATTGAACCAGACTAGACGAAAAAATTCGTGAGAAAAGACCCGGTTTGCAGAAGAAAAAATTATCCTTCATCAGGACAATACACCTGCCCACAAAGGTGTTTTGGCAATGGGGAAAATTAATGGATCTGCACTGCATCCATCCTTTTGCCCAGATTTGGCTCCTTCTGACGTCTATCTCTTCTGAAAACTAAAACTCTTCCTCTCTGATCAGCATTTTTCTTCGAATCAAAAAGTGATTGCAGCTGTAGAGGGGTATTTTGCAGATCTTACTGAGAACCACTGCAGGGACGGGATAATGGCGCTGGAGCATCGCTGGAATAAATGTATTAGTCGTAAGGTGTATTGTTAGGCTGAAAACTTTTCAGACCACCCTCGTAGATGGATATATTTTTCCTTGATTCCCATGTCCTTCAAAGCACAGAAAAGAGAGTAACATTCTTTAGAATCAGATGCCTTGATACTCGATGAAGGCCATATATAAAAGCGTTTATTGTATTCTAAATATTTTTCTACTATTTGATTAACTCTGTGTAGATGGTCTATTGTAGAAAATATTTTCCAGAAACCTGCTTACTCATATGGTTGTTTAGAGATGGTTACAAATTCTTTTGAGGATTATTCTTGTAAAAATTTTGTAGTTGTGTGATCGTAAACTTATAGGCCTATAGTTGTTTATATCTGATATTATGTCTTTTTTGTGAAGAAGAATTTTTTCTGATTTCAGCCATTGGTTAAGGAAAGTCTCATCCTTTAGGATTCTGTTGTATGGTTTAAGTAATAATGGTAATAAGTTATCCAAACCCATATTTGAAAAGCTGTAGAGACACTTCATCTTGTCCTGGACACTTATTATGTTTCATTTCTTTTTTGTGTTTCATTTCTTTCAGTTTTAATTTCTATTTCTGTTATGGGTGGGACGTTGACATTTTCCAGAAGCCTGTTGTTTGTTGAATTTGATCCAATTTATATAGCTTGTATAAAGGTCTTTGTAAAAATCATTAGCAATGCCTTGAATTTCTTTTCCATTGTTTACGTTTCCATTTATATCTAAAAGACAGGGAATCCATTTTTTGCCTTTAGAAAGGCAATTTTTAGTTTTTTTTTTTGTGAGGTTCTATTTTCTATTACCTTGGATATTTCACTTGTATTGAATTTTTTTAGATAATTTTGTATTTCTCTTTTGATAAATTTATCAAATTCTGCAAATTTAATCTTATCTCTTGATGAAAGTAATCTGTTTTTCTTTAGTTTTCTCTTTCATATTAGTATCTTAGTTTTTTGAGAGATCTTATCATTCTTCCTTCCAGTAGAATTATTTAGAGATTTAATTGAAGACTTAATAATGGTTTCAATAGTATTGCAAAGATCTTTAACATCAGTTCTGACTGTGTCAGATTTTGAGAAGCAATCACTTTTGTCAAATTTTCTTTGTATTTTCTCTTTGTTGATCTGTTGCATTAACATTTAGCTTGTTTGGTTTGGTACACTTAATCCTGTTTTTCTGTTTTGATAATGAGATCATTCCTTTCACCATTCGATGATCTGTACTAATTCTAAAATTATTGAGCACCTGTACAGAGGTAAATAGGCTTGTATTTAGGCAGAGAATGAAGTCAATCTCCCTCTTGCTATTACCATCAGGACAAATATGAGTCCACCATTTGTTCAACCTCTTTTTGAATATTGAATTCATTATTGTTAGATTATGACTTCCTGCTAAGTTAAATAATAATTCTCCCTGCACATTTCTGGAACCATAACCATATAGTCCCAGCACTTTGGCCTGTTGTGATGTCCTTAATTAGCTACATTGTTAATTAGCCATATTGTAAAGGTGGTTAATTCATCACATTGGATAACTGTAGTATTGAAACAAACACTAACTTGTAGGAATCAGGAAGTTATTCTTTCACTGCGCATGGCTTTGATAAAACTATATCCTGACTACTGTTCTCAGTTATTACTTGGTTCAGAGGAGATGAGGAGAAAATTGAAAAATCCAGAAAATCTGAATATACTGATTTATTCAAATAAAAATGATTTGGACCTTAGGAATTGTGCACATAAAGACAGATTGAGGGAATAGTCCTCAGAAAAGCTTGAGTAATAGATGGAATAGAGGAGACACAATAGAAACGTACAAACAAGATATTGCAACTCATGTTAGGTGGAAGAACTCAAGGTCATCCGTGGAAACTGAATGATGGCATAGTTAAGTGGCATGTGAGATCCAGGTTCTTTTCATTTTGTGTGTGTGTGTGTGTGTGTGTGTGTGTGGAGGGTGAGCTGAGTAGAAATGGTTGCAAGTGTTGTGAATGCATCTTCAGAGAGGGAGAATAGGTACTTAGACATCAATCTGAAAGAGGCTCCATCATCCATCTATCTGCAATTGTTTAATGCAAACAGTATAGATAGGTAAGAAATCAACGTGCACAGCAGTGCACGCTGATTTCTTACCTATCTATACCAAAGGTTCAAGAACTAATAGCTCTGTTGGCTGTGCTGCTGTGTTTCCTGACATTATCTAAATCAGATCCCACCAAACTGCAGTAATTATACAGCAGAGTTACATGTCATTCAGCTTGCACTTGTGCATATAAAAGAAAACTGCTACCAAAAGTGTATAATTTATACAGACTCATTGAGCTCTTTACAGGCTATCTCCTCTCCTATGTATAATCCACATCCAGTACTTTATGAAGTGCTACACCTGCTTCACAAAATGAAAATCCTTAATTTCAATGTTCAGTTCTGCTGGATTCCCAGCCACATGGAATCAAAGGAAATGCGGCTGCAGATGCAGCTGCTAAATCAGCCCATACCTTCTCCACATACTATTTGACAGTTCCATATACAGACTACAGACAACTTATAAGATCAAAGCTAATTGCTCAGTGGGAGTTAACATGGCAAGAAACATCAACAAACAAATTATATAACATTAAACCTGAAATTAAACTGGCATTCTAGTCATCGTACAAAGAGGAGGGAGGAGGTTGTTCTTGCTAGGCTCCGCATAGGTCACAGTCACCTTACGCATTCTTATTTACTGAGAGCTGATGACCCTCCCATATGTGAAAAATGCAACACACATCTCACTATTTATCATATTCTGGTAGATTGTCAACAATTTACACGAGAGAGGAATGAAATTTTCACCTATCTAATCAAACCATATACACTCAGGCAAATTGCATGATTTTTTTATATTTTTTTAGAAAGAATTAATTTTACAAATACATTTGACTGTAAATTTGTTTATATGTAAATACTGTTTTGCTTAACTTAACTTTTATACATGCATATTATTCATTAGGTTAAATTTGACCGATTATGTATTACTGTAGGCCTTGATTTCGTATATTTGTGTCCCTGTTGTAATTTTGTTAATATGTATATACCATAATGCTGAACTTAAATTTTATGCATATATGCTATATAATAATTCATTTCTGACTCTTTAAGTATTAGTATAATAATGCTTGTTGTAATCTTATTATATGTAGATACTGCTTTCCTTGACTTCTTTTGTATATACATATGTTAACCTGTACTATTATCTATTTATGTACTGCTGAAACCTCTGCAGTGATTTTGTTTATATGCAGATAACTGCATTGCTTAACATAAATTTTGTGTATGCATTTTATTTACTACTTTATTTTTCGACTAATCATATAGTGCTGTTGGACACCTTGTCTATTTGTGTACCTTTTAGTAATTCTGTTTATATGTATTGCTAAATTCTGTTTATACTACATTGCTAAATTTAATTTTCATCCATGCATATTGTATAATAATCCCTTTTTGCCTATTTTTGTACTGCTGTAAAAGCATCTGTTATAATTTTATATATATGTAGATACTGCATTCCTTGTCTTAGTGTTGTGTATTTTGTATATTAACTTATATTATTAACTATTTTTGCACTACTGTAATAACCTCTGACCTTGTGTGTTGCTGTGTCCTCTGCAGCAGTTCTGTTTATCTGTAGATGCTTACAATTTTCTGTAACTGCTTATGTATAGTTATAACCTTTAGTATGCCACAGTATGACCTGTGTTGACTTTGTGCCAAATAAACTATAAACCAAACCAAACCATCCACCCTGTCTACTTCACAGGGTGAATGACAAAGCTTTGCCATCGCCATCATCTACCACTTGAAATAAAATTGAGGGTAGCATGGTCATGCATAGTCCTCTTTTTCTTCATCCAGCACTTGCTAACTACTTCATGGAGCAATTCCAACAACGCCTACTGGACAGCATCTCTCCTAAACTGTTTTTATGATACAGATATATGGATGATATCCTTGTGGTGTGGCATGGTTTCACTTACAGAACTTCAGGATTCCATTACGAAGATCAACAGAATCCACCAATGCATTCAGCTCAATCTTGAGGTAGAAGAATATAATTGAATTTCCTTTCTACACCTCCTTCATCAACCAGATGGTAGTGTTCACTTCTCCATTTTTAGAAAAGAAACCCATACTGGACTTTACATTCATGCTCTTTTACATCATCATGCTTGTCAAAAAATCTGGTACCATTAAGACTGGTATATAGAGCTCACTCATTGTGTTCTGCTGAAGTGCTGCTGTCTCAGAAAATAAATTATATCAGGTCCACTTTCTTTGCTAATGGTTATAATGAGTCTTATGTCAATAGAGTCATTAATATCTATAGAGTTTCTTTTTGTTTACCTTCCAAGAGGTGGTTCATCATGTTATCATTCCTTATGTCTCTGAAGGAATAGCTAAACTGCTTAATTTTTTGGCCTACAGGTGTCCTTTTGTCCTATGAAAAAGATTTATGCTTTTCTAGGATCTACAAGGGATAAACTTTATCCTTTAGCTCACCCTAGAGTCTATCCAATTCTTTGCCAGTGTGGGTTATCATATTTTGGCCAAACTGGATAGATCAGCAGTTATTCATCATGATGAACATCTCAATTACTTTAAATTCCATGTGCTAGAACATTTAGGACTTACAGAACATGCCATGTCCACTAAACATCAAATTCTTTGGAGGAAAATTAAGGTCCTTCAGAAAAGTAATTACCTTATGTAATTACTCTGTAAACAAAACAGAGTTGTGAAACTTTGCTTCACTGTTCGAATCTAAACAGAAATGATAGATTTTAATTATTCCTATTATGGGAAATAGGAAAAAAGAAAAATAAAGAAAAAAGTACATTTGGTCTCTACAGCAGAGTTCCCAGATAATTTATAAAATTAGACCATTCAGAGTATAATAATGTACTATAGGATGAATGCATACATATAACCTGCGCATATTTCATAACCAATAGTTTTTTTTTTATTTGAAAGTCATACTGAAAATGCCCCTGAGATTAAAAATTCTGTGTAAAAATATTACATAAATATTGAATCCATAGTGAGTTATCTGACAACCCGATTGTGCAGCAACCAGCAAGCTTCCTGTGTTTCCATCCACTCGCACATTCTATCTAGAAGCAAGTGTACAGAACCTTTACTGCTGTATCATGTCAAATGGAAGATATGTATTGTCTTCACATTGCATGTGAGAAGAAAGTTAGATCCCCCTCTCCCCAGGCTTTAGAGACCAAACATAGCAACTGCTTTATTGAACCACTAGGATCTGTTATCCCCCCCCTCCTACATATCCATTTTTGCCATTTTAAGGAAATTTATTGAAAGAAATGTAAACACAGAACTGTTTGCTGAAGTGAATTTTGTGGGAGTAACTTTGCTTTCCCCAACTGTCACTTGATTCCTGCTGTGGCATGGATATTTATGAATTCTTAAAGGTAGATGATTTTTATCACCATATCTAAGGCTACCGTCCTGCTTATTTGGAGACCTAAGTGTCTTGAAAAAAGTACATTTGGTCTCTACAGCAGAGTTCCCAGATAATTTATAAAATTAGACCATTCAGAGTATAATAATGTACTATAGGATGGATGGATACATATAACCTGTATTTGATTTACGATGTCAAGCAGGAAGGCACTCTCCACTCAGCCAGGTGGAACAGAACCTACATCCCAGATCTGTGCATAGTCTCTAAAGACTGAAGACCACCCTCTGCCAACAACCAGAACCATCCTCAACAGATTCCCTAATAGTGAGCATTGTCTTACACTAATAGAGACATGCACATCAATCCATCAGCAGAACATCGATCGCTAGATGGAACCTTCGCAGGTCCAACTGGTATGCGTTTCAGAAACAAATCGAGCAAACCATTAGAGCAATTCCACCCACCCCTAATTGCTCTCCAAGATTTGTTAAACTAATCAAAACTGCAGCCAACGCCTCTATTCCTATAGGCTACAGAAAAGAATACATCCCATGCTGGAGTGGAGAAACTGAAGAACTTTTAGCCAAATATGAAGAGACTGAAGACCCAACTATTGCTAAGGAGCTCATAGCAACACTGGATAAAAACAAAAAGGAAAGATGGATTTCAACCATCCACGAACTCGATTTCATCACATCTTGCCGGAAAAGCTGGTGATGTCACTTCTGAGAAAATTAGATGGGACAGAACAAACAACACACAAAACAACAGAGATAACTCCTGATCAAATAGCTAATCATTTATTGAAACCTCCAAGATACGTCTCAACTTTATCAGGAAAATTACTGTGTAGTCTTCGGTCAGAAAAATCCTGAAGACGGGCCCCAAGCTCCCTGAACTTGCACACGCAGTATCTGAAGAGGTACAGGTAGCCTTAAAACTCACCAAGAATGGCAAGGCTGCAGGAGTGCATGGTATCCTCCCCGAGTTTCTAAAACATCTTGGTCAACGAGGCCAAACATAGCTGGCGATCCTTTTCTCAAAAATTATAATGACTGGAAAACTACCAAATATGTGCCAGGAAGCCAAAATAATTGCTGTGCCCAAACCAGGAAAAGATCCAAATGATGTCAAAAATCTAATACCTATCTCCTTGCTTTACTCCACCTTTAAGCTCTTTGAAAGAATTCTCCTTAAAAAAATTTCACCACTCATTGAAAGATCACTCCCGATTGAACAAGCTGGCTTCAGGCCAGGAAGAAGTTGCTGTGACCAGGTCCTGGCCCTGACAACACAGATTGAAGCAGGCTTGCTTCAAGAAGAAACTTAAATCTGGAGCCACTTTCATTGACCTAATATCAGCTTATGATACAGTCTGGATCAGGGGGCCCTCCTCCTAAACCTAGAAAAGCGAGCCAAACGCTGTGGACGTGTCTAAGAAGAGCTCCTGATTGAGATAAGTTATTCTAGGAATAACTAAGTATAAATATATGCGTAATTGTTTGAGTAAGAGCAGCTGTAAATGTTGTGCTCTACCGGTATTATTAGTGTGGGGGATTTTTCTTGCCTAAACTTAATTACGAAATCATTATTATTAGACCTAGTAACCTGTAGGGAAAAGAAATGGCAGCAGCATTGTCATTCCATGACTTTAATTTAGATTTCAGTCGTTTCATTAAGTTTGAGGTCTGTTATAAGTATTCTTTCGATTACATAAATGATTTGTGGATGTTTAGAGCGGATGGAAGAAGGGTGTGCGTGAAGTGTGACCTGAACGAGGAACTGATGAATGCAAATATGAAATTGAAGACAGAAAGTGTTAGCAGCAAGAATGTCGCAGGGAAAATGAGTGCACGTTTGAAAGAGAGGCGAAAAAATGTTAAAAAATCAGTAAAAAAGAAAAAGAGTGATTTGAAAACTGTAACGGATGTTAAAAGGGACGAAAGTGAGGCGAGAGTGTTGGAAGGAAACAAAATTGAGAGAGCGAATGAAACTAGAAATGGTGTGACGCAGAAATTGAAAGTGAAAAAAATCAAAAGAATGAATGATAGCGAAAAAAGAATGAATGATGGCAAAAGTTGGACGCATGTTGGACTGAAAGTATGGAAACAAAGAAAGATGAATGAGAGTGAAAGTGAGAAGAATGATAGTGACAGTTGGATGTATGTTGGACCGAAAGTACAGAAACAAAGAATGATGAATGAGAGAGAAAGTGAGAAGAGGGGGTCGAGAGTTAGAAAGATTGAATGATAGAGAGAATGTGTTGCGAGATTCAGAAGTTGAATTGGATTGGATGAGGCAAGAAATGAAATGGATGCGGAATGAAATTAAGAGAATTCAGGTAAAAAATATAAAAAATATTAAAATAAATAATGATGGAATGAAAGAGTTAAAAAAAGATGAGCGAGTGGTGTTGTATGGCGATTCCATTATTGAAGGTGTGCTACAGGATAGAATGCACAAGGTATGTTTTCCAGGTGATAAAATGAGTAGAGTGATTGAGGCATTAGATATGAGGTGGGAGCGAGCAAAAAGAGTTAATAGTATTAATTGGTACAAATGATTTGAGAGAGGACAAAGAGCATGTCAGAATGGATATCAGGAGGCTACTTGGAAGAATAAAAGAGAATAGTGTGACAGGAAGGGTAGTCAGTGTGTTGCCTAGGTATGACTGTGGTGAAATGAAGCGGAGAGCAAGGATTAAGAATGATATGCTGGCTGAAATGTGTGAGGAGATGGGAGTACAGTTTGTTAATGTGTGGAATGAGTTTGAGGGACGAAGTGAGCTGTATGGGAGCGATGCACTGCATTTGAGTGGTTATGGTGTGAGTCGCTTGGAGATACTGCTGCTGGAAGGTAGAGAAGTGAATAGAGAAAATGAATCAGATCGAGAGAGGAGTGATGTGGAAGAGCATGAGAGTAAGACAGGAGAGATTGAAGAGGTGGATATGAATGGGGAAGTGAGTGGTATGAGTATAGAAAATGAGAGAATGGGGGTGTGCAAGAGGAGCAGGGATGATCAGGGTGGACAGGGGTACACAGCGTGAAAAAGGTGGATGCTCCAAGAGGAGGTGAGAGCATGTGTAGGCAGGAAAGGAATGGGATGACCAGGGCTCAAGAGGAAACAGAATTGAAAAGGGTTCTAAAATGAAGAAGCAGAAAGGGAAATGGCCCCAATCGAGCATGGAGAGATCACATCTAGTGAGTGGTATCAGTGGAACTAGCTGTAGATCCAGAAATGAGCTGTTGTGTTTGTATACAAATGCTAGAAGTATAAGAAACAAGGCAGATGAAATGGTTGCACTAATTGCATCTGTTCACCCAAAGATTGTTGGAATAAGTGAGACATGGTTGAAAGAGGATGACATCTTGACAGGAATAGAGATGGAAGGGTATGATGTGTTACATGAGGATAGAAGGGGTAAAAAGGGCGGGGGAGTGCTATTGATGATAGAGAATGAGTTATGTCCATACAAAGTAGAGATGCAAGAGGAAAATAGTGCCAATGGTTTTGAGGCAGTATGCTGTGAGATAGAGGTGAATGGAATCAAATACTTGGTGGGATGTTGTTATAGACCAGGTAATTTGGATGGTGGTGATAGTGAAATATATAGTCAAATTAGCCAAGCAAATAAAAGGGTGATCATTATGGGTGAATTATGGAACTAAAGAAAATGAGTTTCTTGAGTTTTTGAGCGATAACTACTTCCGTATGTGACAGAGGGAACACGACGATTAAGGGTCTGGGATTTGGTCATCTCATCAGAGGATGTAATTATAAATGAGGTGTCAACTCATCCACCAATTGGTGAGAGTGACCATGAGGTGATTACCTGGGTGGTTGCCAGCAGTGCGAGGACCCCTGTGAGAAAAGAGTATATGTGGAACTACGGGGGGGGGGGGTGATTATGAAGAGCTCAGGAGACAGCTTGCGGGTGTAGCATGGAATGAGGAGTTAGCTGGAAAAGAGATCAATGCAGCTTGGGGAATTTTCAAAAACTATCTAGTAGATGTAATGTCTAAATGTATTCCAAGGGTGATAAGGTTAAATAAGGTAGGTGTGAGATGGATGAATAAAGAGATTAAGCATGCGATTCAGAGAAAAAGGGCATTGTGGAGGCAGCATAAGAGAAGTGGAAATAACCAATTTCATGAGGTCTACAAAGACCAGGCAAGCAGGGTGACTTGGTTAGTGAGAGTAGCTAAAGAGAGGTATGAACAGCAGTTAGCTAATGAAGCCAAAAAGAATCCTAAGGAGTTCTTTCGATATGTAGCCAGCAAAAGAAAGAATGATTATGGAAGGATGACATTGATTGGAGAAAATGGTATAAAGACTACTGTTGCAGAATGTGTGGTGGAGTTACTTAATGAGCAGTTCGTAAAGATCTTTCAATTTTGTGAATTCATGGAGAGATTGAGAGCAGTTGATGATGGGGAGGAGATACTGACTGTAAGTGAGCAAGAAGTGTTTGGGGAGTTGAGTAAACTAGATGTAAATAATATAATAAATTTAGTTTAATCCTTTATCCAAGTGTGAGCAAACAAAGTTTGCACCTGAAAGTAACTTCAGGACTGGGGTAAGGTGGTACAACACTTGCTCCACCTTTGCAACGAGTTGCCCTGGTGTTGTACCACCTTACCCCAGTCCTGAAGATACTTTCAGGCGCACACTTGGATAAAGGATTAAACTAAATTTATTATACTCTAACCAAGTGAAAAATAAACTTTCAACATCTTTCTCTAAATCCAGAGTAATTTATTAAAAAAGGGTGGCACACCATTTGGCAACTCCTATAGGTAGAGATGACCTGCGAATGCTTCTGCCTGGTATCTCAGCTTGGGCCTGGCTCCCACTGAAGAGACCTCAATAAAGGTCGAAACTAGTCTGGGTATAACATTAGACATATCCGCAAGGAGATGAGTTTTGCATTATAGGATATACTGAGACAGGAGTGTTGGTAGCTTGCTCCACCTTTGCAACGAGTTGCCCTGGTGTTGTACCACCTTACCCCAGTTCTGAAGATACTTTCAGGTGCAAACTTTGTTTGCTCACACTTGGATAAAGGATTAAACTAAATTTATTATACTCTAACCAAGTGAAAAATAAACTTTCAACATCAATAGATGTAAATAAGGCTGTGGGACTTGATAATATATCACCGCGTATTCTGAAGGAATGTGCCAGGGAGTTGACACCTGCCTTGACATATTTTTTTAATACGAGTCTTGCGTTTGGTCAAGTTCCTAAGGAGTGGAAGGAGGGCAAGATTGTGCCACTTTATAAAGGAGGTGATCGAACTCAAGCATCAAACTATAGGCCTCTCTCTGTGTCAGGTGTTGTGGTTAAGTTCTTGGAGATGCTTGTGGGAACTAGGATCCAGAGTTGGGTTGACAACAATGGTATTATTTTTGATGGACAGCATGGATTTGCTAAAGGGAGGTCATGTTTTAGTAATCTTATTACAATCAGGTGACTGCTTCCTTGGACAGAGGAGAAGGATACACAGTAATATACTTGGATTTCGCAAAAGCTTTTGTTAGAGTACCTCATGATAAGTTGACAGTTGAACTAGAGCAGATGGGGTTGGATATTAGATTAGTGCATTGGATTGGAGACTGGCTATGTGATAGGTATCAACAAGTTGTGTATTGGTGTGCGATATCCAGGAAAAGGAAAGTCACTAGTGGAGTGCCTTAGGCGTCTGTTTTAGGGCCATTACTGTTTATCTTATATATTAATGATATTGGCGAAAATTTGGATGGAGATATTCAGTTGTTTGCAGATGATGCAAAGTTGGGACGAACCATAAAGAGTAGTGAAGATGTTGTGGCCTTACAGGAAGACTTGAATAAATTGAGCGATTGGGCACGGAAATGGGGATGTGAGTTCAATGTTGCAAAATGTAAGGTTTTAAAATTTGGAAAACAAAGATGGGATGCAGAATTTATGCTTGGTGAGAATATATTGTTGGAGGTAGAGGAAATAAGAGATCTGGGGGTGATAGTGGATAAGGATCTAAAATTTAGGGGACACAGCAACAAAATTGTGAAGACAACACAAAGGCTTCTGGGAATGATGCGGAGGACACTGACGTGTAGAAGTAGGGAGATTCTTGTTCCATTGTATAAGGCTTTGATTAGGCCACACATGGACTGTTTTGCCCAGATTTGGTCACCGGGTTTTCAGAAGGATGAAAAGATGTTGGAAAGGGTCCAAAGGCAACTGACTAAGATAGTTTCTGACCTCTGGAATGTCGAGTATGTTTGAGAAGATGTAATTTGCAGAGTCTGGTTGACAGGAGGAAGAGTGGAAATATGATAGAGACCTACAAGTTATTAAGGGGTTGTTATAGGATCAATTGTGGAGAAGTTCTACAGAGAATAGTGGGAGAACCAGAGGTCATCCCTGGAAACTGTATAAAGAGGGTGTGAGTAGGGGAGTGAGAAGCAGGTGTTTTTCATGCAGAATAATAATAATAATAATAATAATATTATTATTATTATTATTATTATTATAAGGTGCAAAAAATCTTTCCAGCATTTTGAATCTATTCTCTCCTGGTCCATATTGTCGGAAAAAAGAGCAGGCCCAGATTCCTTCACAACGGTCTCCCACAGGGCTCTGTGTTATCTCCTTTACTCTTTAACATCTATGTGTATGACTTACCACATATCAGCTCAAGCAAGTATATGTACACTGATAACCTAGTGATCCTACATCAATCTACCTCCTTTGCCAACCTGGAATCAATCTTGAACATAGACCTGAACATTCTGGAAGAGTACATCAAGCAGTGATACTTGAAGCCAAATCCAACAAAAACCGTGTCCATAGTATTTCACCTCAAGAATGCAGAGGCAAATCAAGACCTCAACCTTTCTTTCTGTGGAAAAATGGTAGAACATGAGCCTGGACAGAACCTAACCTATAAAAGGCACAAAATTGAAACGAGAAACAATATCATTTCAAGGCTTGCTGGAACAACCTGGGTTTGTGGCGCAGAATCATTTTTATCAAGGTCATCTGCACTAGCCCTTGCATTCTCTGCAGCAGAATATTGTGCCCCTGTCTGGGAAAGAAGTGCAGATACTAACATTGTAGACACCCAGCTAAACTCTACCATGCACACAGTGGGTCAGTGAGAAGCACCCTTGTCTCCTGGCTGCCTGTTCTATCTAACATTCTCCACCAAACATACAGAAAAGACAAGCCTCGATTAAAGAATTTAATAAAGCAATGAGCAACCCACTCCTGTCCTTGCACCAGTCTCTCATAAATCCACCTAGTCTTCGCCTAAAATCTAGAAAGCCTTTTTGGTCCATGGACGAACTCTCTTCAGCTGCTTTGCCATCAACGCCTGACATGCGGAGAGAATACTGGTCCAACAATCTCTCAACAAACGGCTTCATGGTAGAAGATCCCTGTGCTCTGCAGCCTGGTTTTGCTCTTCCTATGAAGATTTGGTCATGAATAAACAAGATCAGAACTAACCAGGGCAGATGTGGCTACCTACTACATAAATGGAGGCTGTTAGACCACCCTTATTGTGATTGTTCTCCCGTGGCTCAGACAATTATTCATATTGTGAACGACTGCCCAAGGCACCAATTTCATGGTGATGGCCTACAGGACATCCACAAGGTGATGGATAAGGCTTTGGATTGGCGTTCCAATCCAAGGTTCTGTATTCTTTTGCCATAAGAATAAATAAATAAATTGCTTAAACTGTTCTAATGTGTGTGTGTGTGGGGGGGGATAAACTCTTTCTATAATCATAAAAGTGCCATATATTCACAACTGTAATCACATTATAAATACCAAAATAAAACTTCAACAGAATACCAATATTTGAGAAAAATCATCAGATAATAAAATAACATCATTGTGACTGAAAAATCAAATATCATTATTGATACTGACATCTTCAGACATTTAAACATTTAATGTATGCAGTCTTCTTATATCATGTGAAGCACTGTTCTGTAAACTTACAGAAATTTTCAAACATTAAATTTGTACTGATAAAAGAATAAATAACTATTGTCCTAAAAACATTTTCAACCAGGCATCACACAGAACACTTCTCAAATACAAGTGAGATTATCTTCACCAGAAATTGAATGGCAGAGATTTCATATTTAAATAGGGGGAAATATTTGGAGATGTTACTTTTGTTTCTCATGTATTGTGGTTATTTTATGCCCCCCCCCCCCCAACAGGCAAAAGTAAAGAAATAAGCTAAATTTATTTTTAAACCTGATTTTTAAAAATTCTCTAATTTTAGGTGATGTTCTCTGGGATCGTGACTATGGCTCTCCAGCTGTTGCTGTTTACTTATTAGAAAAGGAAGGACTAAAGCAGTTGCCCATCACCAGCATTGCTCTTGAAACTTTGGATCATCTTACTGATAAAATTTCTTCTCCTAATTGGAAACTTGAACTTTTAGAACCAACAGCAGAAACACGCCTGTTGTAAGTATTTCCATGGTATGAATGTAGAAAGCATTCACACACACACACAAAGAAAGGAGAAGCTTTACAATTCAAATTTCTTATATTGTATCTGTTGCATCTATCACTGATATCTGTTATATCTATTATTAACCAGTAACAGCACTCATGTAAAGCATGCTACATAAAAAAAAGGGGGGGATACCCTGATTAATCACTATGTGATTACAGTTTTCCTTGCTCCACCTTTCTGTCCTGCAACCAATTTTACCTCATTTAATTCATTAATAAACCTATCACATTACAGTCTCATATCAGAGGGAATATAATTAAGGATTAAATTTTACAATCCCTTCCCCATAGAAATATGGTAGGGGGATTATAAGAAACCTTAAAAAATTATCATTGAAACCCAATCAAAACTAGAAATTCACCTAATAAAGAAGTAATTTTTAAAAAAAATAATATTATTATTAACAGTTAAATCATTCTAAAACACTGATCTCCCTTATCACCTACTAAAAGCTATTAAATCCTTAAGAAATAACTGAAACATAATGATAAACACAACAGATAAAAGTGATGCAACAGTGATTATTAATAACTCCAGTTACCAGAACAATTAAACTATCATAAAAGCAAAAAAAAAAAAGAAGGGAAATAGATATATAACCTATTTCACTTTTTTTTTTTTTTTGTCTCATGTAAGAATATTGAAAGATATTTCAGTCATCAATCAGACAGGCATAGGAAGTGATCACAGAATAGTTAGAGGACAAATAACAGTAGAAGAAGAAGAAAATTACATGATAAAATAGAATAAAACAAAATATGTAACGATAAGTAATGATACATTAGTATCCAAAAAAAAAATTATACCAAGAAGAAATTGCAAAAAAATCATACAATCAAAGAAATAACATGAATGAAAACAAAAATCTTCAGATGGATAATATGCAGAAAAATCTTAATCTAATTATCATAAAAAGAATACATTCATTGGAGAAGGAAAAAGAAATACAGTAGAACTTGCAGAAATAAATAAAAACAATCCTAAAAAAATATTAAAGAAGATAAAAAAAAGTAGATAAAATGACACAAGAAACAATAGATAACAACAAAAATATGAAAGTATTGCGAAACAATCTCACACTAGGAAAATAACGTTAAGAGAAGATGGAATTACAATAGAAATGTTGAAAGCAGCAGGAGAAATATTAACTGAAGACCTGTAAAATCTGATAATTGGAAACTTGAACTTTTAGAACAAACAGCAGAAACATGCCTGTTGTAAGCATTCACACACACAATAAAAGCCTAAATCAGAGATATATATACCAAAACAGCTACAACAACGCTATCATGATGTTCTTGTTCAAAAAGGTAATAACAAAAAGAAACTAGAACTATAAGCTTGTGATCACAAAGTATATAAACTATTTATAAAAATAACAAACAGAATCACAAGATTATTGGATATTAGCCTAATGAACAAGGTGGATTCAGAAAGGGGTGTAGCAAAATCCACAGACATTGAATTAGCAAAGAGAAAACTGCAAAGAATACAATTTACCATTGTACCTAGGTTTTATAGATTATAAAAGTCTTCAACTCAGTTGAAAAACAAGCAATCCTAATAGCAATGAATAAACATGGAGTAAGCTTTAAAAAAAAAATGGAAGAAATTATATATGGCTAATAAATGTATGAAAAAGCAACTGCTAGAGTCCTTATAAATGAACACAGCAGCCTATTCCAAATAAATAAAAGAGTACACCAAAGAGATACCGTTTCCCCCTAATTATTTAATGCAGTATTAGAATATGCCCTGAGTGAATAGATTAGAGTGACAAAGGGATTAATATTAATGGTGAAAAAACTAAATCATTTATGACGATATCGTAGTAATAGCAAATAACAAAAGAGAACTAGAAGAAATGATGAATGAATTAAATACAGTATTGAATAAAGTAGGATTACATAAACTATAAAAAAATAAATAAAATAATGACAAATATTGAAGAAAACCAGATAACAGAAGAAACAAATAACAATAGATTGTAACAAAATAGAGCAAATACAAGAATATGTATACCTTCGTATAACCTTTACATTAGGAAAAAGAAGCATTTATGAAGAAATGAAAAGGAGACTTCGATAGCTTTTGGAAAACTGAAAAAATTCCTGTGCAGTAAAATAAAACCAATCTTTTGTATGGATAAGAGACATGGCCAATAACCAAACAAATAATGGACAGAATGAGGAAAACAGAGTGCAGAATGGAGAGAGCCATGCTAAACATCAAAGTTCAAGACAAAATAAGGAATGATGATATAAGAAATGAAACAAAAGAGTTGGATATAGAAAAGATTTTAAAATTAAAATGGGAATGGGCAGGACATATTGCATGGATGAATAGCAATAGATAGACAAAGAAAATGTCCATTGTGTGGTCTGCTGCCAGAACAGCAGCTGTAGTGTAAATAATGGACATGGTTTCCGTATTCTTCCAGACAGATATTAGCTGTTCGTCCTATTGTCCAAAGTATGTTAGTTTGCAAGATCAAGGTACTAGACATTAGGATGTTCTAAATGATGGAGAGAATCTTTGTGTAAATAAAGGGTAGCTAATTTTTGGTATGACTTGAAGAAGGTATGTATATTATCCATTTTAAGAAATCACGAATTTTTTTTCTTATGTGCTCTGGATGAAAAGGATGTCAGTGGATCTTTTGTGCTCTTGATTTTGGAGAATAGGCAGAGCGTTCTGTTGGTTTTGTGAAGGAGGAGATATGATTTGCTAAAAAGTGTCCCAGATGGGATTGATTTCAGTAGACATGCTGGTGTGGTCAGAGCATTTGGTTCTTTCTCTAAACATCAACATGAATGACTGACCAACTCGAAATCCATTCAAGTTCAATCCATCAGCCTTATATAAATCCTGCTGTCCTTCAAATTGAGTCCATATGATTCCTAATTGGAATTATATTTACAATATCTTGGATTATTTAAATAAAAGAGCCAATAGGCTTCGCTTCTGCGATGTAACATTATTTAAATTAAGGGGATATTAAATCCCACATTATTTCAAAGCTGAATAAGAAACTCAAAGATCGGAATCAAAGAGTTTCATGCCAAATATAGTAAACTATAAAAATTTCGGTGGATTGTAGCATAAGCTAACGCACATAGTTCAACACTAGGGCAACTCGTTGCAGAGGTGGGTAAAGTTCTGATCACTATTCTTAGTATTACCGATAATGTAAAACCCATCTCCTAGGAGATGTATGATGTTATACATTATGGTGGAAGGTCACTACCCAGACCGGTTTCGATCTTTATTGAGGTCTCATCAGTGAGTAGGTAGACCAGGTAATACTTAGGTTATAGCGAAAAGAACTTATATACTTTGCTATGCGAGTTGTCAAAAAAGGTGCACCCATAAATTACTTAAATAAAAGAGCCAATAGGCTTCTTGATGTAACATTATTTAAATTAAGGGGATATTAAATCCCACATTATTTCAAAGCCGAATAAGAAACTCAAAGATCGGAATCAAAGAGTTTCATGCCGAATATAGTAAACTGTAAAAATTTTGGCAGATTGTAGCGTAAGCTAACCTACCTTTGCAACGAGTTGCCCTAGTGTTGAACTATGTGCATTAGCTTATGCTACAATCCGCCAAAATTTTTATAGTTTACTATATTCGGCATGAAACTCTTTGATTCCGATCTTTGAGTTTCTTATTTGGCTTTGAAATAATGTGGGATTTAATATCCCCTTAATTTAAATAATCTTGGATTATATTTATTTCTGCAATATCATGCTTCAAAGGAAAAGCTTGCTGTCAAGGTACAGAAATACTTAAATGTTTTGCTAAGTTAATATACAGATTTCTTTTTTTTTTTGGGGGGGGGAGGGAATAGCATAAAAAATATGAAATTAACTGGTGACAAGTGTCTAGCTTTCATGTGTTTAAAGCCTGAAATGCAGGAGCATAAATATCAATATTAAAATAGCTACTCTGCCATAATTTTTCCAGTGAACCTCATCCTTAAGACCTTTACTGAACATAAGTTTAGTAAGGGGCTTCAGGATGAAGACTCCAAGCAGCTCCACATACACCATCCATCTCGTTGATGGTCTACCCCTTCCTCTTTTTCCAGGAACCTTACCTTCTATTATTGTTCTGAGAAGTCATCCTTTCGATGTGTCCAAAATATTTTAACGTTCTTCTGAAAATATCCTTGAGGAGCCTTAAAGTTCTACTGATCTTTTCTAACACCCATTCATTTGTACACCTTTCAGTATATGATATCCTCAACAGCCTTCTGTTACACCACATCTCAAAAGCAGCTATCCTTTTCTTATCTGACTTCTTTAGGATCCAAGTCTCCCATCCATAAGTTGCTGTTGGAAAAAACAACTGTATCCAAAATCCTCAACTTTGCTCCCTCGAAGATAGATCCATCCTTCAAGATTTTAGACAAGTCTTTGACTGTTGTTTTAGCCATGCCTAAGCTTCTTCTGAAGTCTTCTAAACAGCAATTCTTCACATTAATAATGGATCCTAGTACTCAAACTTGCTGACTTCTTCAATTCTTTCTCCATTAAGGTACACTTGTTTCTCGAGAGCTTCCCTGTCTACATTTCCTTTGAAAACCATAATCTTTATCTTGCTAGGATTGAGCTGAAGTACTCTGTTATTACTGATCTTGTTAACTTTATCAAGAATTTGTCCTAGTTCTTACTTGTCATTACAGAGGAGTATTGTATCATCAGCATACCTCAGATTACTGATCCATCTACCACCTATTCTAATTCCTGTCTTGAGCTCATCCAATGCTTAATGCATGATGTCCTCAGCATAGATAGACAAGTAAGGAGAAAGTAAACATTCTTGCCTAACTCCCTTTCCAACCTGAAGCCAATCAGTTAATCCAATACCTATTCTTACTGGTATTGGATTAACCAGTTCTTACCAATATCTGTTCTTACCCTGTACAAGTTAGCTATCAACCTGATAGTATGTTAAGGAAAACTCATTCTTTTTCATTACTTCCCACAGTTTCACATGCTGAACACAATCAAAATCATTAGAGTAATCTAAGAACCACATTACCAGAGGGAGTTTAAATTCTTTATATTTTTCTATGATATGTCCGAGGCAAAAGATCTGATCTCTGGTTTTGTTACCTTTTTTGAAACTTGCTTGTTTCTCGGGCATCTCTGCCTCAACTTTGGCCTCAATTCTATTTAGCATGATCTTCATTAAAATGTTGCTTGCATGAGTGATTAAACTAATAGTTCTATAGTTCTATATCTCCCTTCTTATGTAGTGATATGAAAACTGACTTCTTCCAGTCTCTAGGCCATGATCCTGTCTTCTATATTCTTGTAATCAATCTATGAAACACTCTCATCCCTCCATCCCATGTGGCCTTAACTAGCTCTTCTATGATTCCCTCTGCACCTGGGGCCTTATTGCTGTTAAGCTGCTTAACTGCCCTTTCAACTTAATGCCTAAGTGGAGGAGGTTCCAAATAAAAATTTTCCTGGTGAGAGGGCTCCTCCAAATTTTCTTTAAAATATATCCTCTCTGTTATACAGTTCCTCACAGTATTCTTTCCATCCTTTTTATTTCCAGTTCTTCTCTTAGTACTGCTTCATTCTTGTCTTTGATGACATTCAATTTTTGAATTTTTTCATTTTTCAATTCAATTTTTGGTCTTAGGTAGGAGGTAGATGAATGAGTAGTATTAATGAGCATGAGCTGCAAAAAGAAAATGTTGTGGAGGGCATGTAAGAAGAAAGGTGACTACCTAACTCGTGAAGGGCACAAGGACCAGGCAAGAAAGAAATGTAAGGAAAAATCATATTATGAGAAGAAATTAGATGAACAGGCAAACTGAAACCTGAAAGAGTTTTTGTTGTGTGGCTAGGAGGGAATGACTATTGAGGTATAACTTTAATGAGGGCAGATAGTAGATGGACAAAATTGTTGAGCTTGTAAATGCTCATTTTTCAAGTTTGTATGATAGTGAAGATATTATTGTGACAGGGACTGATTGTGAAAACAGAGGTTGAAGAAGTAGAGGTACTTAGTATATAAGGTATCTATAAACTGCACACTTAGAATGGTGTGCAGTTTATAGATATCATCATCAAATTCCTGACATGTACCCTCAAGGGGTATACAGGATATGATAGTACTACATGAAAAACCTACATCATTACTAACTTCCTATCTACAATTTTCCTCCAAATCAATCTGTTACCTGTCAAGACACCAACATATCAGATCTTAGATTTCTGTCTTCTGAGGCACTTTTTTTCATCCTTTCACCCCACTTTAAGAAAATTGGTTTGAACACTGTCTTGTATACAGTTAATTTAGTGTTTTGACTAATTTCTCTCTTATTCCATATAAATTTATTCAGTTGACTTCCTACCATACCAGCTTTGTTGATTCTGTTGTCTATTTTAATATTTAATTTACCATCTTCATTCGTAAAAATTGTGCCTAGGTAGCTGAAATGTTTTACTTGTTCTATAGGTTCTCCATTCACAATGCAGTTGGTATTTTCAATGCTTCTGCCTGTTTTCATTGTCTCTGTCTTGTTATCACTGAGCTTCATACCATATCTATTACAATAGTTATTCAATTTAGTCTAGTAAACTTGCAAACTTGTACTGGATTTATTTAGAAATATAACATCATCCACATAAATAAAGAGTTGAGATTAGCATCTCCGATTTTGATATCAGGTGTAATACCACTTTCCTTCGTAATGTGATCCATATAGATAATGAATAACAGAGGGGATAATGTAAATGCTTGTCTGACACCAGATTTAACATTAAACAATCTTCCTGTACTTCCTTCAATTCTGACTGCTGATTTACAACTCAGATGAAGACTAAATCTTGCTTGATATAATGTTCCATTGACACCATATAGCTGTAGCATTTTGAATAGCTTTTCTCTTGGCAGTCATATGCTGTTTTCAGATCTACTAAACTTAAATACATCATCATCATCATCAAATTCCTGCTATGTACCCTCAAGGGGTGTACAGGATATGACAGTACTACATAAAAAAATTACATCATTACTAACTTCCTATCTACAATTTTCCTCTAAATCAGTCTGTTACTTGTCAAGACTCCAACATTATCAGATCTTATATTTCTATCGTCTAAGGCACTTTGTACCGTATCAATCCACCTATATCTTGGTCTTCCTCTGGGTCGTTTTCCTGCCAACCTGGTAGAGAACACTTGTTTTGCTAATCTTTCCTCTCCCATTCTATTTAAGTGACCATACCACCTGAGATTAGCTCTGCTAATGCATTCCTGGATGCTGACAATGTCAAGTTCTTTCCTAATATCCTCATTTTTAATATGATATTGCCATTGATGCCATCTGTTCACGCCTCTAATCTTTCTCAGGACTCTCATATCTGCGGTCTCTAGTCTTTGGTCAAGTGTTTTACTTCTGACCCAGCTCTCAGATCCATAAGTTAAAACTGGTTTGAACACCGTCTTGTATACAGCTAATTTAGTGTTCCGACTAATTTCTCTCTTATTCCATATGAATTTATTCAATTGACTTCCCACCATACCAGCTTTGCTGATTCTGTTGTCTATTTCTATATTTAATTTACCATCTTCAGTAAAAATTGTGCCTAAGTAGCTGAAATGTTTTACTTGTTCCACAGGTTCTCCATTCACAACACAGTTGACATTTTCAATGATTCAGCCTATTTTCATTGTCTTTGTCTTTTTATTGCTGACCTTCATACCATATCTATTACAACAGCTATTCAATTTAGTCAGAGAATCTTGCAGACTTGTAGCGGATTTATTTAGAAGTATAACATCATCCGCATAAAGCAAAGAGCTGACATTAACATCTCCAATTTTGATATCAGGTTTAATACCACTTTCCTTCGTAATGTGATCCATATAGATAATGAATAACAGAGGGGATAATGTACATCCTTGTCTCACACCAGATTTAACATTAAACCATCTTCCTGTACTTCCTTCAATTCTAACTGCTGACTTACAACTCAAATAAAGACTAAGTATTGCTTGATATAATGCCACATTGACACCATATAACTGCTGCATATTGAATAGCTTCTCTCTTGGCACCTTGTCATATGCCTTTTCCAAATCAACAAAACTTAAATACAGATCTTTGTTATATTCCCATGCTTTCTCGACTATTTGGCGTAAAGTGAAGATCTGATCCTGACAGCCTCTATTTGGCCTGAATCCAGCTTGTTCTTCACCAAGCTTTTCTTCCACAATTCTTCTCAACCGTTTCTCAAGTATACTGGCATAGATCTTGCCAGGAACACTCAGTAGGGAAATACCTCTGTAATTCTCACATTCAGTTTTATTTCCCTTTTTATATATGGGTACTATGAGAGCTCTACTCCAATCATCGGGAATTCGTCCCTCTGTCCATGCTTTCTGAACTATGCAGTGCAGCCACTGTAAGACTTTTATACCACCATACTTCAGCATTTCTGGTCGAATATCATCTACTCCTGCTGCCTTTCTACATTTCAAGCCTTTGATGGCTTTTTCTACTTCAAGTATGGATATGTATTCCTGACTGCATGCCTGGTCAGTGTTTTTTATCACTGTGCTGTCATCACTGCTTGTTTCATTTAGCAGTTTTTCAAAGTAATTACTCCATACTTCAAGGATATCTTTTTCTCCTGTTTTCATGTCACCTTTATCATCTCTAACTCCTTTTACAGCACTCTTTCCTCCATTCCTAAGCTTCTTCAACAACCTCCAGAATATTTTGCCACCTTCTTGATATTTATTTTCTATATTCTTGCCAAAGTCCTCCCATGACTTTTGTTTAGCTAGTTTTACACACAGTTTAGCTTTCTTACATTTGTCTCTGTATTCTGTAAGAGTAAAAGCTGACTTATTTGCCAGGAACTTTTGATATGCTTTCTTCTTTTCCTTCACTGACTCTTTAACTTCCTGTGTCCACCAGGGAGTTCTGATTTTTTTATCCTTGCACACAACCTCACCACATGCCGCTCTGGCAGAATCAATCACTGATTTCTTCAGAGTTTGCCACTGAATCTTCAAGGTTTGATTTCTGTTCTCAAACTCTTTCATTTTTCCTTCAATAATCTTTGTGTATTTTAGTCTACAGTTCACATCTGAGAGCTGCTCAACTTTTATTCGCTTTAAAACTTTCTTGCATGTTATTCTTTTCAAATATGAAATTCAATTTTATCCTGCTCAAGACTAAATAGTGATCACTTCCAATTTCAAATCCTCTATACACTCTGGTGTCCTGCACCAGGGAGAAAACATCACTATCAACAATAACATAGTCAATGAAACTTTTCTTATTCCTAGCCTCTTCTCTCCATGTGAATTTGTGCACATTTTTATGTTGGAACATGGTGTTAGTAATAACCAGTCCATGTCCTGAGCAGAAATCCAACAGATATTTGCCATTATTATTAGCTTTGCTCTTTTCTCCAAATTTTCCCAAAATATTTTTGTATGTCTCACAATCATTTCCTACTCTGCTATTTAGATCCCCAACAAGGACCAACTTTTCGTTTTTCATTGTGTCTGTTGCTTTTTCTAAAGCCTCAAAAAATTCCTTCACTTCTACCTTAGTAGAACCTTCTGTGGGACCATAGGCATAAATAAGTCTCATTGTCCAGTTCCCCATTCTCATATTTGCCCACATTACTCTACTTGAGACTGACTGCCATTCAAGAAGATTAGCCTCGTATTTTGTGTTGAATACTATGGCTACTCCTTCTTTTCCTTGATTGTCATTGCCTGAATATAACATTTTGTATTTATTGCTCAGAAAGATCTCACCAGTTTTGGTCTTTTTTGTTTCAGTCACCCCTATTATGTCGATCTGGTACTTATCTAATTCCTCAGCTAGCTCCATTTCTTTGCCATTCAGGCTTCTTACGTTGATAGTACCGATCTTTAACTCTGGTGATGTAGAGCTGGGGTTTGTTTTCAGATTTGTTCCAGTAGCTGACTTTTCGCTGTTCGCCCTGGTTCCCTGGCGAAAACAACGGGGGCCTTGTTTAACCGGGCGACGCCCCAGCCGGCATGAAATTTTGTCATGTTGTACCATCATTTTTTATTTTGGTTTAACCAATAAGAATACAATTTGGTCAGCTAAATCCCAAATTGCCAGCCCATCCTCGTTCGTTCCGTATCAAAGTAGATACCCAACAGGGTGCACCACAAGAAGGTGAGGATTGGACATTAGGTCAGAAGCCCTGGTCGGTTCTCCGCATTCCTTTAAAGGCTATGTGGAGGTCTCCTCTCAGTTATACAGCTTTGACCCTTAAGTACCCCTTAAATACAGATTTTGTTATATTCCCATGATTTTTCAACTATTCATTGTAAAGTGAAAATCTGAGTCTGAGAGCCTCTATTTGGCCTGAATACAGCTTGTTCTTCACCAAGCTTCCCTTCTATAATCCTTTCAACTGTTTCTCAAGTATACTTGCATAAATCTTACCAGGAACACTCAGTAGGGAAATACCTCCGTAATTCTCATTCAGTTTTATTTTCCTTTTTGTATTTGTTCTAGTAGCAAGGCTTATACGTTGGTCATACATAACTGGTAATTAGTTTACGGAATTAACAACGCATATAAAGTATATTAATTAAAGGTAACTTTAATAAATAACTTCTATATTTCAGCAACGTCACGTTGCCATCTTCAGGAACATAAAGATATGTTATGTGCATGCAGGCACTAACAAAAGCAAATAAAGAAGAAAGCAAGAAACTAATATTGTTCCTAAAGTCCTAATGGTGGGCTAATTTGGTTGACTTGGCAGTTGGGCTGAAGTTCTCAAAATGTAAGTCTCCCAAATTTGGGGTAGTTTCGTGCACCCAAATTTGTTGAGGTTAGGAACGTGTTTTAGAGCTGCTGAAGATTCCTTGAATAATCTCTCGTATTTAAACTTGCTGCGGTGTATTATTTTTGTTTTCTTCCAACGAATTCTATGGTCGGTATCTAAGGCATGGTCTGCCAGCCCAGAGCAGCTGTACTGGTGGAACCGGATGTAGTCTTTGTGTTCTGAAATCCTGATATTTGTTGTTCTGCCTGTTTGGCCAAAGTAGGACAATTTGCAGCTGCAAGGGACCTGGTATACACCAGGTAGGTCTAGGGGAAGTGGTTGGTCTTTGGTAGAGCTGATAAGGGATGCCAACTTTTTATATGGTCTGTAACAGGAAGTAAGGTCATATTTTCTGAGGATATTGGTTATTTTCTCAGAGGTGCCCTGGATGTAGGGGATGGTGATAGATTTGATGTAATCTTTATTGTGGAGGGGGGGGGTTGTGGTTTACTGGTTTTAGTATTTTTTTTGGATTTTTTTGGGGTTATAGCCATTGGCTAAGAAAGTGTTGTGGATGTGGTTTAGTTCAGTAGTTAGGGCCTTGTCATCTGAGCAGATTAATTTTGCCCTGTTATATAGTGTTTTTTATAACCCCATATTGTTGTGAGTGGGGGTGGTGGGATTGCTGGTGAATGTATCTGCCAGTGTGGGTGGGTTTTCTGTAAACAGAGAAAACCAAAGATCCATCAAGCTGGCGGGTGATTAAAGTGTCTAGGAACCAACACCCCAAAGTCCAGTTCACCTTAGAAAAAGAGGAAAACAACACCCTCCCCTTCTTGATGGATCTTTGGTTTTTCTCTGTTTACAGAAAACCCACCCATACTGGCAGATACATTCACCAGCAATCCCCCCCCCCCTCACAATAATATGGGGTTATAAAAACACTATATAACAGGGCAAAATTAATTTGCTCAGATGACAAGGCCCTAACTACTGAACTAAACCACATCCACAACACTTTCTTAACCAATGGCTATAACCCCAAAAAAATCCAAAAAATACTCAAACCAGTAAACCACAACCCCCCCTCCCCCCATCCACAATAAAGATTACACCAAATCTGTCACCATCCCCTACATCCAGGGCACCTCTGAGAAAATAACCAATATCCTCAGAAAATATGACCTTACTTCCTGTTACAAACCATATAAAAAGTTGGCATCCCTTATCAGCTCTACCAAAGACCAACCACTTCCCCTAGACCTACCTGGTGTATACTAGGTCCCTTGCAGCTGCAAATTGTCCTACTTTGGCCAAACAGGCAGAACAACAAATATCAGGATTTCAGAACACAAAGACTACATCCGGTTCCACCAGTACAGCCGCTCTGGGCTGGTAGACAATGCCTTAGATACCGACCATAGAATTCGTTGGAAGAAAACAAAAATAATACACCGCAGCAAGTTTAAATATGAGAGATTATTCAAGGAATCTTCAGCAGCTCTAAAAAACGTTCCTAACCTCAACAAATTTGGGTGCATGAAACTACCCCAAATTTGGGAGACTTACATTTTGAGAACTTCAGCCCAACTGCCAAGTCAACCAAATTAGCCCACCAGAGGGCACCATTAGGACTTTAGGAACAATATTAGTTTCTTGCTTTCTTCCTCATTTGCTTTTGTTAGTGCCTGCATGCACATACCATATCTTTATGTTCCTGAAGATGGCAACGTGACGTTGCCGAAATATAGAAGTTATTTATTAAAGTTACTTTTAATTAATATACTTTATATGCGTTGTTAATTCCGTAAACTAATTACCACTTTTTGTATTTGGGTACTATAAGAGCGCTACTCCAATCATCTGGAATTTGTCCCTCTGTCCAGGCCTTCTGAACTATGCATTGAAGCCACTATAAGACTTTTATACCTTCATACTGGAGCATTTATTTTCAGATATCATTTATTCCTGCTGCCTTTCCACATTTCAGGCTTTTGATAGGTTTTTTCTACTTCATGGATATGTATTCCCGATTGAATGCTTGTTGAGTGTTTTTTTGCCACTGTGCTTTTTGATTCATTTAGCAGTTTTTCAGAGTGCAACTGAATATCAGCTACTCACCACATTTAAACCATAAAATTGGCAACTCTTATCCATTCACCTAAGGACAAATTCTCTCCTTTATCACATCCAGAAGCGTATGAAGTGACGCAGCTTAGTATGGACAGACAGGAAAAATTGCTGACATCCACCATGGAAAACATAAAAAAATCAATTTGGTACTATTGTTATGGCAAGTCGGAACTAGCTGACCATGCCTTGGATATCCCTTCACAGAGGATCAAATGGAAGAAACAAAAGTGCTACACAGGAGTCATTATGAGTCAGAGAGATTGGTTTCAGAATCAGCAGCTGCTTTAAAGCATTCCCCAAACCTCAAATGGTATGGCTGTATCAATTTACTAAAAATCTGGGAAACAGTCATTTCAAGATCAAATTAATACTTGTTTTCTCTATGTAAGTGCTATGCAAGATTAAATTGATCCATGCTATATTCATGTTTTCCTCATTGTCATCTACTCATCTTGCTCTTTCATCGTTTTCTCTATAAAAACTCATTTATTTCCAACCTGCTATTTTGTGCTGTGCCTGAAGGCTGAGATAGTAACATTTATGTACCCATTTGCCTGCATTAGATGCACAGATGCATGGTTCTGTTTTTCATCTGATACATTTTTAATTTACAGAAAAGATACTTGCCACATGCATAGCATTGAAACAGAATCCTGCTATAGAAACTTGCTACAGAGTCCTCTACTATGCTATAAAATGTAGTTATCAAATCTTAGTTAGCTGGGAAACAGGATTTTGGTTAACTCTGAAGTATGGTGGTTACCTAATGGAAACAAAGAGTGATTCTGCATACAAGCAGAATCACTCTTTGTTTCCATAAGAGTGTTTCAATAGACAAATAGCTCATTCAGAACATCTGTACATATCATATTAGCAACCCAAAGTCAGTCAGACTAACTGAAAGCTAAATATAATATACAGGGTGTTCGGGATAAATTTGACAGTTTCGTAAGGAAAAAGAAAATCTTCTTTGTATCTATTAAATTTGATGAATTGACAAAAAAACATTACAGGCAGAGTTAATTACAATACTATCAACAAGATTTACTCAAAATAACCACCATTAGCATCGATCACAGCTTCAATTCTGCTTCGGAACCTCGAACAAGCTGATGCTACAGTCTCCCTGGGAAGGGCTGCAAAAACTGTTTTAATTTTATCCATTAACTGGGCTTTTGTATTACTGGAAGTGCGATTGGTGTCTTTTTCAACTGCACCCCATACAAAATAATCCATGGGGTTAAGGTCTGGGGAGTTTGGAGGCCAAACATTTGGACTGGTGAAGTCGTAGAAATTTTCAGACAACCATTTTTGACTTTTCCCAGAGGTGTGGCAAGGGGCCGAATCCTGCTGCCATACATACGGCCTACCATTGGCTACCCTTGTTATCCAGGGCTTGACTACAGTTAGCAACTCCACGAACAAAGCCCGAATTCCAATGCCAGGGTTCTTCAACACCACCTGTTCCTGCAGATTTGCGAGGAATTCTGCTGTACGAACGCAATCAGATCGTCTGCTAGGGATCTTTCTTCTTGCTACATCCTCGTAGTCACCATTGCAAGTCTCTAGTTCATGCCTGATTGTTTTTACTGTATTCAGGGAGCATTGGGCAGCAGTCGTAATATCCTTATTTTGATGGCGGGCACGAATCATCATGATACAAGTTATTCTCTTCCATGATTCAGGTGGGTTCCAGCTATCCATCCTTTCTGACATCTTGTATATGAATGAAGAAGGGTCCAAACTTTTAAATGAAGAGAAGTGTGTGTTAATACATGTAACTTACGGAAAAATATAATTAATTATAAATATGTCAAATTTATCCCGAACACCCTGTATATTCACAAAAATCCCTATTTAAATACAAAAATTATAATAACAGAATTAACTCACGTAACATATTATTTATTAGTAGAATTTCTGCATTAGTATCACCGGCATCTTCAGTACATGTAAAAAGCTAATTAAACAATAACTGACAATTCCAAAAGGCACCACCTAAATAGCTAATGTAAAATAATTAAAAACGGTCATTAAATTTTTAAATTTCTTAACTTATTTTAAAAAAATATAAATAAAATAAAATAAAGAAAATTCTACTAATAAATAATATTTTACGTGGGTTAATTCCGTTATTATAATTTTAATTAATATGTCTACTCACGGTACAAAAAGTTACTTACTGAAACTTTTTTGTACCTTGCCATTGAAAAGCTACGTCTGGCTTTGCCCTCTTTTCATTGGTTAAACATAGCATATGCAGTTTTGCAGATGGCAACATCAGTGTTTGCCTCACAGTAATTCAGCATCGTTTCTGTTCCTGGCTGTTTTAATGCAATGTAGTCATGAATAATGTGAAATATATCTGATGATATAGTATAGAGTATCTCTTATTATAATAGAAAGTGTGTGGTGATAATCTCTTACATTGTTTTGTAGCTGAGTGATAGTCCTGTAAGTTACCTTTAAAGCTGTGATGATTTTAATTGCACATCAGGATGTTATTTTGTGGATATTTCCATAGAGTTCAAAAGCTCATTGGCAAAGATACACACTGCCCACATACCTTTTCTTCTTGTTCACTGACGTTGCACTCACAACTAAATATGTGAATTCATTTCACTCATTTTTCACTCTCCAGCAAAAAAAAAAAAAAAAAAAAAAAAAAAAGTTAGTTTTCATCCTTGCTAATCACACTCTTACACAACTTGCTGGAGTAAATCCCAATACTTCTCCACTCCTATCATATAGTGAAAAATTGCTTCTGCATCAATTCTATAATCCCCTCCGCTTAGTGATGTATACACACTGGTTGGAAAGAAGGTGACACCATAATGTGAGAAACAAACGGCCATGGCACCTATCTTAATAAGATGTAGGACCTCTTTTTGCTGCGATGACTGCTGTAATCCTATGGGGCATACTTTCCACAAGCATATAATAGCGATTAATGGGAATTTTAGGTCATTCTTCCTATAGGTTTGTAACAAGGTCTTGGACTGTTGTGGGGGCAGATGTCCCCTTGACCACGTGTGACACTGCAGTTCATTCCACAGATGTTCGATAGTGTTGAGATCATGGGTCTTTGGAGGCTAGTCAAGCATGGTGATGTTCATGTCCACAAACCAAGCAGTTACAGCAGCAGCAGCCTTATGACATGGTGCATTGTCTTGATGAAAGAGACACTGGTCAATTCCATAGAAACGTCACAAAGTAGGAAGCATTACATTGTCCAAAATGTTCAGATACCTCTCAGAGTTCATTGTTCATAGCACCACAAAAAAAGGTTTTGGGCCAAACTGGGAAAAACAGAACCATATCATCACACCGCCACCTTCAAATTTTGTAGTTGGGTTTATACACTATGGTAAGAGATGTTTCGCCACACAAGTGCTCATCCATAGGCTTGGTAGAAGGTGTAGCATGATTTGTCACTCATAACACAGCATTCCAAGCTTCCATGTACCACCATACATGCTCTTTGCACCACTGAAAACGAGGCTGCATGTTAGTTAGTAATGTAGGACTTGCATATTCTGTCGTACCATGGAAATCCATGTTGTGAGTCTCGGATCTGAATGTTTTTGTGTGGATTCATGTTCCAGTTGTTGCCCAGAACTCTGCATTCAACATGTTGGTGGTCAAATGTCAGCTTTCACATATTATCCTTTGTAGCACCCTATGGTCACATTCAGTGATTGTGGTGAGTCATCCATTGCAGGTAGTACTTGCAATTCACTCCCTGCACTTCAATCTCAGTATGATATCGCTGATTGTTGACCTGGGATGTCCCAATTTGTCAACAATTTGCCAAACAGATATACTGTACCTCTTTCCAACATCATCAGTTCCCTTCTCACAGCCATTTCACCCATACACGGTTGCACTGACTAAGGAGCATCATTTGCCTCCAATTTATATTGTCTACAAACACATGACTCATTACATGGCACATTGCACCTTGACCATTGGGGATGTCCAGTGACTTTTTTCCAAGCAGTGTATATTGCTGTTGTATCTCCTCTTTTCCATTTATTTCCCAAATTTTATAACCCACAAGTCTTTCTGTTTAATAGAGTAGAAAGGTTTAGGAATCTATCATGCCAAGAGAAGAGCAGACTCATTGACAGTTAGAGGGAGGGAATGCTGGTTAAGGAAAGGTGTAGTGTGTTGGAAGAATGCTGAAGATTGTCTGGTATTCTGATTGGTAGGTTAACTACTTGTGACAGGTCATGACTCACGGCAAATGATTCTTCTTCCCTTCTGGCTTGATATGTAAAATTAGAGAAGAAAACCAGTTTGTGTCATGAACATTAATTTCTCCTAAGGACACAATCTAACAATTTGGTATGAAATCAACTTTTTGGGATAAGTAGTCAAAGACAGCAGCATAGTTATAAATTATGGGAGAAATATAGACAACAAATGAAGACTATAAAGTGAGGTAAGAAAATCTTGAACTAAAGCAGATTTAAAAAAATAAAAAAAACGCATAAATTCCATGTTGGATAGCCCTTGGAAAGTAATATCAGATTCAACAAAAACACATACTCCTTCATTTTTTGCAGAATACAATCATGCAACATTATCATCATCAAATTCCTCCCATGTACCCTCAAGAGATGTACAGGATATGATAGTACTACATGAAAAATTTACATCATTACTAACCTCCTATCTACAATTTTCCTCCAAATCAGTCTGTTACTGGTCAAGACTCCAATATTATCAGATCTTATATTTCTATCGTCTAAGGCACTTTTTACCATATCAATCCAACTATATTTTGGTCTTCCTCTGGGTTGTTTTCCTGCCAACCTGGCAGAGAACCCCTGTTTTGCTAATCTTTCCACTCCCATTCTGTTTAAGTGACCATACCACCTCAGATTAGCCCTGCTAACCCATTCCTGGATGTGAACAATGTCAAGTTCTTTCCTAATATCCTCATTTTTAATATGATATTGCCATTGATGCCATCTATTCATTCCTCTAATCTTTCTCAGGACTCTCATATCTGCAGTCTCTAGTCTTTGGTCAAGTGTTTTACTTCTGACCCAGCTCTCAGATCTATAAGTTAAATCTGGTTTGAACACTGTCTTGTATACAGCTAATTTAGTGTTCCAACTAATTTCTCTCTTATTCCATATTGATTTATTCAGTTGACATCCACCCATACCAGCTTTGTTGATTCTGTTGTCTATTTCAATATTTAATTTACCATCTTTACTAAAAATCGTGCCTAAGTTGCTGAATTGTTTTACTTGTTCCACAGGTTCTCCATTCACAACGCAGTAAACATTTTCAATGATTCTGCCTATTTTCATTGAAGTTGTCTTGTTATTGCTGACCTTATACCATATCTATTACAACAGTTATTCAATTTAGTCAGGGAATCTTGCCGACTTGTAGCGGATTTATTTAGAAGTATAACATCATCCGCATAAAGCAAAGAGCTGATATTAGCATCTCCAATTTTGATATCAGGTTTAATACCACTTTCCTTCATAATGTGATCCACATAGATAATGAATAACAGAGGGGATAATATACATCCTTGTCTGACACCAGATTTAACATTAAACCATCTTCCTGTACTTCCTTGAGTTCTAATTGCTGACTTACAACTCAAATAAAGACTAAGTATTGCTTGATATAATGCCCCATTGTCACCATATAACTGTACCATATTGAATAGCTTCTTTCTTGGCACCTTGTCATATGCTTTTTTCCAGATCTGCAAAACTTAAATATAGATCTTTGTTATATTCCCATGATTTTTCAACTATTTGTTGTAAAGTGAAAATCTGATCCTGACAGCATCTATTTGGCCTGAATACAGCTTGTTCTTCACCAAGCTTTTCTTCCACAATCCTTCTCAACCGTTTCTCAAGTATACTTGCATAAATCTTACCAGGAACACTCAGTGCAGAAATACCTCTATAATTCTCACATTCAGTTTTATTTCCCTTTTTATATATATCGGTACTATGAGAGCTCTACTCCAATCATCGGGAATTCTCCCTCTGTCCAGGCCTTCTGAACTATAGTGCAGCCACTGTAAGACTTTTATACCTCCATACTTCAGCAATTATGCTCAAATATCATCCACTCCTGCTGCCTTTCTACATTTCAAGCCTTTGATGGCTTTTTCTATTTCAAGTATGGATATGTATTCCTGACTATATGGCTGTTGTGGGTTTTTTACCACTGTGCAATAACTGCTTGTTTCATTTAACAATTTTTCAAAGTAATTGCTCCATACTTCAAGAATATTTTTTTCTCCAGTTTTCATGTCACATTTATGATCTCTAATTTCTTTTACAGCACTTTTTCCTCTATTTCTGAGCTTCATCAACAACCTCCAGAATATCTTGCCACCTTCTTGTTATTTATTTTCTATGTGCTTACCAAAGTCTTCCCATGGTTTTTCTTTAGCTAGTTTTACACAGTGTTTAGCTTTCTTACATTTGTCTCTGTATTCTCTAAGAGCACAAGCTGACTTATTTGCTAGTAACTTTTGATATGCTTTCTTCTTTTCCTTCACTACATCTTTAACTTCCTGTGTCCACCATGTTGCTCTGATTTTTCTATCCATGCAGACAACCTCACCACATGCCTCTCTGGCTGAATCAATCAGTTTTCTTCAAAGCTTGTCACTGAATCTCCAAGATTTGATTCCTTTTCTCAAATTCTTTCATTTTTTCTTGAATAATATTTGTGTATTTTAGTCTACAGTTCACATCTGAGAGCTGCTCAACTTTAATTCGCTTTGAAACTTTCTTACATGTTTTTCTTTTCAAAATGAAATTCAGTTGTATCCTGCTCAAGACTAAATAGTGATCACTTCCAATTTCAAATCCTCTGTACACTCTGGGGTCCTGAAACAGGGAGAAAAGAACACTATTGACAATAACATAGTCAGTGACACTTTACTTATTCCTTTCCTCTTCTCTCCATGTGAATTTGTGCACATTTTTTGTTGGAACATAGTGTTAGTAATAATCAATCCATGTTCTGAGCAGAAATCTAACAGGTATTTGCCATTATTATTAGCTTTGCTCTTTTCTCCAAATTTTCCCAAAATATTTTTGTATGTCTGACAATCTTTTCCTACTCTGCTATTTAGATCCCCAAAAAGGACCCACTTTTCCTTTTTCATTGTGTCAGTTGCTTTCTCTAAAGCCTAAAAAAATTCCTCCATTTCTACCTTAGTAGAACCTTCTGTGGGACCATAGGCACAAATAAGTCTCATTGTCCAGTTCCCCATTCTGATATTTGCCCACATCACTCTACTTGAGACTGCCTGCCATTCAAGAAAATTAGCCTGATATTTAGTGTTGAATATTATGGCTACTCCTTCTTTTCCTTGACTGTCATTGCCTGAATATAACATTTTGTATTTATTGCTCAGAAAGATCTCACCAGTTTTTTGCTTTTTCGTTTCAGTCACCCTTATTATATTGATCTGGTACTTATCCAATTCTAGCTCCATTTCTTTGCTATTCAGGCCTCTTATGTTGATAGTACTGATCTTGAACTCTGATGATATTGAGTTGGGTGCATTTGATGATTTGTTCCAGTAGCTGACTTTTCTCTGGTTCCCTGACAAAAACAACGGGGGGCCTTATTTAACCGGGCGACTCCCCCAGCAGGCATGAAATTCTTTCATGTTGTACCATCATTTCTTTTGGTTTAAGCCTATAAGAATACAATTTGGTCGACTAGTTCCCAAATTGCCAGCCTATCCTCGTTCATTAGTATCCAGGTAGATGCCTAACAGGGTGCACCACGAGAAGGTAAGGATTACACATTAGGTTATTCTCGTAGATAAGCTTATAAGAAAATCTCCAAACCTCAACAAATTTGATTGTATGAGACTGCTCCAAATTTGGGAGGTTTACATCATCAGATCTTCAGCCCAATGGCCAAGAACACCTACATTGCCCGCTAGGAGTCCCCATCAGAACTTTTAGGAGAACAATAGCGTCATCACTTCATTCTCAGTTACTGTGTTGTACTACCTATGTGCACGTGCCTTTTTTGTAAGTTCCTTTTTAAGATGGCAACGTGGCATTGCCGAAGTATAATTTAATTTATATTCTTATCTACGTTGTCAATTCCTTAAGTGATTTAGTTAGTTTGACATTAGGTCAGAAACCCTGGTCGGTTCTCTGCATTCCTTTAAAGGCTATGTGGAGGTCTCCTCTCAGTCATACAGCTTTGACCATTAAGCACCCCCATCATTCAAGATTTAGGTGGGTTAATTGATGTCGACTGTAGTTGTGGAGGTTGCCATTTGGGATTCAGTTAAAAATAGTAGATCAGATTTTGATATCTGTAAGTGGAGGTGGTGTATATCAATAATGTTTGTATTGTTGCCTTCAGTGGCTGTGGAAGTGGTTTATATTGGCAGAATTTGTGGAGTTTTGGGGATTTTTGGTATAGTTTTATTATTCTTATTTTTTACATCTTTGTTATATTTTTCACTTTTTTATATATATATATATATATATATATCTGCAGTTAAAACACTAATATTTGTATGACTATCTTTCGGGGAAGATTTGATTCAGGAAACTTAAATAGCATAGGCATGCCGCTAAGGTGAGAGACTTGGACACACAACTCCCACACACACACACACACAGAGAGAAACAGTGAGCATATTCCAGTCCAAATGTGGCTTCAGATAGTGTTCCCCCCTGCATAGTGGGATAGTGTTGGATCCTACTTGTTCTTAATCTATACTTTGGATCCGACATGATTACAATTACGATGTTCTTAACTAATTGATAAGTTGTGAGTTGATTTCTAATTCAAATATAGAGAAAATTTATATTTAAAGACTGCGCCACTCTATATCTGAATTAGTTCAAGAATTGAAGAAAAATCAACCTTAACTATTTCTCCTTGGCCGAGTATATTTGACTTACTTAATTTACCCGCTTTGGTTCGAATATTTTATGAATGGTGCAGTAAAAGAGATTCAGGCAAAATACAACCTTAGATAAACAAAAAACAAACATTTAATTTAGAATCACAATTTACACTTAAGTTTAAATCAGTAATTAAGATATCATAAACATTTTAACTCCTCAGGTAAATTCAGTCATTCAACTCATACAATGGTAAATTTGTTGTCTCTATAATACAGTCTTCTCACAGTTCCTTAAGTTCCAAATACAATAAAATCGCAGTAACACCACTTTACAAGCAAACACTTTTAATCTTACACTTTAGCTAATTTCTTCAATAGTTATTGTTAGTATAAGGAAATTCTAAGATGAAACTCGCACACTTCTCTGTATAGGAATATTAATGGTTGGAATAATCTTACCGATAATCTTTTTTCTTCATTTACTTATACGTAAACACTTTTTATAACTGTAAACACTTAAACAGAATATGGCACTCATTAAATAAATTTTCTAAGCAATAACTGAATTAATCGTCAATCACTATACACATAAACAAACGTTCTTGCATGAAATACTACTGATCATTTATGAATTAAGGCAATACACAATAATTCCTTAACTTGAGGTTTTATATGCACAGTTGTTCACTCTTCCGGCATTCAATTAATTCTTAGACACTACAATTCTAAACACAGTTATCGGTAAACTTCAACTTTACAGCTCTACTATTCTCTAGTAACTCCGTGCTTTATTTCAAGATTCTGTGTATTCTTGACAGGTCGGCCCTGAAATTAAATCTCAACTCAAGTATTGCTAGTCTATTTAGTAGTCACTCAGCTGTCTTCCGTAGCTATAATTGTTATTCTACAACTTATTAGCTAACCCCCTCTCGACTAGTAGACCTTATTTAGCTGCTTGAGTGACTTGCCGACTCGCTATTAACGTACTATGATTTCCGAATGCCGAATGCTCCGATTCCAACCTAATGCCACTCTCTCCCTCTTATAAATTTCTAATTCTCTCTGTTTCCTTATTATTCTTATTTTCCGCGTTCTTCCCTTTTTACATCCATCCTTCCCGCCTAAATTGTTCTCGTGATCTAAAACTCTTTTCAATAAACCTTCTCCTGGTGTTCCAAAATGTGCTTGCTCACTTACATACGTTTCCATGACAACAAAACAAAATATAATAAAATTGAGCTATTACATAACGTTAAACTTTACAAACAGGAATGAATAGAGAATATTTACATTTCAAATAATGCGCAGTTAAATTATCAAATACAAGTTCTTATAATATTAACATAGTAATAATTAAAAGACATTAATAATATTTAACACAGTCTTTTCATTATTAATACATATATCTTTGAATAATTAATTAAATATTAGATAAAATTAAAGGTAGTTATATGAACATTAAATTATAAACAAGTGATTTACATTAAATAATATTTACAAATGTAGCCTTTGCCATGGTGGATTATGTTGGATTCTGAGGAGAGTATTAATAATTTAAATTTCTCTTCATTCAGAATCCAACAATACCGTCCCCTCTATTCCAGCCATGACTTGGCAGTGTGAGCAGCAGGGATTGTTTTCACTCATGTTGTTAAAGGAAAAACATACATCTAAAGTTATTAACTAACTTTGCTAATTACATTAACAAGCCAGTAATCAAATTAGTTAAATAAAGTTAGTTAATTATCACCCTTAGATGTCTTTTTTTCATTTAAACAACATCAACATCCAATCAAGTATCCATACCAGATTAGCAGACATTACCATTGGGTTCAGTTCTATGCACTATCTGGCAGCCTGCCTGCAGTACTTCAAATGGGGCAGTTTAGTTGAATAATAACATTGTGTTGAACATGCCCACTAAAGCCATTACATGCACTACATCAGGGAAGACAGAAACCGGAGACCCTCCTCTGGAGATGAAACATGACAGTAGCCACTTTAAATCTCCAAAAAGCAGAGTGATGATATGAAAGATGTACCATTTGGAGGTCTGGTTAGCATTTCCTCCAACTAAAGAAGATATGCTTTTAAGACAGCAATACTCTCCTCATCAGAATCCCCTCTGTGGAAATAGGCCTTACCCTGGGAAGATAGCATTGACTTGACTGGGAGAGACTATATGTTATGTGATCACCAGCCCAGTTGCTCACTTTTGCAATATGCTTTCTTAATTCAACGGCATGTTTATCACTTCTGAAATTGCTAGCCTTCTTAGTTTTTTGCAGCACAGTCCCATTATTGCAATACATGTCTTGTAATCTTTTTATCCCAGAGTGAATAATCATAGCACATTAACAATGTCAGTCTATTTAGATCATCTTACAGGATTGCTACATCACTGTGATCAACTATAGCCCCTTCTTCCACTCCGCACAACTATGCATGATTGGTATACAGTTGGATATTCTCCCAACTATCATCCCATATCAATATATCATCCCCTATATCATTAATGTATGAATTAAACACAGTAGCAGCAGCCTAAGTGCAGAGCTCTGAGGCACACCTATGGTCACTTCTTCTCTTTGTTGCTTTACACAGAGTGGCCAGAGGTGTGCCTCAGGATCTTTGATATCTGTCAGCCACCATATTGTTCTTGTTGATGGCTTCTTATTAATCCTCATTTTCTCTAATTTATGTAATAATTTCCACACAGTATTCTATCAAATGCCTCTGCTGTCTAGCAGTAGACTTTATAAAAGCATTTCCTTTATCCAACTGAACTGTCAGTTTATTGTGGAAAGCGAGTAAATTCCTGAGGAAAGGAAAGAGTTACTCTTTGAGCCATTCTGCCCCCCCCCCATAGAATACACTATCATTCTTATCCAACCATTCTAGAATTCTATAATGGTTGGATATAAGGCGATGAAAAAGTTTCAGCAACTTTTTCATCGCCTTTATCATTACTTATGTGATGCTGATTGGTTTATAATTGGCTATGTCTGCTTTATGCAAAGGAACTGTCTTGTCCTCTTTTTCAGCTCCCTTGAACTGTAGCCTGAGTATGAATTAGTTCCATGTTTGGTCTTCATAGTAAGGTTTCTGGACCAAATAGATAAAAAACAGAAAGATTAAAAAAAAGTTTAAAAAAATCAATAATCTGCCATGGTACTAATGTACTACAGGCTTACAACCTTTTATTACTGGAAACACATATTTAAAAAAAAAAAAAAAAAAAAATCCCCCCAAAATGCAGAAAGCCATATTTGCATGTACTTGTAAAATGTGTGTGTTTTATATACTTTTACTTATTTATTTTATTCTATATTTAATCTTTATTATTCTATGTTTATCCTTACTCTCTCTATGGTCCAGTATAAGAAAGAATACTTTCTGTATTCTTTCTTATACCGGAGGACTCTAGAAATTTATTTTTGATTTTCGACTGCACCACTAGTGCTCTCCTAGGAAATCGTGCTCCAGTTCTCCTGGAGCACGATTTCCTGGTCCTTAAGATTCAGGCGAAGAGTCCGATGATTGAGGCCTATGCAGATTGTCTTAACGGCAATGTATTCTGGTGCTGCACCGCATCTTCCTCGATAGTTTATTGCCTCTGGTGGCTGTCCTTTCATGACTTCATTTGGACTGGACGAATGCAGTGGATCGACTGTCGTTCTCTCCTCTTTATCGCCTTTTCTTTTCCTGGTGTGATATCTTTCTTCATTCTTTGATGACTTATATACAAATTTCGCGGGACTCTGGACGAAGGGTTGAGACCCTGAACATACCCGTGCAAGCTATTTTGGCCTTCACTTGAATGCGGACTACTAGTTCTTCTCAAAAAAAGTGCAAATTTAATCTCATTTACAGAAGGGCGGAATGTTAGATGTATACTGTCCCTTTTACCACTGACCTTGAAGGTAGTATCAGATTGATTTTGGATACAATAAGTTTCACTTACACTTTATACAAAATACTGACATCAATACACTGCTGATTTCTAAGGCATTGCCTTTGAACATTTCATTTTAGACATTTTCTGTTTATACAATTGAGCATGCTAATTCCTTTGGGTTTAAATACATGAACTTTTAAGATTATTTACAACTTTAAATACAAGGTTATCTTTGTGTGTTTTCCAGATGTGAGCTCTGTAAAGGTTGATGCAGGAAAAGGAAGATTTATACTGCATCGAATTTTACAAATTGGAGATGTCGACATTAATATGCTGACATCTCCAGTAAAGTTATCTTACCATAATCATTCTTCTTTTGATTTATTCAGCTAATTTGATTTCATAATCTGATATTCCTTCCTTACCAGTTGATTGCATTTATCTTTGTATTTTCAACACATTTTTTGCAATTTGTTTTTAATAATGGTGCTCATCCATTTAACTACACTTGATTTTATTCCGATCTTGTGAATATACTCTGATGTTGGTTTCCTCTGCACATGGCAGCTTCACAATGATATATGGCTTTCATTTTTCAACATAATCTCCCTTAAGACTAAAACATTTATTCCAGTGATGCTCCAGGGCCATTATCTCGTCCTTGTAGTCGTTCTCAGTAAGATCTCCAAAATACCTCTCTACAGCTACAATCACCTCTTGATTCGAAGAAAAACGCTCATCAGCGAGGAAGAGTTTTAGTATTGGGAAGAGATAGACGTCAGAGAGAGCCAAATCTGGGGAATAGGGTGGATGTTCCAACAATTCATAGTGCAGATTCCTTAATTTTCCTATTGCCAAAACACCTTTGTTGGCAGGTGGATTGTCCTGATGAAAGATGATTTTTTCTTCTGCAAACCGGATCTGTTCTCATGAATTTTTTCATCTAGTCTGGTTAAAAGATCGGAATAATATTCCCCAGTTATTGTTTTACCCTGTTCAAGGTAATTAATAAACAAAATTCCTTCAGCATCCCAAAACACTGATACCATGACCGTTCCTGCTGATGGAACCAACTTTCTCTTCTTTGGTACTGAACAACCACCTTCTGTCCGCTGTTTTGATTCTGGTGTGTAATGGCGAATCCATGTCTTATCCATAGTAATAAATCGATGCACAAAATCAGTTTAATTCTTGTTAAAACACTCCAAGCACTGTTCAGGGATTTTCATGCGAGTGTGTTTTTGATCTGCTGTGAGCAAACATAGCACCCATCTTGTGCAAAGCTTTTTCATTTGCAATTCTTCATGCAAAATATATCCTACACGTTCTTTTGAAATGCCTATAGTCTCAGCAATTTCGTGCACTTTGACTCGCTGGTCATCCTATATTATATCATGCACTTGATCAATGATTTCTGGTGGTGTTACACTTTTTGGATGGCCTTCACGTAAATCATCTTCAAGGCTGGTACGGCGACATTTAAACTCAACAGCCCATTTCTTAATTGTTGAAAATGAAGGAGAAGAGTGCCCTTGAACTTTTATGAACTTTGAATGAATTTCTTTTGGCATTAAACCTTCTTTTACAAAAAATTTTATAACCGTACGGCATGGTACTCAATTAATCCATTTCAAGAGATACAGACAACACTTTTCCTTCAGACAGTTGTGTAATACAAACTACTTGATAGAATGACTTGCAATTTTACATGGGTGCTTATGACAGATGTTCCAACTTAGAAAAAAAAATTGCTAATAGTGTTGCCATCTGTGGCTGAGGCTGAGAACTTTTCAGACCACCCTCATATATGCTGCTTCTTAATATACACTCAAATCTAAGGTCCACTTCACATTGCTGTTTCAAGTAATTATAACTCAGAAGCAGTTATAAATTCCATTACATTTTTCCTTTCCTTTCTTTACATGTTTTTTTTTCCCTCCTTCCATTCCACCAGTTATTTTGCCTGTGATTGAAGTTTTTGCATGATGTGTACATTCTTCTTGGCATAACCAAGATTTGGATTAATGTGGTTTTTATCATTTAGATTTTTTTTTTTTGAATCGTTTCGTTTCCAACTGAATCGTTTAAGAGGCCTCAAGTAAGGCCTCTTAAACGATTCAACGATGACTTCTAAGGCCGGAACAGACCATACTAGGCCTAAATCCTTGATACGTATGATGATGATGAGACTTTTTTTTTTTTTTTTTTAATTTTGTGTAATCTAATTTAATGACATTGGTTTCCTTGGTAGTTTTTTTTTATATCATGTAATACAATAACATTTAATGAAGTTGGAAAGAAATGAACAAATTAAAACATAATTCAATGCTTCATTTTGTTTTTAATTGTCAGCAATGTGACTTTTAATAGAAATAGGGATATGTTCATACGTAAAGATAATGAAAGACTTTTTTTTGAAAAAAGAAAAGCTTCATTAAATAAAAGGCAATATTACATACCTAACAAAGATAAAATTACATTTTAAAATATGAATCTAAAGTTGATAATGAGGGGTGCTTAAGGGTCAAAGCTATATAACTGAGAGGAGACCTCCACATAGCCTTTAAAGGTCAGGGCTTCTGACCTAATGTTCAATCCTCACCTTCTCGTGGTGCACCCTGTTAGATATCTACTGGATACTGAACGAACAAGGTTGATCTGGCAATTTGGGATTTAGCCGACCAAATTGTATTCTTATTGACTTAAACCAAAATATCAAATAATGGCACAACATGACAGAATTTCATGCCAGCTGAGGCGTTGCGGTTAAACAAGGTCCCCGTTATTTTTGCCAGGAAACTAGGGCAAGCAGTGAAAAGTCAGCTACTGAAACAAATCTAAAAACCCACCCCAATTCAACATCACCTGATTTCAAGACTGGTACTATCAACATAAGAAGCCTGAATGGCAAAGAAATTGAACTAGCTGAGGAATTGGATAAATACCAGATCGACATAATGGGAGTGACTGAAACAAAAAAGGCAAAAACTGGTGAGATTTTTCTGAACAATAAATACAAAATGTTATATGCAGGCAATGATAATCAAGAAAAAGGAGTAGCTATAGTATTCAACACTAAATACAAGGCTAATCTTCTTTAATGGCAGGCAGTCTCAAGTAGAGTGATGTGGACAAATATGAGAATGAGGAACTGGACAATGAGACTTATTTATGCCTATGGTCCCACAGAAGGTTCTACTAAGGTAGAAGTGGAGGAATTTTTTGAGGTTTTAGAGAAAGCAACTGACACAATGAAAAAGGAAAAGTTGGTCCTTGTTGAGGATCTAAATAGTAGAGCAGGAAATGATTGTCAGACATACAAAAATATTTTGGGAAAATTTGGAGAAAAGAGCAAAGCTAATAATAATTTCATATACCTGTTGGATTTTTGCTCGTGACATGGACTGGTTATTACTAACACAATGTTCCAACATAAAAATATGCACAAATTCATATGGAGAGAAGAGGCAAGGAATAAGTAAAGTCATTGAACTATGTTATTGTTGATAGTGATGTTTTCCACCTGGTGCAGGACACTAGAGTGTACAGAGGATTTGAAATTGGAAGTGATCACCATTTAGTCTTGAGCAGGATAAAATTGAATTTCATATTGAAAAGAAGAACATGTAAGAAAGTTTTAAAGCGAATAAAAGTTGAGAAGCGATCAAATGTAAACTATAGACTGAAATACACAAATATTATTCAAGAAAAATTGAAGAGGTTGAGAACAGGAACCAAACCTTGCAGATTCAGTGGCAAGACCTGAAGAAAACACTGATTGATTCAGCCAGAGAGGCATGTGATGGTTGTCTGTAAGGATAGAAAAATCAGAACTCCATGGTGGACACAGGAAGTTAAAGAGGCAGTGAAGGAAAAGAATAGCATATCAAAAGTTACTGGCAAATAAGTCAGCTTGTGCTCTTAGAGAATACAGAGACAAATGTAAGAAAGGTAAACACTATGTAAAACTGGCTAAAGAAAAACCATGGGAGGACTGTAGTAAGAACATAGAAAATAAGCAGGATAAAATTGAATTTCATATTGAAAAGAAGAACATGTAAGAAAGTTTTAAAGCGAATAAAAGTTGAGAAGCGATCAAATGTAAACTATAGACTGAAATACACAAATATTATTCAAGAAAAATTGAAGAGGTTGAGAACAGGAACCAAACCTTGCAGATTCAGTGGCAAGACCTGAAGAAAACACTGATTGATTCAGCCAGAGAGGCATGTGATGGTTGTCTGTAAGGATAGAAAAATCAGAACTCCATGGTGGACACAGGAAGTTAAAGAGGCAGTGAAGGAAAAGAATAGCATATCAAAAGTTACTGGCAAATAAGTCAGCTTGTGCTCTTAGAGAATACAGAGACAAATGTAAGAAAGGTAAACACTATGTAAAACTGGCTAAAGAAAAACCATGGGAGGACTGTAGTAAGAACATAGAAAATAAAAATCAAGGAGCTGGCAAGATATTCTGGAGGTTGTTGAAGAAGCTCAGAAATGGAGGCAAGAGTGCTGTAAAAGGAGTTAGAGATGATAAAGGTGACATGAAAACTGGAGAAAAAGATATCCTTGAAGTATGGAATAATTACTTTGAAAAATTGCTAAATGAAACAAGCAGTGATAGCATAGAGATAAAAAAAAACTCAATAGACATGCAATCAGGAATACACATCCATACTTGAAATAGAAAAAGCCATCAAAGGCCTAAAATGTGGAAAGGCAGCATGAGTAGATGATATTATATCAGAATTGCTGAAGTATGAAGGTATAAAAATGTTTCAGTGGCTGCACTGCATATTTCAGAAGGTTTGGGCAGGGGGACGAATTCCAGATGATTGGATTAGAACTCTCATAGTACCTATATATAAAAAGGGAAATAAAACTGAATGTGAGAATTACAGCGGTATTTCCCTACTGAGTGTTCCTGGCAAGAGCTATGCAAGTATATTGAGAAATGGTTGAAAATGATTGTGGAAGAGAAGCTTGATGAAGAACAAGCTGAATTCAAGCTAAATAAAAGCTCTCAAGATCAAATTTTCACTTTACAACAGATAGTTGAGAAATCATCGGAATATAACAAAGATCATAATTAATACTTAAGGAATTGACATCGTACACTAGAAATATAAATTAAATCAACTTTAATATATACTTTCTGATATTTCAGCAACGTGACGTTGCCATCTTCATGGGAACTTAAGATAAAGACACGTGCACGCAAGTACTACTTAATAGCAAATGATAAACGAAGCGGTGAAGCTACCATTTTCCTAAAGTCCTGATGGTGCCCACTGGCAGGCTATATTAGGTGTTCTTGGCCTTTGGGCTGAAGTTCTTTTGATGTATGTTTCCCAAATTTGGGGCAGTCTCATGCATCCAAATTTGTTGAGGTTTGGCATGTTCCTAAGGGCTGAGGCTGATTCCATGAATAGTCTTTCATATTTGAACTTGCTGCATTGTATTACTGTGGCTTTCTTCCACCTTATACAATATCAGAATCTCGGAACACAAGGACTACATCTGATTTCACCAGTACAGCCACTCTGGGCTTGCAGACCATGCTCTGGATACTCGCCACAGAATAAGGTGGAAAATACACCGCAGCAAGTTCAAATATGAAAGACTATTCATGGAATCAGCCTCAGCCCTTAGGAACATGCCAAACCACAACAAATTTAGATGCATGAGACTGCCCCAAATTTGGGAAACATACATCAGAAGAACTTCAGCCCAATGGCCAAGAACACCTAATATTGCCCACCAGGGGCACCATCAGGACTTTAGGAAAATGGTAGCTTCACTGCTTCGTTTCTCGTTTGCTGTTATGTAGTACTTGCGTGCATGTGTCTTTATCTTAAGTTCCCATGAAGATGGCAACATGGCATTGCCGAAATATCGGAAAGTATATATTAAAGTTGATTTAATTATTTATATTTCTCGTATACTCTGTCAATTCCTTAAGTATTAATTATCATAACAAAGATCTGTATTTAAGTTTTGTAGATCTGGAAAAGGCATATGACAAAGTTCTAAGAGAGAAGCTATTCAAAACCCTACAGTTATATGGCATCAATGGCTGTTATATCAAGCAATACTTAGTCTTTATTTGAGTTGTAAGTCAGCAGTTAGAATTGAAGGAAGTATTCAGGAAGGTGGTTTAATGTTAACTCTAGTGTAAGACAAGGATGTACATTGTCTATATGGATCACATTATGAAGGAAAGTTGTATTAAACCTGATATCAAAATTGGAGATGTTAATGCCCTATGCAGATGATGTTATACTTCTAAATAAATCCACTACAAGTCTGCAAGATTCCCTGACTAAATTGAATAACTGTTGTAATAGATATGGTATGAAGGTCAGCATTAAAAAGACGAAAATAGGCATTGAATATATCAATTTGTGAATGGAGAACCTATAGAACAAATAAAACATTTCAGCTCCTTAGGCATGATTTTTAGATTAATTCACAGTAAGATGGTAAATTAAATATGGATATAGATAACCAAATCAACAAAGATGGTATGGTAGGAAGTAAACTGAATAAATTTATATGGAATAAGAGAGAAATTAGCCAAAACACTAAATTAGCTATATACGAGACAGTGTTCAAACCAATTTTAACTTATGGGTCTGAGAGCTGGGTCAGAAGTAAAACACTTGACCAAAGGCTAGAGACTGCAGATATGAGAGTCCTGAGAAAGATTATGGGCATGAACAGATGGCATGGCAATATCATATTAAAAATGAGAATATTAGGAAAGAACTTGACATTGTCAGCATCCAGGAATGCATTAGCAGAGCTAATCTCAGGCGGTATGGTCACTTAAACAGAATTGGAGAGGAAAGATTAGCAAAACAAGTGTTTTCTGCTAGGTTGGCAGGAAAAAGACCCAGAGGAAGACCAAGATATAGGTGGATTGATACAGTAAAAGATGCCTTAGAACAGTGCTTTCTAATCTTTTGGATGTGAAGGCCCCCCCCCCCCCCTTGGAAATATTAAAACATTTCACTCCCCCATCGGAAAAAAATATTCGTATTGCAGGTATACTGTATATTATTATAATTTATATTCAATACAAAATATACCCAGCGAATATTGCAAAAATCAAATGCAAATATTACATGTTTAGCATCTTACATACGCATTTGACAATGCACACTTAGTCTTAAAATATTTGAAAAATTTTTTTCATTATTTCACAGCCCTCTCAACAATACTAATGGACCCAAAGGGGGCTGCTTCCCACAGTTTGTAAAGTGCTGCCTTAGAAGACATAAATATAAAATCTGATAATATTAGTCTTGACAAATAACAGACTGATATGCAGGAAAATTGTAGATAGGAAGTTAGTAAAGCGCTGCCTTAGAAGACAGAAATATAAGATCTGATAATATTGAATTCTTGACAAATAAGAGACTGATTTGGAGGAAAATTGTAGATAGGAAGTTAGTAATGGTGTAAATTTTTCATATAGTACTATCATATCCTGTACATCCCTTGAGGGTATATATACCAGGAATTTGATGATGATGATGATCTGAAGTTGATTGTTTACGCTTGCCTATTGCCTATACGGATTTATTGCATTTAACACTATAATAAATTTAGTTTAATACTTTATCCAAGTGTAAGCAAACAAAGTTTGCACCTGAAGTATCTTCAGGACTGAGGCAACTCGTGGTAAAGGTGGACCAAGTTCTCATCACTAATTGTCTTAGTATCTTCAAAAATGCCAAGCACATCTCCTTGCGGACATGTATAACGCTATGCATTAATGGAAGGCCCACTACCCAGACCGGTTTCGAACTTTATTGAGGTCTCGTCAGTGGGAGCCAGACCCAGAGGTGGTGATACTAAGGTGGAAGCAATTGAGAAGTAGTCTTTACCTATACGAGTTGCCAAAAGGTGTCTCACTTTATTATTAAATTATTCTGGATTTAGAGAAAGATGTTCGAAGTTTTTTTTCCACACTTGGTTAGACTATAATAAATTTAGTTTAATCCTTTATCGAAGTGTAAGCAAACAAAGTTTGCACCTGAAATATCTTCAGGACTGATGCAACTCGTGGTAAAGGTGGACCAAGCTCTCATCGCTACTTGTCTTAGTATCTTCCATAATGCAAAGCACGTAAAGATGACTTCTCCATTGCTTCCACCTCACCACCTCTGGGTCTGGCTTCCACTGAAGACCTCACTAAAGGTAGAAACTGGTCTATGCATTATGGGAGATACTAAGACAAGTAGTGATGACAGCTTGGTCTACCTTTACCACGAGTTGCCTCAGTCCTGAAGATACTTCAGGTGCAAACTTTGTTTACTTACACTTGGATAAAGAATTAAACTAAATTTATTATAGTCCAACCAAGTGGAGGAAAAAAAACTTCCAACATATTTCTGTAAATCCAGAGTAATTTAATAATAAGGTGAGACCTTTTGGCAACTCGTATAGGTAAAGATGACTTCTCCATTGCTTCCCACTTCTGGGTCTGGCTCCCACTGACGAGACCTCAACAGAGGTCGAAACAGGTTGGAAGCTTGAGTGATGTTGTAATCCCTGAAGTTTTAATTGAGGCTTGGCTGTTGCTGTCACCCAGGTCCTGGATGGTGGGTGGGTGGGTGGGTGGGGGGGTAAAGAATGGCAATGCTGTAGCCTGTGAAGTTAACTGAGGCACGGCTCTTGCTGTTACCCCTTGGATGAGATATGAGCAAATGGGCGGCTCTGCTTGGTGGTGGGGTGAGCCTGCCACGGCGTAGAACAGTGGTGGCTTGTACATAAACACTGTGACACTGCAGCACCCCCAAGGAAAAAATGAAAAAAATTAATTTATAAATAAATTTGTTTGTGTTTATAAATAATAACAATGCTTACATTATATAAATGCAATACAATATGTTTTGACATTGATTGAATAGTTAATAATTGGAATTGTTCAATTAACGCTTTAGATTACAACACAAATGCACTGGAATCTAACGCAGTGTCGGAATTATCACATTCGGCCAATTGCAGCTAATTTCACTGATATTCGTTTGCCCTTCTCATTGCACATTACAAGTGATTCCAACGCTGCTCGTTTGGGCAGTGTATCGTATGCTTGTGCGTGTTATTTTTGTGAGATATGAAACTTTTATTGTTGGTTCGTGTTCGTGGTGAGGGTGAACTATTTTTTGTAAATCTTATTTTATTTTATTAAAATAACATATAATTATTTATTTATTATAGATACAAGGCTGAATTATGACGAGTGTCACTGTTGAAAATATGAAAAGAGTTGTATTGTTTCAGTTATCGTTACAAGAAACAAATGCACTAATTATCACATTCGGCCAATTGCAGCTAATCTCGCCAATATTCGTTTGCGTTTGTGATTGCACGTTACAAGTGATTCTCACACCGCTTGTTTGGACAATGTATTGTATGCTTGCACGTGTTATTTCTGTGAGATAAGAAACTTATTATTGGTGTTTGTTCATGGTGAGGGTGAAATATTTTTAATAAAGCAATTTTTTAATATGTAAATTTATTTATTAATAAATTGGTTACTGATTAGGAAAAAATAATTATTTTTATTTTATTTTTTATTTTGTATATGCAGCACCCCCACTTAAAATTTTCAGCTGGCACCACTGGTGTAGAGCCAACTGGTTCTGAGAGTTCTTCTCAGTGGCAGAGTGAACTTTTTACTGAGAGGAACAACGCTGAGTTTTTGGAGTTTGATCTGTACTTGAATATTCAATAAAGGTCGAAACCGGTCTGAGTTGTGGCCCTTCTCTTAATGCATAGCATTATACATGTCTGCAAGGAGATGTGCTTTGCATTATGGGAGATACTAAGACAAGTAGTGATGAGAACTTGGTCCACCTTTACCACCAGTTGCCTCAGTCGTGAAGATACTTCAGGCGCATACTTTGTTTGCTTACACTTGGATAAAGGATTAAACTAAATTTATTATAGTCTAACCAAGTGGGAAAAAAAAGCACCTTTTAAATCTTTGTTTGCTAACACTTTTTTCAGTAGGAACTTTAATTTTGTCTTCATTTTCTTTAGCTTTGTTGCTAACAAATTTTTCTAAATCTTCCGCTGAAAAACCATCATCTTCTTCATTTAATAAATTTCTTACATCCTCTTCGTCGACATTTTAGAAACAAATTGATTGAGCCATCTGGGAAACTTCATTTCTAATCTCTTGAATGTCATTTTCTTCTTCTAGTACAACTTCTGGCCATAATTTGCACCTAACTCCATTTAATCATTTTTGAGTGACTTCTTTCCAAGATCTATTAATGTTTTCAATTGCATCTTTGATGGTGTAGTTTTTCCAAAAAATTTTTAATTGACATTTGCTTTTATATTCTAGTTCAATTAAATTGCTTTATGTACCATGCAGATAATAAGCTTTAAATGTTGCTATTACTCTCTGATCCATTGGTTGAATCAAAGAAGTTATGTTTGCTGCAAGAAAGACAACTTTTACAGGAATGCATGTGTAACATACTATTAAGATCAGTAGGATATCCCAGAGCATTGTCCAACAAGAAAAGAGCTTTTTCTTCAAAATTATTTCTTTGGCAATACTGTTTCACTTCTGGACAAAAATGGTTAACAAACCAATCAGTAAATAACTCCTTGGTAATCCACGCATTTATGTTAGCTTTCCATATTGCAGGTAAATTTGTTTTTATGTTACCTTTTAATGCCCTCTGATTTTCCGAATGGTAAACTAATAACAATTTTAATATAAAATTGCCAGATGCATTTGATCCAAAGAGTAACCTTAAATAGTCTCTGGCTTCTTTGAACCCAGCTGCTGATTTTTCTTCGATAGAAATGAAGCTTTTTGATAGTAGCCGTTTCCAGAACAAACTGCTTTCGTCCCACATTGAACACTTAATTTGGTGAAAATTTTTCACGTTCAATTATTTCCTTTAGTTTTTCTGGAAACTTATTTGCAGCTTCTCCTGATAATTTTACACTATGAATTCTGGCTCATTTTTTAAATTTCTCAAACCAACCACGAGAAGCTAAAAAATTTTCTGCAATTTCTTCAGTTTGTTTAGATTTCAGGTGATTAAACAAAAATAATGCTTTTTCTTGAATCACCATTTGAATTAAAGGCATGTGATATTAAGACATATCATCTATCCACAAACTTAACATTTTCTCCATTTTTTTCTAAAATTCGACTCCTTAAGCGAGTTAATTTTGCTCCTGTAACATCTGTACAATTCTAAGCAGACTGTTTTATTTTTTCTGATTGACTAAGTATGGTTGTTAAAGTTGACTGTGATAATCCTGAAGAATGTGCCACATCAGATTTTCTTTCACCCCTTTCAACACGTTGTACGATATTTAATTTAGTTTCTAAAGAAATTGCTTTTCTTTTCCTTGATTCTGACATTTTGACTAAATATTAATGTTTACAAAATCTACAATAATGCTCTCAGAGAATATACATACATCATTTATTGCAATACACCACACTGAAACACACTCTACGAAGTATAAGCAATGACTGAATTACGCGGATAATGCGTGAAACTATTAGAACAGACACACCCACAGCTTGGGAGTATGTGACGAGTTACTGTCGATAGTTAATCGGATGATTGCTGGGCATTGACCTTAAAATTTTAATATTTTTATGTAAAATGGGGCTTGAAATTGCAGACTTTGTTATATATCGATGCTTCGTTACTAGAGGTAACTGACTGAAGTATGACTGTGGGATGACATCAAATCATACTATACAGTCAGGTTTTACTGACTGTGTATGGCTTAAAATAATTGATATTATCATTTTCAAATGAAAGGAAAAAACTGACGATCTGGGATGATACAATCAAAGAAATAATCAAAAAGAAAATAGAAGCCTATCACAAATGGTTAAGCAGTAAAAGATTAGAAGATGAAATAGAATATAAAAGAATAAGAGCCATAGCTAAAAGAGAAGCCAGAAAAAGACAGAGAATCATTGAACAAATTTGTTTCTAATTTAGAACATGATTTATATAAAATAAGACAAAATATATATAAGATTTTGAAACACTTAAATGCAGATACCAAAGAAAACATAAAATTAAACACTGAATTGTAATTAGAAGAATTTCTAAATTACTACACAGAATTGTGGGAAGACAAATATTTTAAAAAAGACAACTGTCAAACAATTAATGAAAATGAGGAAATAACTAAAGAAGAATTAGAAATCAGCCTGAAAGAAACAAGAAACGGAAAATCACCTGGAGAAGATAAGCTAGGTTCAGAACTATATAAATACGCAGGAACGAGATTCAAAGAAAGACTTATTATTTTTAAATAAAATTTATTCAACTGGTATATCCCAATAGAATGGAAAAAAGCAATTGTGATTCCTATCTTTAGAAAAGGTAATAGAGATGACCCTAAAAACTATAGAGGTATCAGTATACTAAATTCCTGTTACAAAATATATATCAGAATCTTAAATAGCAAACTAATGAAATATTCCGAAAACTTTATTTTAGAAGTACAGAATGGATTTAGGAAAGGATGATCATGTATAGACCCGGCCTTTTGCCTAAAATTAATAATAGAGAAAAGAAGAGAATACAATTTAGAAACACATATTGCATTTATTGCCTTTGAAAAAGCATTTGACAAAGTTAAAAGAAACATATTATTTAACATATTAAAAGAAAGACAAATACGAATAATATCCTAAACGCTATCACAAGTATATATGAAAATAATCAAATACAAATAAGATTAAATCACGAGCTATCATATACGAGAGAGATAAACCAAGGGGTTCGACAGGGATGTCCCCTCTCAGCAACTCTTTTTAATATCTACTTAAATGAAATAATAATAAAATGGAATAAAAATTTCCATCAAGGTATTAAACGTTCTCCTACAGTAAACTTAAACACTCTCCTCTTTGTCGATGACAAATAATAATTACAAATTCTGAAGATAACTTACAGAAAGCTATTTTAAATCTAAATGAGATATCCAAAGATTATGGTATGATAATATCAACAGAAAAATCAAAAACTATGGCATTTAAAGGATAAGATCCAGCAAGAATTAAAATAGTAATAGATAACAAGATCTTAGAACAGGTGAATTCATTTAACTAGCTAGGATGTATGATCACATATGAAAATGAAAAAGATATATGTAAAAATTGCTAAATATTTAAAAATAACAGGTGTAATTAACTCTATATTTAAACCAAACCTAGTTCAAAAACAAACCAGACTAAAAGTATACAATACATTAGCCCAACAGTCTTAATGTATGGAAGCAAAATCTGGACAATAAAACAAAAAGACAAACAAAGATTAACAACAGCAGAAATGAAGTTTATGAGAAAAACTGCCAAGTATACCCTATTTGATCACAAAAGAAATGAAGAAATTATGAAAGAATTAAACCAAGAACCAGTAATAGAAAAAATTAAAACATATAAACATAAATGGATGGAACATGTTCAAAGAATGAAAACAGAAAGATTACCAAAACAAGGCTTAAATTACAAGCCATTAGGAAAAAGAAAACCAGGAAGCCCTCTTAAACGATTCAAACAATGACTTCTAAGGCCAGAACAGGCCATGCTAGGCCTAATTCCTTGATATGCATGATGATGACTTTCAAATGAAAGTCAATAATATGGATATAAGTTACATTCACTAAGTATTATTAAAATCACAGCATCCACTATTAACTTTCACTGAGCGCATCACTCATCTGTTGAATAATGCTGCAAATATGACATATAGAGACATTTTCTGTGGAAAGTCAGTTTGCTTATGCCAGGATATACAAAACATTGAGTAAAGTTCAGAAAGGAATACATTGAGATTATAATTATTTTAATTTGGTGATTGGTTTTTTTTTAACTAATAGCAATTTAAATAATTTAATGTTTAATGAAAATAATTGTGCACAGCATTTATTAGAAATAAATCATATTATAGATTCATTAAAATTAATTGTAAAATAATTGACTGCTTTGCTTGCGAACAAGACATGGATGCAGTTGAAAATTTTAGAGCTCTGTGGTACTGGCATTCAAAATAATTGTCTGTTATGAGATGTTACCAGAATTATATAATGAATATTGGATTCTGTCTTTCCCTCAGGTGAAAGACAAATATGTATATATATATATATATATATATGAAATAATGATCATTAACTCGGTTAACATACATATTTTTATGAAGAATTGAATGACTAGAACCAAGATTTAAGTAAAAAGCTTTTAATATAAAAACACTACTAGTTTTTGCCTGTAACAGCCTTCATCAGGTGACATTATAAAAGAAAGAAATAAGAAAAAACACTGAACACTGAAGGTTAAAAGACTCTGAACAACATAGAGAGAGAGTCTCTATACATAAGTAGCATGAAAACGTTGTAGTTGTATTTAAAGCTGTTCTTTCGTTTGTTGCATTGTTGGGAGAGTGCATGCTCGTAGCATCACATGAACACCAGTACATGATTACAGCTGAATGACTATCTGGGAAGTTGTAGCTCAAGTTATTATTTAGATGAACAGGATTGAAGATGATTTCTCTAGATTCCACGATTTTTCTCTCTAGTTCATCATTGCAACGGATGATGTTAGTAGATTTTTCCCAGCAGACTTTGTGACTTTGTTTTCATCATTAGGATTAGCCGAGAAAAGGATATGACTTGATAATGCACTGGCTCGCTGTCTCTTGTAAGTAATGTCCCTCGTGTTCTTCCATACAACTACAATGTTTCATGCTAATTATGTATACTCTCTATGTTGTTCATAGTCTTTTTACCTTCAGTGTTTAGTGTATTTTCTTTCTTTTATAATGTCACCTGATGAAGGCTATTACAGGCCGAAACTAGTAGTGTTTTTATATTATAACCTTTTTACTTAAATCTCGGTTCTAGTCATTCAATTCTTCATAAATATATATATATATTTATATATATATATATATATATATATATAATTACATCACATGAGTGAAAGGTAAAAAATAAATAAATAAAAAATAAATAAATATAAATGTATGTGTCTGTTCTACGAAGAATCTCTAAAACAAAAACTGAAAATCATCAAAGAAACAGCCTGACTAAATGGTTATAATAATTGATTATTAATTAATTACTGGATTCAATATTGTTTGGATTTTTTTTTTGGGGGGGGGGGGGTAGCCATTGGCTGAGAAAATGTTGAGGATGTGATTTAGTTCAGTGGTTAGGGCATTCTCATTTGAATAGATTAGTTTAGCCCTGTTGTGTAGTGTCTTAATAACTCCATATTGTTGTGAGCGGGAGGGATTGTTGGTGAATGTATCTGCCTGTATGGGTGGGTTTTCTATAAACTGAGAAAACCAAGGTTCCATCAGGCTGGCGAGTGACTAGTGTGTCTAGGAGAGGGAGGCTGTTGTTTTCCTCTTATTCCTGGGTGAACTTGATTCTGGGGTGTTGGTTGTTTAAGTGTGTTAAGAAGGAGAGGAGTGTATCAGAGCCATGTGATTAAATAGCGAACACATCATCAATGTAACGAAGCCATATGGGTGGTTTTTGTTGGGCAGAGTTTAAGGCTTTCTCTTCAAAAGTCTCCATAAAGAAGTTGGCCAAGGGTGGGGAGAGTGGTGAACCCATAGTTGTCCCCTCTATTTGTTTGTAGAATTTTCCCACCAAACGAAATAGCCTGAGTTCATTGTGAACTGAAATAGGGCTGAGATATCGAAAGGAAATTTAGCTCGGATTAGCTCTAAAGCTATAATAATTAATGACTCTTTTATACAGCAACCCAGACAAGAAGCTCCCATGACTCCTATACCATCATCATCAAATTCCTGATATATGTCCTCAAGGGGTGTACAGGATATGATAGTACTACATGAAAACCTACATCATTACTTCCTATTTACAATTTTCTTCCAAATCAGTCTGTTACCTATCAAGACTCCAATTATCAGATCTTATATTTTTATCTTCTAAGGCACATTTTACTGTATCAATCCACCTATATATTCGTCTTCCTCTGGATCTTTTTCCTGCCAGCCTGGCAGAGAACACTTGTTTTGTTAATCCTTTCTTTTAGTTTTACACGGTGATCGGCATTCATTTTCGAAATTATGGATTTTACATTACTGAACAATAATGAAGGTCTAAAAATCCCATACATATGGAAGGCATATATTCAACCTATGGAACCTTCCTCTCTAAGAACAACTATAAACAGAACTGTAGGAAATCCAGGATCCTAAATCAAAAGTAACATTTGTAATACTAAAAATAGGATATCACTATTACTGAAAGAAAACTATCTGAAAGAAAAAATGTTTATGCATGTTATCTTAAATTAAATCTAGCTTGATGTAATTTATAAATTTTTATTTAATTTATTTTATTATTATTTTTCAACTAGGTCATGCCAGTAGAATAACATGTGATCAAATCATTGTTTCTCTAGCTTATGGTTTGTAATGTAACTCAGCTTGTCTTGTATATTTGTGTATGCTCCAGATGATGATCTTGATATGAAGATCGAAACGTCAGGATAATAAAAAGAGTTAGTTATAACACAGTTGTGAAATCCATAATTTCGAAAATGATTGTTTTGCTAATCTTTCCTCTCCCATTCTGTTTAAACAACCTGAGATTAGCTCTGCTAATGCATTCCTGGATGCTGAAAATGTCAAGCTCTTTCCTAATATCCTCATTTTTAATATGATATTGCCATTGATGCCATCTATTCATTCCTCTAATCTTTCTGAGGACTCTCATACGTGCGGTCTCTAATCTTTGGTCAAGAGTTTTACTTCTGACCCAGCTCTCAGATCCATAAGTTAAAATTGGCTTGAATACTGTCTTGTATACAGCTAATTTAGTGTTTTGGCTAATTTCTCTTTTATTCCATATAAATGTATTCATTTGACTTCCTATCATACCAGCTTTGTTGATTCTGTTGTCTATTAACATATATTTAATTTACCATCTTCAATAAAAATAGTCCCTAAGTAGTTGAAGTGTTTTACTTGTTCTATAGGTTCTCCATTTACAATGCAGTTGATATTTTCAATGTTTCTGCCTATTTTCATCATCTTTGTCTTTTTAATGCTGTCCTTCATACCTTATCTATTACAACAGTTATTCACTTTAGGAAGGGAATCTTGCTGATTTATAGCAGATTTATTTAGAGTATAACATCATCTGCATGAAGCAAAGAGCTCAGATTAACATCTCCAATTTCGATATCAGTCTTAATACCACTTTCCTTCATAATGTGATCCATATAGACAATGTACATCCTTGTCTGACACCAGATTTAACATTAATCAATCTTCCTGTACTTCCTTCTATTCTAACTGCTGATTTACAACACAAATAAAGACTAAGCATTGCTTGATATAATGCCCCATTGATGCCATATAGCTGTAGGGTTCTGAATAGGTTCTCTCTTGGCACCTTGTCATATGCATTTTCCAGGTCTACAAAACTTAAATCCAGATCTTTGTTATATTCCCATGATTTCTCAACTATCTCTTGTAAATTGAAAATCTGATCCTGACAGCCTCTATTTGGCCTGAATCTAGTTTGTTCTACACCAAGCTTCTCATCCACAATCCTTCTCAACCTTTTGTCAAGTATACTTGCATCGCCGTGGGCATAGATGTTGAAAGTCGTGGTCAGACTATAATAAATTTAGTTTAATCCTTTATCCAAGTATGTGCAAACAAAGTTTGTGCCTGAAAGTATCTTCTGGGGTAAAGTGGTACAACACCGGGTGACTCCTTGCAAAGGTGGAGCAAGCTACCAACCATCCTATCTCAGTATCTCCCATAATGCAAAACACATTTCCTTGCGGATATGTATAATGTTATTCATTAAGGGAAGGGCCACTACTAGTTTCGACCTTTATTGAGGTCTCTTCAGTGGATGCCAGACCCAAGTGGAGATACCAAGGCAGAAGCATTAGCAAGGTCATCTCCTCCTATAGGAGCTGCCAAACGGTGTGCCACCTTTTTATTAAATTAATCTGGATTTAGAGAAAGATGTTGAAAGTTTATTTTTCACTTGGTCAGACTATAATAAATTTAGTTTAATCCTTTATCCAAGTGTATGCAAACAAAGTTTGCGCCTGAAAGTATCTTCAGGACTGGGGTAAGGTGGTACAACACCGGGAAACTCCTTGCTTGGTAGTTTGCTCCACCTTTGCAAGGAGTCGCCCAGTGTTGTACCACTTTACCCCAGTCCTGAAGATACTTTCAGGTGCAAACTTTGTTTGCACACACTTGGATAAAGGATTAAACTAAATTTATTATCGTGGGAATGGATGTTGTGATTATCTGTGAAGGTATTAGTGGTGGTAGTCGACGGTAGATGGCAGTGGGGTTAGATGATGAAGGTTGGTGGAGTAGTGAGACGAAGAGTTGTAGAATAGATGCCTTGATGAGTCTTTGGACTCCCTGGAGGTGTGATGTAATAATAATAATATCTTACCAGGAACACTCAGTACAGAAATACCTCTGTAATTCTCACATTCAGTTTTATTTCCCTTTATATATATATGGGTACTATGAGAGCTCTACTCCAATCATCTGGAATTCGTCCTTCTGTTCAGGATTTCTGAACTATGCATTGCATCCACTGTAAAATTTTATACGTCCATACTAAAGTATTTCTGGTCGAATTTCATCTACACCTGCTGCCTTTCCACATTTCAGGCTTTTGATGGCTTTTTCTACTTCAAGTATTGATATGTGTTCCTGACTGAATGCCTGGTCAGTGCTTTTTACCATTGTGCTGTCATCACTTTTGTTTCATTTAGCAATTTTTCGAAGTAATTACTCCACAATTCAAGGATATCTGTTTCTCCATTTTTCGTCATTTTTATCATCTCTAATTCCTTTTACAGCACTATTTCCTCCATTTCTGAGCTTCTTTAACCTCCAGAATATCTTGCCACCTTCTTGATATTTATTTTCTATTTTCTTACCAAAGACCCCCCATGACTTGTGTTTAGCTTTCTGACATTTGTCTCTCTATTCTCTAAGAGCACAAGCTGACTTATTTACCAGGAGCTTTTGATATACTTTCTTCTTTTCTTTCACTGCCTCTTTAACTTCCTGTGTCCACCATGGAGTTCTGATTTTTCTATCCTTATAGACAACCTCACCATATGTCTCTCTGGCTGAATCAATCTCTGTTTTCTTCAGGTCTTGCCACCGAATCTCCAAGGTTTCATTCCTGTTCTCAAACTCATTCATTTTTTCTTGAATAATATTTGCGTATTTTAGTCTACAGTTCACATCTGAGAGCTGCTCAACTTTTATTCACTTTAAAACTTTCTTACATGTTCTTGTGTTCAGTATGAAATTCAATTTTATCTTGCTGAACACTAAATGGTGATCAATTCCATTTTCACATCCTCTGTACACTCTGTTGTCCTCCGCCAGGGAGAAAACATCACTATCAACAACAACATAGTCAATGAGACTTTTCTTATTGCTTGCCTCTTCTCTCCATTTGAATTTGTGCACATTTTTATGTCGGAACATTCCTGAGCAGAAATACAACAGGTATTTGCCATTATTATTAGCTTTGCTGTTTTCTATCCTTATTGAGTACAATGGTGAAATTATAAAAGATATAAACAGACGAATCAGTCAAGCATCCCAAAATGAAACAATGGTCCTCCCAATACTCCTCTATGGTGAATGCTGGAATCTCAAAAAGGCTGAAGAGAAAAAATTATTAGTTACTGAAATGGGTTGGCTAAGAAGATTACTTGGAGCATCTCTGCTGGATCAACTAAGAAACGAAGACATATGGAAACGACTAAAACAAGAAATAACAATAATAGACAAAATCCAAGAAGGCTGTGATGGTTTGGCCATGTGACCAGAATGGTAACAGAAAGACTACCATCTAAATCCCTGAATACAACGATGGAAGGTAAAAGATCCAAAGGATGGATAGACAAAATAAAAGAGGACCTGAAAACCAAATCACAACAAGCTACAACAAACTGGACAGAATTGTTCGGACTCTCCCGGGACAGACATAAGTGGAAAGAGTTCATTCGGCCTCATCATCATCACATAGATGATGGAAGAGAGAAGAAGAAGAAGACAATTTATTATATCTGTTCAGTTTTTTTTTTTTTTTTTTTTCATATTAAACTATTACCATGAAAAAGCTACTACTATTGTAGTTGCTGAAACATGTCTGTGTTTCATGTCAGATTTGCAAATTAAAATATCATTAAATCTCAGTTACCAAATACATTTACATTATTAAATATATAAAACCTTTACATTGTTTTTAATTTTGTTTTCAGTCCAGCACTGTATATTGGTGAACATGGACATGGGCTGTATGCACTACCTTCACTTGTGGATGAAAGACAAGCCATTGTTTCTGTAAGTTTCCGATATGTCTAATTTTTTTTTTTTTTCTCTCAAGATTGTAAGGAAATGAACAAATATGAACATTAAGTTGACTGATCCCAGTTAAGATGTTGATTTTGTATTTTGATGAATATTGTGACTTAATAGATGCATCCTTCAGAAGTAGAAGTTTCCGCCTTTTTTACTGAAAAATTGAAATCTTCATGGCATGTTGAAAAAATATGGGAACATATCTTTTAGATCAAAATAAAACTACGTAATTTTTTTTTTTAAATGCACACAGCATGATATTGTGTAGTCTTTCTCATCATTACCCTCTCCACTCTCCGGAGTTGATGGACTCGTTAATTTAAAGTACTGTATGAAAACACTGCACAATTCTGTCACATTGTGTATATTGTCAGGTTGTGTATTAGTATGATGTAACATATTGCTGTTAACTAAACCTGTGTATATTGACCCTAAAATAATTTCATATAGTAGGAGGTGCATGTTTTCCAGCAATTTCAAAGTAAAATTTGCATCCTCTTTATAATGAACCTAAAAGGGATGCAGTAGATATCTTTAAGATAATGAAGATGACATCTTCATGTTAGTGTGGATAGTTGTATCATTACATATTCTATTCCAGCTAGTTGGAATAGAATTGCCAAACTGGAAGAAGCTATTTAAGAATGAACCAACATTGGCAGAGATTGAAAGGTGGTTCTGCACCACTTGATGAACTTCATCACTCAGTGAAGCTCATCTGTTATTCACACAAAAGTGGCAACGATTTGGTCCCATCAAGCCTCCATCACTTGTGTTGGATCCTACTTCTTCTCAATCTATACTTTGGATCCGACATGGTTACTATTACGATGTTCTTAACTAATTAATAAGTTGTAAGTTGATTTCTAATTCAAATATAAAGAAAATTTATATTTAAAGACTGCACCACTTTATATCTGAATTAGTTCAAGAATTGAAGATAAACCAACTCTCAACTACCCTTCCTTTATATGTTGTTATTATATATACTTGCCGAGTATATTTAATTTACCTTATTTACCCGTTTTAGTTCAAATATTTTATGAACGGTGCAGTAAAAGAGATCCAGGCAAAATACAACCTTGATTAACAAAAACAAACATTTAATTTTAGAATCACAAATTTTACACTTAAGTTCAAATCAGTAATTAAGAATTATCACAAACATTTTAGCTTCTCTGATAAGATCAATCATACAGACTCAAAGGTAAATCTGCTATCTCTATTATACAGTCTTCTCACAGTTCCTTAACTTCCAAAATACAATAAAAATTGCAGTAACACCTCTTCACAAACAAACATCTTTAATTTTACACTTCAGCTAATTCTCCGCAATAGTTACTGTTAGTATAGGGAAATTCTAGGATGAAACTCACACACTTCTCTGTATAGGAATATTAATGGTTGGAATAATCTTACCGATAATCTTCTTTCTTCATCAACTTACACACAAACACCTTTTAAAACCGTAAACATTTTAAACAGTATACAGCACTCATTAAAATAAATCTAAGCAATAACTGAATTAATCATCAGTCACAATACACATAAACAAACGTTCTTGCATGAAGTACTACTGATCACTCATGAATTAAGGCAATACATAATTCCTTATCTTGAGGTTTTATATGCACAGTTCTTCATTTCTCCTGCATTCAAATAATTCTTTAAGCACTATAATTCTAAAAACAGCTAACAGCAAACTTCAACTTTACAGCCTCTACTATTCTCTAGTAACCTCGTGCTTTGCTTCAGGGTTCAGTATGTCCTTGAAAGGTTGGCGCTGAAATTAAATCTCAACTCAAGTATCGCTTGTCTATTTAATAGTCTCTCAGCTGTTTTCCGTAGCTATAATTGTTTTTCTACAACTTATTAGCTAACTGCTTCTCGACTAGTAGACTTAAATTAGCTGCTTGAGTGACTTGCCGACTCTCTAATATCGCACTCTGATTCCCCGAATGCTGAATACTCCGATTCCAACCGAATGCCAATTCTCTCTCTCTATGTGTCCTATCTATCTCCTTCTCTCTTACCTTCTCTCAATAATATCACACTCTGATTCCCCGAATGCTGAATACTCCGATTCCAACCGAATGCCAATTCTCTCTCTCTATGTGTCCTATCTATCTCCTTCTCTCTTACCTTCTCTCAATAATATCACACTCTGATTCCCCGAATGCTGAATACTCCGATTCCAACCGAATGCCAATTCTCTCTCTCTCTATGTTTCCTATCTATCTCCTCTCTTACCTTCCCTTTTACCTTTTTCTCTTACCTTCTCTCAATATTTTCAGCGTTCCTCGCTTATATATCCGTTCTTCCCGCCTAAATCGTTCACGTGATCTCTTTAACTAAAACTCTTTTCAATAAGCGTTCAACATTCTCCTCACGCACTGTTCCAAACTTGCGCTTGCTCACTTACATACGTCTCCATGACAACAAAACAAAACATAATAAAATTGATTTATTCCTATCTACAAATAGGAATAAATAGAGAATATTTACATTTCAATTAATGCGCAGTTAAATTATCAAATACAAGTTCTTATAATATTAATATAGTAATAAATAAAATAGCTTAATAATATTTAATACAGTCTTTTCATTATTAATACATATATCTTTGATTAATTAATTAAATATTAGATAAAATTAAAGGTAGTTATATAAATATTAAATGTAAAATAAGTTGTTTACATTAAATAATATTTACAAGTCTAACCTTTGTGATGGAAGATCATGTTGGATTCTGAAGCAAATAATAATTACTTAAATCTCTATATTATCAGAATCCAACACTTGCTTATCATAAGTTGAAGAGAACCAAAACATATATTAGGTATCTCAGATCAGAAGTCTTTAATTTCTTTTATCCTGATCTCTTCCAGCATACAATATTAAGTAATATTTTTAGAGTTTTGTTGAACATACTGGCTGTCCCAACATTTCTTCTTTTTTGAGGATTTAGCTTTTAAGTCTTATTCTGTAGACCAGCTTCAGATGTGATAGTTATAATTTAAGAAATATCTGTTCCAGCTTGAAAGTAATTTTGCTGTCATTATTCTTATTCGTCAAGGGGAGTTGGAGCAGTAGTGTATGTAGAACACTGCAGATGCCATGATTTCTATGAGAGTTGGGTAAATTTCTTTAAGTATATGGCTTAGCATTACTGTATGTTCTATGATTTTCCTCATTTTTTCTTACCTTAAATTAACAACTATGAAAAAGCCAGTAAAGAAAAATAGATTGCATGTGGGAAAGGCAAATTTTATAAAATTTTTCAGATCTCACTTCACAAATGCATTTCAAAGTCATGATTCAAAACTCAGTGATGCCGGTATCTATAGTCTGCTAAACCACACCTACATTTCCTAACAGAAATTTAATTTTTAGCTTTTTTGATCATTTATCTTATTTTCTCCATTTCTAACTAGTTGTTGAGACTTTTTATCTCAAAGGCAGAATTAATTAATTTATTTAAAAATTTTTTCCTGTGAATTTCACCTACAAAAGGTTGGAAACCTATAGTGAATCTATTACTGTAGGCCTAGTTAATAAGGTGGATAGCATATCTTACTTCCAATCTACAGGGTTAGGCTTCAATTCCCATTGCGACATGCATATGTGCATGTAGATTGTAGATGAATTTCATTGCCCAGTGTCTAACACCCTGTTTATTGGAGACCTGAAGTGACATGAAAATGTTCCATGTTTGGTGTCTAAAAAAAGAGTCAAATAGGATTTCGGATGAAGGAAGTTTTTCACTTGGCTATACTGCCAATTATATATTTGGTTTAATCCTTTATACAAGTGTAAGCAAACAAAGTTTGTGTCCGAAGTATTTTCAGGACTGGGGCATTTCGTGGTAAAGGTGGAGTAAGTTCTAATCACTTGCCTTAGTATCTCCCATAATGGAAAACACATCTCCTTGCAGACATATATATAATGCTATGCATTAAGTGATCAGAACTTACTCCACCTTTACCACGAGTTGCCCCAGTCCTAAAAATACTTCAGGCACAAACTTTGTTTGCTTACACTTGGATAAAGGATTAAACCAAATATATAATTGGTAGCATAGCCAAGTGAAAACACTTCCATCAACTATCTCTAATCCAGAGAAGTTTAATAATAAACCTTTTGGCAACTGGTATATGGTGATATGACTTCTGCATTTCTTCCACCTTAGTATCACTACCTCTGTGTCTGGCTCTCACTGATGAGACCTCAATAAAGGTCAAAACCAGTCTGGGTATTGGCCCTTCCCTTAATGCATAGCATTATACATGTCTGAAAGGAGATATGCTTTGCATTATGTGAGATATTAAGTCAGGTGATCAGAACTTACTCCACTTTTACCATGAGTTGTCCCAGTCCTGAAAATACTTCAGGCCAAACTTTGTTTGCTTACACTTGGATAAAGGATTAAACCAAATATATAATTGGTAGGATGTTGGATTATATTGCTCTCATCTCACCAATGTACTGATGTTTGTTAGATTTGTAACGTTTTATAGATGCGATTCATATAAAAATGGATTAAGGCTAGATTATCTTGGATCCTCTCCTCGAGACTTCATATAGAACCTTTTTAGATCTCAAGTAAGCAGGTTGATAGTAGACAATGGAAACATTTACTACTACCTAAAACATTCACAAACATCCATTTCCACAGCCATTTTTTAACCCATGAGAATTTTTTTTTGAGAAAACAAACCTAAAGTCTTTCTTTGTATAAATGCATCCAAAGTATCACTTGTTTGTCATTAAAGAAATTAGGGATTTCTCTTTTGCAGTAGTTACATTACCTCTGAACAGGTTTTAAATTCTAAAAATTGATCCAACCATTAAATACTGTTCTCACATTTGGAATTTTGATTGAGAGCTTAGTTTCCCAGAATTCTTAACAACTTGACATTGAAGAGGTGTATTGATTAACTAAACATTTCTCACCAATTCACACTGCTATCTTGCACATTCTTTCACACAATTTTTGTGGCATGCATTTTGATGCAGTTATTTTAATATTCACTGTTCTAGAAATGGCATCAGAAATTCTTCTTCTTCAGGATCCTCTCCATGGAGTCAACAGAATCATCTTGGGACATCCATCTTGGACACTACACTCTCTTTCATGCCACTCCTTCAACATCTTTACTCCTTGTACAGTCCTCACTCTCACCATTATCTCAAGCAATACATTCCATTGTCTTACCAATCGTTAGACAAAAAAAAAAAAAAATCAGTGTAATCACCACTTGTCCTTGTTCTATCATATGAAATATCTATATAGTGTAAATTTGGTAAATATATCAATTCCTTAGGAAGTTAGAAGTTTTTTCCACTTGGTTCGACTATAAATTATATATTTAGTTTAATCCTTTATCCAAGTTTAAGCAAACAAAGTTTGCACCTGAGTTATCTTCAGGACTGGGGCAACTGGTGGCAAAGGTAGACTAAGTTCTCATCACTTTCCTTAGTATCCCAATAATGCAAAGCACATCTCTTTGTGGACATGTATGATGCTATGCATTAAGGGAAGGGCCACTAATAATGTGTTGCACCTTTTAGTAATGGGCATATGGAAATATGAGATCTGCATTGCTTCAACTTTGATATCACCTCTGGGTCTGGCTCCCACTGAAGAGACCTCAATAAAGGTTGAAACCAGACTGTGTAGTGACCCTTCCCATAATGCATAGCATTATACATGTCTGCAAGGAGATGAGCTTTACATTATGGGATACAAAGGAAAGTGATGAGCACTTAGTCCCCCTTTGCCACGAGTTACCCCAGTCCTGAAGATACTTCAGTATGCTTACACTTGTATAAAGGATTAAACTGAATACTAAGGAAAGTGATGAGCACTTAGTCCACCTTTGCCACGAGTTACCCATCCTGAAAATACTTCAGGCGTAAACTTTCTTTGCTTACACTTGGATAAATGATTAAACTAAATATATTATTTATTGTCTAACCAAGTGGAATAAATCCTTCCAATATCTTTCTTTCTCTAATCCAGAGGAATTTAAGAATAAGATGTGACACCTTTTGGCAACCGGCATTTGAAAATATGAGTTCTGCATTGCTTCAACCTTGGTATCACCTCTGGGTCTGGCTCCCACTGAAGAGACCTCAATAAAGGTTGAAACTGGTCTGGGTAGTGACCCTTCCCATAATGCATAGCATTATACATGTCTGCAAGGAATTGTGCTTTGCATTATGGGATACTAAGGAAAGTGATGAAAACTTAGTCCACCTTTGCCACAAGTTGCCCCAGTCCTGAAGATAAATATAATAGCATAGAGCTGACATTAAAGATATAAAGCAAAGAGCTGACATTAACATCTCCAATTTTGATATCATGTTTAATACCACTTTCCTTCGTAATGTGATTGGTATAGATAATGAATAACAGAGGGGATAATGTACATCCTTGTCTCACACCAGATTTAACATTAAACCATCTTCCTGTACTTCCTTCAATTCTAACTGCTGACTTACAACTCAAATAAAGACTAAGTATTGCTTGATATAATGCCCCATTGACACCATATAACTGCAGCGTATTGAATAGCTTCTCTCTTGGCACCTTGTCATATGCCTTTTCCAAATCGACAAAACTTAAATACAGATCTTTGTTATATTCCCATGCTTTCTCGACTATTTGTCGTAAAGTGAAGATCTGATCCTCACAGCCTCTATTTCGCTTGAATCCAGCTTTTGTCTTCACCAAGCTTTTCTTCCATATTTCTTCTCAACCGTTTCTCAAGTATACTTGCATAGCTCTTGCCAGGAACACTCAGTAGGGAAATACTGCGGTAATTCTCACATTCAGTTTTATTTCCCTTTTTATATATGGGTACTGTGAGAGCTTTACTCCAATCATCGGGAATTCGTCCCTCTGTCCAGGCTTTCTGAACTATGCAGTGGAGCCACTGTAAGACTTTTATATCACCATACTTCAGCATTTCTGGTCGAATATCAGCTATTCTTGCTGCCTTTCCACATTTCAAGCCTTTGATGGCTTTTTCTACTTCAAGTATGGATATGTATTCCTGACTGCATGCCTGGTCAGTATTTTTTACCACTGTGCTGTCATCACTGCTTGTTTCATTTAGCAGTTTTTCAAAGTAATTACTCCATACTTCAAGGATATCTTTTTCTCCTGTTTTCATGTCACCTTTATCATCTCCAACTCCTTTTACTGTACTCTTTCCTCCATTCCTAAGCTTCTTCAACAGCCTCCAGAATATTTTGCCACCTTCTTGATATTTATTTTCTATATTCTTGCCAAAGTCCTCTCATGACTTTTGTTTAGCTAGTTTTACACAGTGTTTAGCATTCTTGCATTTGTCTCTGTATTCTCTAAGAGCACAAGCTGACTTATTTTACAAGAACTTTTGATATGCTTTCTTCTTTTCCTTCACTGCCTCTTTAACTTCCTGTGTCCACCAGGGAGTTCTGATTTTTTTATCCTTGCAGACAACCTCACCACATGCCTCTCTGGCAGAATCAATCGATGTTTTCTTCAGAGTTTGCCACTAAATCTCCAAGGTTTGATTCCAGTTCTCAAACTCTTTCATTTTTTCTTCAATAATCTATGTGTATTTTAGTCTACAGTTCACATCTGAGAGCTGCTCAACTTTTATTTGCTTTAAAATTTCTTACATCTTATTCTTTTCAATATGAAATTCAATTTTATCTTGCTCAAGACTAAATAGTGATTACTTCCAATTTCAAATCCTCTGTACACCCTGGTGTCCTGCACCAGGGAGAAAACATCACTATCAACAATAACATAGTCAATGAGACTTTTCTTATTCCTAGCCTCTTCTCTCCATGTGAATTTGTGCACATTTTTATGTTGGAACATGGTGTTAGTAATAACCAGTCCATGTCCTGAGCAGAAATCCAACAGATATTTGCCATTATTATGAGCTTTGCTCTTTTCTCCAAATTTTCCCAAAATATTTTTGTATGTCTCACAATCATTTCCTACTCTGCTATTTAGATCCCCAACAAGGACCAACTTTTCGTTTTTCATTGTGTCAGTTGCTTTTTCTAAAGCCTCAAAAAATTCCTCCACTTCTACCTTAGTAGAACCTTCTGTGGGACCATAGGCACAAATAAGTCTCATTGTCCAGTTCCCCATTCTCATATTTGCCCACATTACTCTACTTGAGACTGCCTACCATTCAAGAAGATTAGCGTCATATTTTGTGTTGAATACTATGGCTACTTCTTTTCCTTGATTGTCATTGCCTGAATATAACATTTTGTATTTATTGCTCAGAAAGATCTCACCAGTTTTTGCTTTTTTGTTTCAGTCATCCCTATTATGTCGATCTGCTACTTATCTAATTCCTCAGCTAGCTCCATTTCTTTGCTATTCAGGCTTATGTTGCTAGTACTGATCTTTAACTCTGGTGATGTTGAGTTGGGATTTGTTTTAAGATTTGTTCCAGTAGCTGACTTTTTCTGTGTGCCCTGGTTCCCTGGCGAAATCAGCAGTGGCCTTGTTTAATCGGGCGATGCCCCAGCCGGCATGAAATTTTGTCATGTTGTACCATCATTTTTTATTTTGGTTTAACCAATAAGAATTCAATTTGGTTGGTTAAATTCCAAATTGTTATTTTTGCCATTTGGGATATGTTCATATTTATATATACTGACTATAACCGAGACTAGAATAACAATTAAATTTATTCGAAATGCAACATGTTTCATCAGATTGTCCGACTTCTTCAGTCGTGGGAACATAGAAAGCAAATAAACACTATAAGAAACATCGTATCACTATAAAAACAACTATTATAAAATTCAGTTAGCTTTGAACTCTAGCTACAGTCCGTGTTGAAGTTCTATTGTTAGGCAGTTGCGTGCGTCTGATTTCACGAGTGTGCCAATATCGGATAGCAGAGCTGAAAGAGTTCGGTAGATTATAGCTAAGGTTATTATTAATGTGATGAGGGTCCATAACAATTTCCTTAGACTCGACTATGTGGCGCACCACCTTGTCACGGCATATATGAAGGTTTGAAGTTGTTGTCTAGTTTATCTCATGTTGACGGCCTTCATCATTTGTATTTACTGAAAACAGTACATGGTTTAATTGTTATTTTAGTCATGGTTATAGTCAGTATATATAAATATTAATATATATATATATATATATATATATATATATATATATATATATATATATATATATTTAAACTGAAGATGGACTTCAGTCATTTATTCTGAAACATAAAATTTTAATATCAATAAATATTTGTTATATATTAAGCCTAGCGTGTTCTTTCCTACTTTAAATGATTTTAGGTGCATCATGACTTTTCAGAAATTTTACATTATTAAATTTGCAATTTTGAAATAATTAGATTTATTAACCTTATGTATTGATAAATTTGGGGTGGTCCCATTCTCACTACACTTTGCTCTTCAGTAGTACTTTCAATTTATTATTATTATTGATTTTACAGATAAGAGAACATCTCTTATTGGAAGGACCAAAAGAAATGTCTAAACCAAATCCTAGCTCAATTGGGGATGATTATGTTCCTGATAGTGATCCTTCTAAATTTGAGTTTCCATTTGAGTTCAATACACAAAAGACAGATAGAAATGTGCCTGATGTTTTACTTTTAGGTATGTGACAAAGAAAGTGCAGATATTTTATATTTTGATAAAGCAAAAGAAGAATAGTTTATTTCAGTTTTAAGCATAATTCTGAAATCAGTGTATGCCATTCTTGTCTAGCAATTTCAGAAATATTCAGCAGTAATTATAATTCTGAACAAAATAAATAATATTAATTATTATTAAGAGAGACCTCCAGGGAGTCTGGAACCCAATGAGGAGGCCATGCTCTTTACACCAGCTGCCATACCTGTTCTTGAATTCATTCATGCTACTTACACAATATCCAATGGCAATCCATTCCAATTATGCACCAGTCTATGAGAGAAAATTCTCTCAACTCACCCCCCTTCTTGACAGCATTCATTCTCAACTTCCAAGGATTTTCTCGCTTCCCTTCCCCACTCTCCATAAAATGAAAAATTCCATTTGCTGAAATTCTCTATAATCCTTTTTGAAGTTTGTAATTCTCAATCTTATCACCCCTGTTTGCTACTATTTGCAACCTACAAATTCGCAATCTATCTCCATAATCAGTCCACAATCCTGATATCATTTTTGACACTTTCCTTTGCACTCTCTCCACTGTATCAGAATTACGATGGAAACCAGATCTGCATGCAATATAGCAAGCGAGATCTTATCAAGGCCCTTGTAAAGAGGCAAAATGACTTTCTTATAATAAATTACATGATAACCACATTAATTAACTTTAATGAAATAAATTGAATAACAGTTCCAAGAACTGATCCTTGATGAGGCACACCACTTAAATCTTGTGGATTCCCCCCCCCCTTTCCATTTTTGATATCTGTCAGTCAGCCATCTTGTAATCCATGCCAATAGTCCATAATCCAAACCCATATTCTCCAATTTATACAACAGTCTTTCATACTGTACTGTCAGAAGACTTAGCAAAATCCAAAAGTATCATGGTGTATCCATTCCCCCTTGTGTAATTCAGTGGTAACATTATTACAGAATGTGAGCAAGTTGCTAAAACATGACCTTCCCTTAGTAAACCCATGCTGTTTGTTGAAAATTAGCTGCTTGGTCGTTAGTTGGATACATCAATCTTTGCACCACCCTTGTGCAATGGGATTACCATACATTCTTTCCTCTCCTGTATAATCTTTACTGTTCTGAGACAAGTTATATAGCTTAGTCAAAAGAATAGTCAGTTCAGCTGAACACTCTTTGCAGATATTCCATCAGTTCCTATTGCCGAATTTTTATTCGATTTATAAATCAAAGATGCCAAGAAATTATATTCTTGGTTTAATCCTTTATCCAAGTGTAAGCAAACAAAGTTTGCTCCTGAAGTATTGTTGCATCCCAATTTATGATTATTCTTCTATCTAGTGAAATTCTGCTTATCTACATTCAACTTTTATTTATGTACGAGATATCACCCTAAAATACAAATATTTAAGCTATTTCTCCCCTTAGTGTCCCTAATATTTATATTATACTGCGCCTTTTGGGACATTTAGTTTGAGATATTAAATACAAAAACAAGGAGCAATTACTAAAATATGTCTGAATGTGAAACAATATTGCAGTCGTGACACTTGATCTCGTTACTCATTTAAATATTCTCCCCTTTTGCGTAATTAGGTCCATACGTTTTCAAGTGGTGCATTGGGCAGCAATTTCAGACAACTGTTTTATCAATGAACAAAGGTTTATTAAACTCATTAGTATGGTACAATTCAATTTCTAATATAATTCAATTCAATTCAATACTAAGAAAACATTTACAAAATAACATTAGCTTATCACAAGTAATTTGGCTATGATCCTATATGGGTATTGCGATCATACCGCCATAACAAATTCAACTCATACAATCATATGTATAATCCCAGATCTAATTAACACATTAGTTAACCCTATATTAGTCTGAATATGCTATATGCTGTAGCACCTGGACATATGTGATCAGATTCTATTTAACTATCAAAAACTATGTAGATTAAATTATCCCTTCACTGTGTTAACACATAACTTTGACATTTAAAACTTTCCTATAAGTTACAATACACATGCATAAATCTCAGGACACATAACTACTTATATAATATTAATATTAACAAGCATACTTTCATTATAATCAGCCATGTACTAAAGTGCTAGTATAAATTTCTTTAGTCTCTTCAACAGTTCAGTAATAGAATAATGATTACAATTACAGATGATTTTCAGTTAACACGAGATTTTTACAGTACCTTTTTCTCTTGAGTTTTCTATATTGGCCTCTACCTTTTTCCGATTAAACTATCCTGGTATGATCTCTCCTATAATCGGTCACTCCTAAGTTCTTTTGGCATTAAACTGTGCTTATCCGATCTTTACTTTTCATACTTGAATTAAGAACACACTTTAGAATCATCTATACCATGGCTGTGAAACTCACCACGCAGACACTGACTTCTTTACAGATTTCCTTTTTTCGTGGTTGTCATTGCCTGAATATAACATTTTGTATTTATTGCTCAACAAGATCTCACCAGTTTTGGTCTTTTTTGTTTCAGTCACACCTATTATGTCGATCTGGTACTTATCTAATTCCTCAGCTAGCTCCATTTCTTTGCCATTCAGGCTTCTTATGTTGATAGTACCGATCTTTAACTCTGGTGTTGTTGAGTTGGGGTTTGTTTTCAGATTTGTTCCAGTAGCCGACTTTTCGCTATTCGCCCTGGTTCCTTGGCGAAAACAACGGGGGCCTTGTTTAACTGGGTGACATTAAGTTGTTGGCCCACATTAAGTTGTTAACCTTTCAACAGTTCAGAATCGGATTATGTGATCGATTAAGAGAAGTAATATTTAAGAAAGGAGCCCAGGACCTAGACTCGTGTTTTAGCCTGGCCAGAAAAAAAGATAGAGAATTTTGGATGAAATGGAGCAAGCCTCTTCTCTGAGGGAACAACTACGAAAGGAGTTAAAAAGTGAGTTAAAGAGCTTGGAGCATTCTGGGTCAACTAAGAATAAGAGAAGTATAGTTGCGATTGTCGGTAGTTCAGTTGAGAGAAATGATTCAGTGAAGGGACAAGAAATAAGAATGCAAACTGTGTCTTTAGCGGAGGTGAAAGGGAAATTGCCCCTGCCTTTGGTAGAAGGTTTGATTGGTGGTATACCCTGCAAACTCTTGTTTGATACTGGGGCTCACATATCGGTAATCCCAGAAAATTTTGTTGAGGCATTTCAGGATGTAACCTCTAATAGTTTTACTAAACTAAGTCAAACCATTCATGGGAATTCGAAAGTTGAGTCCTCCTCAGTCTTGAAAGTGAAGGCCAGAATTTCCATACCTTGATTTCTTATCACTGTCACTCATGAGATGATAGTCGTACCCGAGGTTGCAGACACAAGCAACCAAGTCATACTGGGTATTGATTTTTTAGAAAATTATAACTTTATGTGTGATTTTGCAAATGGAACACTGTCCCTGCATGGAAAGGACTGCAAGCCACAGTACAGAATGCAAGATCATGTAGGGAAGAGCAAAGCCTTGAAGGTCGAATTGAAGGATTGGGAAAGGGAGTCTAGCATGTGGAGGAATAAACTGATCCAAGATAGCATTAAGAACTTAAGTTCTGAGCAGGAAAGGATACACATGATGGAATTCTTTAAGTCTGTATTCCACAAGTATCCAAAAGTGTTCACAGAGGAGATCAGCTCGCTTTCTTGTACTAACATGGTTCAACATGCTATTAAAATCAATTCTGATGTGCCTATATATGTGAGACAATATCAGACCCCACTAAAGCACATGGATACACTCAAGAAATTACTCTTAGAATATGAGAAAGCTGGAATTATTGAAAAGTCAAATTCTAGATGGAATAGCCCATTTATTTTAGTAGAAAAGCCTAATGGTGGGTTAAGGTTTGTACTGGACCTGAGAGAAATCAATAAGGTCACTATACCCATAAATTTTCCCGTATGCAAGATTGAGGACTTGTTGATTGGCCTGGAGGGAGCTAAGTACTTCTCCAAACTAGATCTGAACTCTGGCTATTTCCAGATTCCTTTGAGGGAGGAGGACAGAAAACACTTTGCCTTCACCACAAGATGGCAGAAGTATCAGCTGTGTCGACTACCTCAGGGAGCCAGGAACTCAGCCATGAGTTTTCAGAGCCTGATGAACTCTGTGCTATCTGATATGTTGGGAGAAGGGGTTACCTGTTTCCAGGATGATCTTCTGGTTTACTCATCTTGCGTCGAGGAGCATAAGAGACTATTAATTGAGATCATGGAAAGACTTAACAGAGCTCAGTTATCCCTAAAGTGTTCTAAATGCCAATTTTTTCTCAAGAAGGTAGCGTATTTAGGTCACGTGGTAAATGAACACGGTATAACACCCACAGAGGAAAATGTGACTGCCATATTAAAGGCAAGAACTTCCTCAACTGTAAGGCAGGTTAGGAGGTATTTGGGAATGATCAACTTCTACAGGAAGTTCATTCCTGAATGCTCCAAACTGATGGAACCTATAGTTAGATTCACAAAGAAGGGAAGAAGATTCGAGTGGGGAAACGAACAGCAGATTGCACATCAACGCTGAAATCTGGCTCTAACTAGGTCGCCTGTCCTGACCTATCCCAAACTGGGTAGGGATTTTTATCTCTCCACTGATGCTTCCAATGATACAATCGCCTCTGTTGTAGAGCAGAAAGAGGAAAAGGGGTTTAGACCGATCGCCTTTATCAGTAGGAAACTTTCATCTTCCGAGATAAATTACTTTGTAATAGAAAAGGAAGCCCTTGCTATTGTTTATGCATTAAGAAAGTTCAGGTATATGTTATTAGGACAACATCTCATCTTGCGCTCTGATCACAAACCATTGTCATTTATATCCTCAATGAAGGACAAAAATCAGAGAATCATTAGATGGGCTCTGGAGATGCAAGAATTTGACTTGGAAATAAAATACATCCCTGGCTCAGCGAACGTGGTCGCTGACTATCTATCCAGATCTCTGGATGTCGTACATAATAGTGATGTTAGTCCTAGTGAAGAGGTGATTTTCTCTGTATACAAAGAAAAGGGGGGGTAGGCAAAAAGGGAATCAATTCTTTAGAACAATAAGTATGGGATAAGTCTCGCATAATCGAAGAGCAAAGGAGGGATTCAGTATGTGTGGGGGGGTATGAGAAAGTTTTGAGAGGAGAGAAGTCCCATGTTAAAGATTCCTTCAATCACACACTATACATTGATCCGAATGGTCTCTTATTGTCCAACCAGAGCATCACAGGGAGATGGAAGGACAAAATCGTAGTTCCAGAGAAAATGATCCCATGGGTACTATTCACCTTTCATGACTCTGATCTGGCAGGTCACCAAGGAATACATAGAACGGGGAACAGAGTTCATGATCGTTATATATGGAAGGGGATGAAGGGAGATGTAGAATCGTATGTGACTTCTTGTCATTTGTGTCAACAGAAGTCCAGCATTGTAGGTAAGGCTCCTCTCCGGTCTTTCCCTAACCCCCATGCTTCCTTTTTAGGCTGTAGCCATGGATATCGTGGGCCCCCTACCTATCATCAAGAAGCGAAATAGGTATATTTTAGTGGTCATAGACATGTTCTCACGATATCCAGAGGCTGTAGCAATTAAGAATCAATCTGCCCAAACAGTAGCGTATAAATTTTTCAAGCTGATTATTTCTAGATATGGGACACCCCAGCCACTTCTCTCTGACAAAGGCTCCTACTTCACAGCTGAAGTTATGTTACAGTTGTGTAAGTTGTTAAGAGTAAAGAAATTGTTCACTACTCCTTATCATCCTCAAGGCAATGGAATGGTGGAAAGATTGAATAGGACTTTAAAGCTTACCTGTCAAAGATATCTGATCTCCAGATCTCGAATTGGGATACCTTTCTGCCTCACGTTATTCGCATGCAGAAAGAAGGAATATATTACAGTTGTGATATGAAAAAAATTAGCTAAGTAAGACAAAAAGGATTAGTCATAAGAAATTGTATGCAAGAGGCTAATTTTAACACTTGAAATGAAAGATTAAAATATTAAGTAAATTCTTAGAAAATTTGGAAAGGGGATTAATTTGAGGCTAGCAAAAGACTATCGCTCAGGGTCAATTCCCAGATCAAGACATTGTCTTGATCCGGGAATTGACCTCAGGATGTTTGGCAGAAAAACGCCACCCTAATTGGTTGGTCAGTGAAGTCGAATCCAGTAAAGGGCGGAGAAAAGAAATTAAAGGTGCCGGTAGGGGTCAAGGTATAAAAGGGTTAGAACCCCCCCCCCCCCCCAAGGGGCTTTTTCCCAGAGAGTTTCTTCATGAGCTCCTTCGTATTGTTTATCACATGGTTTTCCTGAGTGGCGGGGTTGGAGTTATATCTCCGTCCGACACAACAAGGGAACAAGTAGTGAGCGGGATTTTGATTCCGTATTTCCTATGGTAAGAAACAAGGAATGCCATTTAGCTAAAGGAAAGAAGGTATTATCTATGTGTTTCATCATCCAGTGACAACCACGAAAAAAGGAAATCTGTAAAGAAGTCAGTGTCCGCGTGGTGAGTTTCACAGCCATGGTATAGATGATTCTAAAGTGTGTTCTTAATTCAAGTATGAAAAGTAAAGATCGGATAAGCACAGTTTAATGCCAAAAGAACTTAGGAGTGACCGATTATAGGAGAGATCATACCAGGATAGTTTAATCGGAAAAAGGTAGAGGCCAATATAGAAAACTCAAGAGAAAAAGGTACTGTAAAAATCTCGTGTTAACTGAAAATCATCTGTAATTGTAATCATTATTCTATTACTGAACTGTTGAAGAGACTAAAGAAATTTATACTAGCACTTTAGTACATGACTGATTATAATGAAAGTATGCTTGTTAATATTAATATTATATAAGTAGTTATGTGTCCTTAGATTTATGCATGTGTATTGTAACTTATAGGAAAGTTTTAAATGTCAAAGTTATGTGTTAACACAGTGAAGGGATAATTTAATCTACATAGTTTTTGATAGTTAAATAGAATCTGATCACATATGTCCAGGTGCTACAGCATATAGCATATTCAGACTAATATAGGGTTAACTAATGTGTTAATTAGATCTGGGATTATACATATGATTGTATGAGTTGAATTTGTTATGGCAGTATGATCGCAATACCCATATAGGATCATAGCCAAATTACTTGTGATAAGCTAATGTTATTTTGTAAATGTTTTCTTAGTATTGAATTGAATTGAATTATATTAGAAATTGAATTGTACCATACTAATGAGTTTAATAAACCTTTGTTCATTGATAAAACAGTTGTCTGAAATTGCTGCCCAATGCACCACTTGAAAACGTATGGACCTAATTACGCAAAAGGGGAGAATATTTAAATGAGTAACGAGATCAAGTGTCACGACTGCAATATTGTTTCACATTCAGACATATTTTAGTAATTGCTCCTTGTTTTTGTATTTAATATCTCAAACTAAATGTCCCAAAAGGCGCAGTATAATATAAATATTAGGGACACTAAGGGGAGAAATAGCTTAAATATTTGTATTTTGGGGTGATATCTCGTACATAGATAAAGATTGAATTAAGATAAGCATTTAATTAAGATAAGCAAATTTGGACACAACAGTATTTTCAGGACTGGGCAACTCATATATAGAAGCTAATTACTTCACATCACTTGCCTTAGTATCCCATAATGCAAAGTACATATCCTTACGGACTAGTATATTGCTATGCATTATGGGAAGGGCCACTACGTAGACTAGTTTTGACCTTTGTTGAGTGTTTAAATGCAGGTCAATCTCCAAAAACTCATGCGATCCCCCCCAACAATGAGCAACCAGAAGAATCAAAACTCAGCGTTGTTCCCCTCAGTAACAGGCTCACCCTGTCACCAAGAAGAACTCTCAATGTTGGCTCTACCCAGTGGCAGGCTCACACCACCATTGTGCAGAGCTGCTCGGATTTCAACTGAGGTCAGCAACAGCCATGCCTCAGTTAGCTTCATGGGCTACAGCATTGCTATCCACCACCCAGGCGTCCAACCAGTTTCGACCTAGAGGTTTTGTCACAAGAGATGATACTAAGGTTGAAGTAATGCCAAAGTCATATTTCCATATATGAGTAGTCAAAAGGTGTCACAACATATTATTAAAATACTCTGGATTAGAGATAGTTGTTGGAAGTTTTTCCACTTGGTTATATTATAAATTAAAGATACCAAGAAATTATATGCTTGGTTTAATCCTTTATCATTAGCTTCTATATACGAGTTGCCCAGTCCTGAAAATATTTCAGGTGCAAACTTTGTTTGCTTACACTGGGATAAATTATTAAACCAAAAATATAATTTCTTGGCATCTTTAATTTATAGTATAGCCAAGTGGAAGAAACTTCCAACAATCTTATTCCATTTGTGCAACAGCTCTTCCTCATATACATAAGTTTCCCCATATAGTGGTGAGTTCAATGTTGCATATACCAAGTTGATAGCTTTTAGCAAATTGGCTACTCATTAGTTGAACAGTCACTTCTGCATCAGTCACCTGCTTACCATCTGTATCCAGTAAAATTATTTTTTCAACTTCATTCATTGTTTTACTTACAATGTAATGATAGAAATCTTTTGGTTTTTTTTAACCCTGTGTTAGTAAGGTGGGGTCTGTGACACTCCACCTTACTAACTTTTAAATTGACTAATAAATTATAGTCAATTTAAAGATTTTAAATTGACTATAATTTTTTAACAACACATGGCAGTGAGTTATGCCTCAATATAGTTTCCCATCCTGTAACCCGCAACTCAACGTCATAGACGACATGCTGTTGTGTGCAAGCAAGTTTAGTGTGCTGGGGTCCACCAGACCCCACCTTACCAAAAGTGTGACTATATTTACTTCCGAAACGTAAGTTGTTTTCATGTATATTCTACTCAAATATTATTGTTACTACTGTGTCTTCTGTATTTTTACATCCAACTATAAGCAAATACGGTTTCATAAATATTTAGTGGGTATTTTGAGAATAATATCTTTTTTTTACCAGATGAGTTACGAGCTGGAAGAACAGAGGTTACGTCGACTTATAGATGACGCTTTGACAGACGAGGAGCCATTTAGCAGAGATGATGATAGTGAAATTGATTTAGAATTAGTCAGTAACCATGAATCTGATACAGAACAAGACTGTGAGGAAGAATCTTAAACAATATGTAATCTAATATTGATTAAAAAGATGTGGATTTCTATAATACACTACATTATTTGGGTGGGTCTGTGGAATCCCACCTTTTGTTACATATTCCCACCTCACCAGCGCTGGGTTAACTTATAGAGTTAACCCAGCACTTAGCTTTTTTAATGAAAAAAGTTAACCCAGGGTTAACTTTTTTCATATCCAGACTTAGCTTTCTGTATAACACTTGTGACTCTTTTGGCCTGCTGCTTATAATTATCATAACTGACATCATCCTTATGCACATGGTATTCCTTTGAAGTCACTTTTTAAGTATTTTTAAAAACTTCCCACACACTGTTGATATCCTTCCCTTCTAACAACTGATACCATGGCACAGAACCCAGAATACTCCTCATTTGGTCATAATTTTCTGCTTTGTAGTTCAGCATGTAACCTTTTCAATGGAACATTCATAAACTCAGCTACTTCCCAAGTGAGTACCATATGATCATTGTCACCAAGCGGAGGCAGAAGAGTTGCATCTTTAAATGAAACCCCCCCTTAGACACTATAATCAGATCTAATACTCTTTGCCAATGAGTTCCTTCTTTCACATGCTTCTTGAGGAAGTTGTGTCGCAACAGCTCAATAAATTCAGTTTCATTCTTCTCGTGAGATTTCACAGCTACCCAATTGGTTTTCAGATAATAAAGTCCCCATTATGATTACTCTTTTCACACCCATCATATTTATTGGGTGATGCAGTTCTTTGTCGCTAGCAACTTATCCTGCAGGTCTGCCCCTTCACAATGCCATGTTGACCCTCATACAGTATCATATTTTTATTTACCTACTCTTGAGTTCTCTTTTTGACCAATTTTTCTAGTACTTTTACCACCATGCCTGAGATACTGATGGTCTATAATTTGCTACTGCAGTCTTTGAACCTCCCTTATGAAAGAGAATTATTTTGCCCTCTTTCCACTCTCTTGGAATTCTTCCAGAGATGAGACTTAAATTAAAGAGCCTAGTTGAAGGCATTCCCAGTTCCCTTGCACATGCTTGCAAAACCCTAGTTAATATGCCATCTAATCACACAGTTGTATTTACATTGAGATTCTGCAACATATTAAAAACCTCTAATTCATTCACCTCTATTCCTACATTAGAGTCTGTCCCATAGGTTAAAGCAGTAACCTCACTAGGATTATATACCCTTGCAAAATGGTCACTCAGTAACTCAACTATTTTATTTGCTTCCATCTCCTTGTGACCATCGTCAATCATTACGGTCAATCTTCCATAGTCATTCTTTCTCTTACTTACCCCATAATGAAAGAACTCTTTGGGATTTCCTTTGGTCTGGGCTTAGATTTACCTTTTTGGGAAAATATTTGTCATGTTTTACAATCTCCCAAGTCAAGACCATACCAAATCTCCCAAACTGATAGTCGTTGCTTTAAGTAAAAATATGGTTATATCCTATATATGTTTTTCTCATAAAGACATATATAGCATGTTACCATAGCCACTAGGCTAACTACATGGATAGATAATTAAATAAGATGAAGTTAAAACTGATTTCCAACACAAAATTAGCTGAAAATATAGATTTAGAATAAGATATAGGTAGAAGTTGGATATATATTGAAAGATGGATTCTGAATGCTCCGAAAAAGAAATTCTAGGATACGAAAATAAACAGAAGAAAAGAGACTGGTTTGATGAAGAATGTGCTCAAGTAATAATAAAAAGAAATAAAGCATACAAATACTTTACTGGGGTGTTTAAGGGTCAAAGCTGTATAACTGAGAGGAGACCACCACATAACTTTTAAAGGAATGCGGAGAACTGACCGGGGCTTCTTTTTGAAGAGGGGTAGCAGCTTCTGAATTTGGTGATAGATTTATAGGGAATGATGAGTTTTTATTTTTTTATAATTTTTGTCATCCGTTCAGATATGCCTCTCATATATAGGTAGCAGCGTTTTTTCATCAGTATGCACACAATTTACAGACAAAAAAAAATACTGTTGTTTGTGATGATAGGCAGTGGATAGCATTGATGGTAGTAGTGTCATAGTAGGAGAATTAAGTAGTAGTGGACAAGGTGAGAGTTAGCTAAGTAGAGTAGAGAGCCCTTCCACGATGAGTCCTTGGACTCCGTGGAGGTCACGTAATAGTAATTTATGGTGTAGGAATCGGGGGTGATTAAGTGTCAAAGCTGTATAACTGAGAGGAGACCGCAACATAGCCTTTAAAGGAATGCTGAGAACCGACCGGGGCTTCTGACCTAGTGTCCAATCTTCACCTTCTTGTGGTGAGACATTCCCTGTTGGGTATCTACCTGGATACTGAACGAATGAGGATGGGCTGGCAATTTGGGATTTATCCGACCAAATTGTATTCTTATTGGCTTAAACCAAAATATAGAATGACGGTACAACATGACAGAATTTCATGCCAGCTGGGCCGTTTCCCAGATAAACAAGGCCCCCGTTGTTTTCGCCAAGGAACCAGGGCAAGCAACACAAAATCAGTTACTGGAACAAATCATCAAACGCATCCCAACTCAATATCCCCAGAGTTCAAGATTGGTACTATCAACATAAGAAGCTGAATGGCAAAGAAATCAAGTTAGCTGCGGAATCGGATAAGTACCAGATTGCATAATAGGGGTGACTGAAACAAAAAAGGCAAAAACTGGTAAGATCTTTCTGAGCAATAAATACAAAATGTTATATTCAGGCAATGACAAGGAAAAGAAGTTGTAGCCATAGTATTCAACACTAAATATGAGGCTAATCTTCTTGAATGGCAGGCAGTCTCAAGTAGATTGATGTGGGCAAATATGAGAATGGGGAACTGGACAATGAGACTTATTTGTGCCTGTGGTTCCACAGATGGTTCTTCTAAGGTAGAAGTGGAGGAATTTTTTGAAGCTTTAGAGAAACCAACTGACACAATGAAAAAGGAAAAGTTGGTCTTTGTTGAGGATCTAAATAGCAGAGAAGGAAATGATTGCCAGACATACAAAAATATATTCGGAAAATTTGAAGAAAAGAGTAAAGCTAATAATAATGGCAAATACCTGTTGGATTTCTGCTCAGAACATGGACTGGTTATTATTAACACAATGTTCCAACATAAAAATGTGCACAAATTCACATGGAGAGAAGAGGCAAGGAATAAGAAAAGTCTCATTGACTATGTTATTGTTGATAGTGATGTTTTCTCTCTGGTACAGGACATTAGAGTGTACAGAGGATTTGAAATCGATCACCATTTAGTTTTGAGCAGGATAAAATTGAATTTCATACTGAAAACAAGAACATGTAAGAAAGTTTTAAAGCGAATAAAAGTTGTGCAGCTCTCAAATATGAACTGTAGACTAAAATACACAAAGATTATTGAAGAAAAAATGAAAGAGTTTGGGAACCAAACCTTGGAAATTTATTGGAAAGCCCCGAAGAAAACACTGATTGATTCATCCAGAGAGGCATGTGGTGAGGTTGTCTATAAGGATAGAAAAATCAGAACTCCATGGTGGACACAGGAAGTTAAAGAGGCAGTGAAAGAAAAGAAGAAAGCATATCAAAAGTTCCTGGTAAATAAGTCAGCTTGTGCTCTTAGAGAATACAGAGACAAATGTAAGAAAGCTAAACACTGTATAAAACTAGCTAAACAAAAGTCATGGGAGGACTTTGGTAAGAACATAGAAAATAAATATCAAGAGGTGGCAAGATATTCTGGAGGTTGTTGAAGAAGCTTAGGAATGGAGGAAAGAGTACTTTAAAAGGGATTAGAGATGATAATGATGACACAAAAACAGGAGAAGAAGATATCATTGAAGTATGGAGTAATTACTGCGAAAAATTGCTAAATGAAACAAGCAGTGATGACAGCACAGCGATAAAAAAAAACACTGGCAGGCATGCAGTCAGGAATATATATCCATACTTGAAGTAGAAAAAGCCATCAAAAGCCTGAAATGTGAAAAGGCAGCAGGAGCAGATGATATTCGATCAGGAATGCTCAAGTGTGGATGTATAACAGTCTTACAATGGCTGCACTGCATAGTTCAGAAGGCCTGGACAGAGGCACAAATTCCAGATGATTGGAGAACAGCTCTCATAGTACCCATATATAAAAAGGAAATAAAACTGAATGTGAGAATTACAGAGGTATTTCTCTACTGAGTGTTCCTGGTAAGATATATACATGTATATTTGAGAAATGGTCGAAAAGGATTGTGGAAGAGAAATTTGGTGAAGAACAAGCTGGATTCAGACCAAATAGAGGCTGTCTGGATCAGCTTTTCATTTTATGACAAATAGCTGAGAAATCATTGGAATATACCAAAATCTGTATTTAAGTTTTGTAGATCTGGAAAAGGCATATGACAAGGTGCCAAGAGAGAAGCTATTCAAAATGCTACAGTTATATGGTGTCAATTGGGCATTACATCAAGGAATACTTGGTCTTTATTTGTGTTGTAAGTCAGCAGTTAGAATGGAAGGAAGTACAGGAAAATGGTTTAACCAGCTACTGGCCGAGATGTCAAGGTTATAATGGATACGAAGTGCATATTAGAATTGTAATACCATTGATATTACATTGAAATATATGATGGATACGAAGTGTATAAGGATGAGTATTTTATCCATAATTGCCAACATTAACCACCTAACTGGCAGTTAATGTTAAATCTGATGTCAAACAAGGATATACATTGTTCCCTCTGTTATTCATTATCTATATGGATCATATTATGAAGGAAAGTGTTATTGAACCTGATATCAAAAGTGGAGACGTTATTCTCTGCTCTTTGCTTTATGCAGATGATGTTATACTTCTAAATAAATCCTCTAAATGTCTGCAAGATTCTCTGACTAAATTGAATTGCTGTTGTAATAAATTTGGTATGAAAATCAACAAGACAAAGACAATGAAAATGGCAGAAGCATTGAAAATACCAACTGCATTGTGAATGGTGAACCTATAGAACAAGTAAACTACTTAGGCACGATTTTTAGTGAAGATGGTAAATTATATATGGAAATAGAGACTACAGAATCAACAATCTGGTATGGTAGGAAGTCAACTGAATAAATTTATATGGAATAAGAGAGAATTATTCAAAACACTAAATTAGCTGTATACAAGATAGTGTTCAAACCAATTTTAACGTATGGATCTGAGAGCTGGTTAGACGTAAAACACTTTCCAAAGACTAGAGACAGCAGATATGAGAGTCCAAGAAAGATTTGGGGCATGAACAGATGGCTTCAATAACATTATCGTTTTAAAAACGAGGATATTAGGAAAGAACTTGACATTGTCAGCATCCAGGAATGCTTTAGCAGAGCTAATCTCAAGTGATATGGTCATTTAAACAGAATGGGAGGGGAAAGATTAGCAATACAATTTTTCTCTGCCAGGTTTGCAGGAAAAAGACCAAGAGGAAGATCAAGGTGTAGGTGGATTGATACAGTAAAAAAGTGGCTTAGAAGATATGTAAGATCTTATAATGTTGGAGTCTTGACAGTTAACAGACTTATTTGGAGGAAAATTGTTGATAGGAAATTAGTAATGATGTAAATTTGTCATGTAGCAGTATCATATCCTGTTATACCCCTTGAGGGTATATTTCAGGAATTTGATGATGATGTTGAAATACTTTACCACAAGACCAATTAGGTTTTGTGATATGTATAAAGAAATGAGATGAGAGACAGATAAAATCTGTTGATGGAAGAAAGGACTAACCCTTAGTGAAATAATGTGCACAACTGGACAAAAAAATAATAAACAAGACAAGGAAGACAAGTTAACAGACTTATTTGGAGGAAAATTGTTGATAGGAAATTAGTAATGATGTAAATTTGTCATGTAGCAGTATCATATCCTGTTATACCCCTTGAGGGTATATTTCAGGAATTTGATGATGATGTTGAAATACTTTACCACAAGACCAATTAGGTTTTGTGATATGTATAAAGAAATGAGATGAGAGACAGATAAAATCTGTTGATGGAAGAAAGGACTAACCCTTAGTGAAATAATGTGCACAACTGGACAAAAAAATAATAAACAAGACAAGGAAGACAAGTTAACAGACTTATTTGGAGGAAAATTGTTGATAGGAAATTAGTAATGATGTAAATTTGTCATGTAGCAGTATCATATCCTGTTATACCCCTTGAGGGTATATTTCAGGAATTTGATGATGATGTTGAAATACTTTACCACAAGACCAATTAGGTTTTGTGATATGTATAAAGAAATGAGATGAGAGACAGATAAAATCTGTTGATGGAAGAAAGGACTAACCCTTAGTGAAATAATGTGCACAACTGGACAAAAAAATAATAAACAAGACAAGGATGAACTTAGACATGCATATAACATAATGAAACAAATGAAAGGAGGATATAAGCATTGGCTTAGATATATACAGAGATGGACAAGGAAATGTTAACAAACGAGAAATAAAAAACACATCTAGAGAATATTTCCATGAATTACTGAGGATGAATATGGCTTCTTCAACTCAAAATTATATACCAGCTAGCACTGTACAAAATGAATCTATAGGACTAGCATTAAGGCAAGAACTCGGCAGTACAGAAAATTCATTCGTTTAGGAACAACGAATCCCAAGGAATAGATAAAAGTTTTGCAGATTTGCTGAAAGCAGGGGTGAAGGAATTAGAAGACAAGATGTACAAATTTATTTTAACCCTATGGAACAAGGAGCAAATGCCAGCAAAATCGAGAAAAAAGTCAGATCTGTCAAATACTTAAAAAGAACGAAAAAACGGTTTGTGAAAATTTTAGCAGTATAGATTTAACCATATGATTATTCTTATGGAGAATATAATTAGCGTCCACCATGCATGTTTCAGGCAAATCAAATCTACACTTGATCAGATACATATAATTTATCAATTATTAGAAAGATTTTGGTAATTTGATATCAGTATTCATCAGATTTTTGTTGATTTCCAATAAACACGTAACAGCATTAAGAGAGAAAAATTATATGAGATCATGATACACTTTGATATACCACATAACCTAGTAAGACTTCGAGGTTTAACAGTGGGAAACTCTAAAGCTCTAAAACCCTAAATGTATGGAGTAATTACTTAGAAAAATTGCTGAATGAAACAATCCGTGATAGTATAGTGGTAAAAAGCACTCAACAGGCATGCAATCGGGAATACATATCCATAATTGAAGTAGAAAAAGCCTGAAATGTGGAAAGGCAGCAGCTGTAGATTATATTCGACCAGAAATGTTCAAGTATGGAGGCATAAAAGTTTTGCAGTGGCTGCACTGCATAGTTCAGAAATCCTGGACAGAGGTATGCGAATTTAAGATGATTGGAGTGGAGCTCTCATAGTACCCATATACAAAAAGGGGAAATAAAACTGAATGTGAGAATTAGAGGCATTTCTCTACTGAGTGTTCCTAGTAAGATTTATGCAAATATACTTGAGAAACAGTTGAGAAGGATTGTGGAAAGGAAGCTTTGTGAAGAACAAGCTGGATTTAGGCCAAATAGAGGCTGTCAAGTTCAGATTTTCAATGACAAATAGTTGAAAAATCATGGGAATATAACAAAGTCTGTATTTAAGTTTTGTAGAACTGGAAAAGGCATATGACAAGGTACCATGAGAAAAGCTATTCAAAACACTACAGTTATATGGTGTCAGTGGGGCATTATATCAAGCAATACTTAGTCTTTGAGTTAGAATTAAAGGAAGTACAGGAAGATGGTTTGACGTTAAATCTGGTGTCAGACAAGGGTTTGTCTGACACCAGATTCTCCTCTCTGTTATTCATTATCTATATGGATCACATTGTGAAGGAGAATGGTATTAAACCTGATATTAAAATTGGAGATGTTAATCTCAGCTCTTTACTTTACGCAGATGATGCCAACATTGAAAATATCAACTGCATCATAAATGGAGAACTTATAGAACAAGTAAAACATTTTTGCTACTTAGGCCTAGGTTCAATTCCTTTCAGTGACGTGAGGAACTGAAGAATCTTCTTCAGCCATAGCCAAGTTAGCTGGTCTTGGGCGTGGACAGTAGGTTTTTCCCCAGTTTATCCTGGGGTTTTTCATCCCACAAAGCGGGCAAAACTGGCCTTGAGAACTCAACACTACAGGACATAGGATACACTGGGGCATAGGGCTGACTACCTTATCCTGTGAACGATTTGAGGTTCAGTGATTAATAAACCCTCGACACCGTAACATAAAAGAGGGTAAAAGGAAGATGAGATGATGAGACTGTATTAAATATGGAAATAGACAACAGAATCAACAAAGCCGTTATAGTAGTGAGTCAACTGAATAAATTTATATGGAATACAAGAGAAATTAGTCAAAAACACTAAGTTAGCTGTAAACAAGACAATGTTCAAACAAGTTTTAACTAATGGATCTGAGAGCTGGGTTAGCAATAAAACACATGACCAAAAACTAGAGACCATAGTTCTTTGGTTAAGTTTGTTGATAGGAAGTTAGTAATGATGTAAGTTCTTCATGTAGTACTATCATAATATCCTGTACATCCTTTGAGGGTACATTCTCATATCTGTGACATGGTGATCCTAATCCTGAGGTGAATTAGGGGCATGAACAGATGACATCACTGGCAACATCATATTAAAAAAAGAGGATATTAGGGAAGAACTTAGGGGATTTCAACTATGGTAACATTGATTGGAAGGAGGAGAGGACACATGTGAGGAAGGAAATGGATTTTATTCAATTATTAAGGGATAACTATCTGAAACAGCATGTAATTGAAAATACTAGGGGTGTGAGAGTGCTTGACCTGGTAATTGCATCTCAAAATTTGACTGTAATGAATATGACCATGTTGCCACCTATTGGTGAGAGTGATCATAAGGTCTTGACCTGGGAGGTGGCTAAAGGTGTGCAATTTGTGATTAAGACAGGGTATATGTGGAATTACCGTGCTGGCAAGTATGACAAGCTTAGGAGATTGCTTGGATCGGTGCCATGGCATGTACAACTGCAAGGGCTGAACGTCGATAGAGCATGGGAAGTGGTCAAAGAGCATTTATAGGAGGTTATGGCTGATTGTATACCTAAGGTCCGAATAGTGAAACAAGTAGGGGTTAAATGGATGAATAACACCATTAAGCTTGAGCTGCAAAAAAAGAAACAACTATGGAGGGAATTTAAAGAAAGGGGTGACCTGCAGGCACACGAACAGTATAAAGTGCAGGCCAGAAGGGTAACGAGTGTGGTAAAAACAGCAAAAGCCGATTATGAAAGGAAACTAGCTATGCAAGCAAAAGAGAATCCCAAACAGTTCTTACAATATGCTGCAAGCAAGAAAAAAACTGTACATGGCAAAATGATTTTAAGGAATGACGATGGTAAAGAGTTCACTGAACCAGTCGATATAGTGGAGTTACTGAGCGCGCACTTTGCAAAAGTATATCATCCAAGTGGTGACGTTGAAAAAATGAAGGAACCATTAGTTTATACGGGAATTGTGATGAATGAAGTGGAGGTGAATAGTCTATTACAGAACCTTAATGTGAATACATCTGTGGGATTGGATGGTATACCGGCACGGGTCTTGCATGAAGCGGCTAAGGAATTATCAGTGCCCTTGACCATGTTGTTTAATCTGAGTCTCGGGTCTGGCTTAGTCCCGAAGCCTTGGAAAGAGGGGAAAATTGTTTCACTGCATAAAGGAGGATCCAAGACTATGATTGCAAATTACCGACCGATCAGCATATCAGGAGTCGTTGTCAAGGTCTTGGAGAAAGTAGTCAAGGGAAAAATACAGGAATGGATTGATGAAAATGAGATACTGTACAGAGGACAGCATGGCTTTGTGAAGGGTAGATCATGCCTCAGTAACTTGTGCAAGTTTTATAACAAGGTGACGGCTGAACTGGATAAGGGAAATGGGTTTACAGTGATACTGCTGGACCTGGCAAAGGCATTTGATAGGATACCACATGGAATTCTAATCCGTAAACTACAACATATGGGAATGGATATAGGGTTGGTGAGATGGATAGCTGGGTGGTTGATGGAGAGATATCAAAGAGTAGTTTATTCAGGAGTAGAGTCCAAAAGACGGCCTGTGACTAGTGGTGTGCCACAGGGTTCTGTTCTTGGACCACTGCTGTTTAATCTGTTCATTAACGATATAGGGAAGGGTCTAAGTGGGACAGTTCATTTGTTCCCTGATGATGCAAAGTTGGGTAGGGCGATAGTGAATGCAGAAGATGTCAAAGTCTTGCAAGATGACTTAGATCGATTGGAGTTCTGGACTAAGGAGAATGGATGTCAATTTAATGTGACAAAATGTATGGTTATGCATTTCGGAGTGAAAAGATTAGCAGCAGTATACCACATTGGTGGAACTGTACTCCAAGAGATTGATGAGGCCAGGGACTTGAGAGTGTTGGTGGATAGGGAGATGAAGTTTAGGGGGCACATTGCGAAAGTAGCTAAATCAGCTCATCAACTCACTTGGTTGTTGAAAAATACCTTGACGAGCAGAGACAAGCAAGTTATTGTACCTCTGTACCGAGCCCTGATAAGACCTCATCTTGACTACTGTGCTCAGATTTGGTCACCTCGGTTCCTTCTTGATGGGGAGGAGGTGGAGAGGATCCAGAGGCGAGTGACTAAGATGATAGCAGGTCTATGGAATGAACCATATGAGAACAGGTTGAAGATTTGTGGGTTGCAGAAACTAGTTGATAGGCGGAAAAGGGGAGATATGATTGAGACATTCAAATTGCTAAAAGGATTCTATAGGATTAATTCAGAGGATATTTTTGAGATCAGGACTGGTGGTGGGAGAACTAGGGGACACCCATGGAAGCTGGGCAAGAGCGTGGTTAGCAGGGGTGTTAGAGCTGGGTTCTTTACTTTTAGAGTGGTAAATGAGTGGAATAAGCTGCCAGAGTCTGTTGGGGTGCCATGACAGTGAGCGAGTTCAAGGCAAGGTATGATAGATACTGTGAGAATGTTGAACAGTTGTGTGAACATGATGTTTAGGGCCTCCCTCGATTAGGGACTCCCTGGAGTAGCCCGTAATAATAATAATAATAAAAATAATAACTTGACATTGTTATCGTCCAGGAATGTGTTAGCAGAGCTGAATCTCAGGTGATATGGTCACTTAAACAGAATGGGAGAGTAAAGATTAGCAAAACAAGTGTTCTCTGTCAGGTTGACAGGAAAGAGACCCAGAGGAAAACCAAGATATATGTGGATTGATACAATAAAAAGTGTCTTATAAGATAGAAATATAATATCTGTTAATGTTGGGGTCTTGACAGATAACGGATTGATTTGGAGGAAAAGTGTTGATAGGAAGTTAGTAATGTAAGTTCTTCATATAGTACTATCATAATATCTTGTACATCCTTTGAGAGTATATACCAGGAATTTGATGATGAGAGTTTATTTTTCACTTGGTTAGACTATGATAAGTTTAGTTTAATCCTTTATCCAAGTGTGAGCAAACAAAGTTTGCGCCTGAAAGTATCCTCAGGACTGGGGTAAGATAGTACATCACCAGGCAACTCATTGCAAAGGTGTTGTACTATCTTATCCCAGTCCTGAAGATACTTTCAGACGCTAACTTTGTTTGCTCACACTTGGATAAAGGATTAAACTAAACTTATTATAGAGTTTGATGATGATGTTTTAAAGTTGATTGTTTACACATTTTTTCTCTTTCATTTAACAATTGCCTATTTGGATTTATTGCATTTAACACTGATCGCTTAACAATAACACTTCTTCTTAAATCGGGATTATTTTCACTGAAAAAATTTAATTACCAATCTAGGGAGAAAATTTAGTCAGCTCACACGCTTACTTATCACACACACAACTTTCAGGGGTATCACTTAGTTCTCTCTCTCCCTATTCGTCATGTATTGAAATATTTCCTTTGTGTCAATCTTATTGAATCACTTCTATAACTTATAAGAGTCTATCTTGTTCCCTATTCTTTTCTGCCTATCAACTAAACTCTGCAGCACACGCACGCACACACACCTTCAATCTGTCCTCATAACGAGCAGTCAACCTGCCACCAGCTTGTGCACACATCTCTGTATCTTTTCCACCACTTACTGATCCACAAGAAACCCAGGTGTCCAAATCTGTGCATATTAGGCGAGATGCACCCAAATCATAGCCTTATAAAGTGGGATAATAACCTCCCCATCTTTACTTGTTAGTGTGTTTTTCAAATCTAAGTATTCTTTAAAGCTATTTTACTAAATTTTGCAATATGCTCACTGAACATCAGTTCTGTGTCCAACCACCATTACTCTGCTGTCAGTTTTCTGCAATACCATCAGTGTGATGCATAGTATGTAATCTTTTCAATCCCGAGTGCAAAACCTTACATTTTGAAACATTAATTTGATAACCATTATCCTTTATGCACAATGCCAGTATATTTAATTCATTCTGTAGGAATATCTACATCACTTTTATCAACTATGGTCCTCACCAGTAAACAACTTAATATTATCATCAAATTCCTGACATGTACCCTCAAGCAGTGTACAGAATATGATAGTACTACATGAAAAATTTACATCCTTACTAACTTCCTTTCCTATCTACAATTTTACTCCAAATCAGTCTGTTACCTATCAAGACTCCAACATCGTCAGATCTTATATTTCTATATTCTAAGGCACTCTTTATCATATCAATCCACCTATATTTTGGTCTTCCTCTGGGTCTTTTTTTCTGCCAACCTGGCAGAGAACACTTGTGTTCTTAATCCTTTCTTTTAGGCTTGCACGGTGATCCGAATGCATTTTTGGAAATTATGGAGACAACTATCGTGTTGAATAAAAACTTTAGTTTACTATTACTAAAATTTTACAATTCGACGTTTCGACCTTTATGTCAAGGTCATCTTCTGGAGCGTACAAATATACACAAGAAACAAGCTATACTACAATCATACTGGTTCGTTAAAGACACTGACTAACCACTACCACGATTGTTGGCCTGACCTCTGGTGAGAAAAAAAAATATATATACATCAACGCTAGAGTCCTATTATTTGTGTTGTCTACTATATACATATATTAACATCATTCCAGCCAGTTGGAGTGGAATGGTTTCTAATACTAGCGGATTGGCTAGAGTCCTGACTTATGTTGAATCTTTCATATTAGGTTGGCTGAATGTGTGCCATCCAGATCCTTGGAATTTTCATACCATCTTTATTGTTGATATTTGGGTGGTTTATCAGGATTTCGCAGGATTCTTTAAATTTTCTTTCGTACCATGTTTTTGTGCGGTGTAAGGAGCAGGTGCTTTTCCAGTTGATTTGGTGTAAGGTGTTAAGTGCATGGTCTGAGAGGCCTGCTTCACCATAATGGTTATATTTAATGTGTCTAATGTGTTCTTTCTTGCGTATAGGGATTGTCCATCCTGTTTCACCAGTGTACGGTAAGTTACAGGTGCAGCGGATGCAATAGACTCCGGGATGTGCTAATGGGAGGAGAGGATCCTTAGAGGAGCTGAATATGGTTTTAAGTTTAGTGGGTGGTTTAAAGGTGGCATTGAGGTTATAATGTTGTAGGATTCTGTTGATTTTTTCTGATAACCCTTTAATGTATGGGATGGCTATGGTTTTACTGTAATCTAGATTCGTTTTTGTTGTGGTTTTATAGAGTATTTTATTGACAGTATTTTTGTTATAGCCATTGTTTATGAATGTGTCACTAATGATTTTTAGTTCTTGTTTCAGGGCTTGCTGGTTAGAGCAAATAGTTGTGGCTCTGTTTTTAAGGGTGTTTATGACTCCATATTTTTGTGCTGGGTGGTGGTATGAATTCGCATGTATGTATTGGCCCGTGTGTGTCGGTTTTCGGTAGACCGTGAAGGATAGACTGCCTGAAGGAAGACGTGTAACTAGTGTGTCTAGGAACGGGAGCGAATTTTGGTTTTCGATTTCGATGGTAAATTGTATGCGTTCGTGTTGTTTGTTTAGGTGGCTGAGGAATGTGTTTAGCGTTTGTCGCCCGTGCGGCCAGATCGCGAACACGTCGTCAATGTATCTGAGCCAGATTGTCTGTCGAAGCGTGGCGGAATCAAGAGTCCTTTGCTCAAAGGTTTCCATGTAGAAGTTCGCGATTGGGGGGGATAATGGTGAGCCCATGGCTGTGCCTTCCTTTTGTAGGTAGAATTTGTTTTGCCACACGAAGTAACCGGACTTTAGTACGTGGGCAAAGAGGGCCGTAATGTCGGGCGGAAATTTGTTCTGTAGTAGGAGAATTGTGTCATTGATGGGGACATTAGTGAAAAGGGCAGAAACATCAAAACTGACTAATAAGTCGTCTTTGTCGAGTGTTATGTTTTTGATTATGTTTATAAAGTGTTGTGTGTTTTTTATGTAGGAGGGGGAATGACCTACCAACTCCTTGAGTGTTGCCGCTAATTTCTTGGCTAGGTGGTAATTGGGGCTGTCTATTCCTTCCACTATTGGTCGAAGGGGCACATTTTGTTTGTGTATTTTCGGAACCCCATATATTCTGGGGGGGGCAGGCGTAGTGGGGTTTGAGTTTTTTAACTGTGTCTGGTGGCCAAGAAGCGATGGACTTTAGTAATTTTTCTGTTTTGTCCTTTATCCTCTTTGTTGGGTTATAATTTACCATTTTATATGTGTTGTTATCGGCTACTAGTTGGTTCATTTGCAGTATGTATGTTGACCTGTCAAGGACAACAGTGGCACTGCCTTTATCAGCTTTCGTTATTATTATGTTTTGTTTGGCTTTTAATGATTTAATTGCTGCTAATTCTGTTTTAGTCAGGTTATTCTGTATGGTTTTCTTGATATTTAGGACATTACTGGTTTCTAGTCGTATTTTGTCTGCTATGTTGTTAGGTAGGGATCTGATGCCTCTTTCAATGTGGTAGATATAATCTAATTTGTTTACCTTTTTAGGCGCTATTGCGTAGTTCAGTCCTTTATTCAGCAGCGTGAGTTCGCCGTTGTTCAGGGTGTGGCTTAATCCTGATATCCATTCCTATTTACTTTATCTTTTGTAATACTTTTCCATGCAGTATTCTGACAGATGGCTTTGCAAAGTCCAGCACTATCATGGTGTAGCCATTTCCATTATCTAATTCTGCTATCACTGTATTATAAAATGTGAGTAAATTATTAAACCAGGAGCTACCTTTTATAAAGTCATGCTGCCCACAGAATCAGCAGAAGAGGATTCATATCCTACTGGTGAAATGTGCAGAAGAATCTTCAGAGGAGCAGACCTCTATAAATATTAAATAACATAAAATTAATATGAATTAATGAGTTATTCTAATTAGACTTTCCCAGATTTTTGATATAGATATACAGTCATTCCGATTCAGGTTAGGACAATGGAGTAAGGCCTCTATGCTTTCTTTGAATAAACGTTCAAATTTATAACGGGATCTATGTAAGAGGCGAGTTTTTGACCAAAGGATGTTGTGGTTAGTTTCAATCCCGTGCTGAGCCAATTCAGATTTTTCAGGTTTGTTGTGATGAATGGAGGATTGATGTTCTTGGATTATTCTCAATGGCTTTTCCGAAAAGAGTACTCAACATCTTCTCGATTCTTATAATCCATCACAAAACAACGAAGATTCAATACGTCGAGTTCCAATTCCTTACATCTCTGGGATTTCAGAACCTATCGCAAGAATTCTGAAGAAATATGAGTTAACAGCTACGTATTCACCTATTAACAAATTATCTTCCCATTTTCTTTCTCCTAAAGACAAACGCTCAACTATATCTCTTCCTGGAGTTTATCAAATTCCCTGCAACTGTGATCTCTCCTATTTTGGACAAACTGGACGTTCTCTTGAAAAAAGAATCCAAGAACATCGATACCTCCATTCATCACAACAAACCTGAAAAATCTGGATTGGCTCAGCACGGGATTGAAACTAACCACAACATCCTTTGGTCAAAAACTCGCCTCTTACATAGATCCTGTTATAAATTTGAACGTTTATTCAAAGAAAGCGTAGAGGCCTTACTCCATTGCCCTAACCTGAATCGCAATGACTGTATATCTATATCAAAAATCTGGGAAAGTCTAATCAGGATAACTCATTAATTCATATTAATTTTATGTTATTTAATATGATTAATTAATATCTTTATTTCAATCATGTCTCTGCTAAAAATATTCCCTTTAATACTTAGTGATATAACATCACGCAGCTTGTTCTATTTTTAAATGATCTATTTTAGTATTCTACCTTGTATTTTTTAAAACTGTTCTTGCAGTGCCACTGAAGATTGTCTGCTATTTCCAGACCGAAATATTTGGTTAATTAAATATCTTTCTTGTGTTTACGTGCATATATTATTCAATACAGTTCATTGTGTACATCTGTAATACCGCAGAGCAGAAAGCAAATGGAAAAACTACTCCTCTATTCTCTCCAGACTAACCAACATGGCCAGCAAATCTTAAAATGGTGTGTCCACTAAACTATTTATCTGGTATATCAGAATCCTGTATGAAGCAGGTAAGCTAAGAAATGCTATCCAGGAAATTAAAAGAGTTGGAATTGAGATTTTAGGGATGACTGAATTTAGGTGGTCAGGATCAGGCAAATCTCAAGTTGATGACATGACAATGTACCACTCTGAAATTAGTGAAAACATTCATCAAATAGAGTTGGAGTAATATTAAGCAAAGATGCCAATAAGTCACTGTTGATCTTCATGCTTTACTCAGATAGGATGATGTTATCAAAATTGAAAGGTCAACCACTAGATGTCAATCTTATGCAGGTCTGTGCCGCTACTGCTGACAAGAATGATACTGAGATCGAAGAATTTTATGATCAATTAAAAGAACTAATGAAAAATGCAAAGAAACATGATATTGATATCGTTAGAACGTACTTCCTAGTTTTTGATTAGCCATCTTGTTGTAAAGTTGTTCTTAATAAAATCAATTAATTGCTGGTTGATTACTAATCAAAATATAGGGAAATTTATATTTATACTGTGCCACCCTATATTTAGATTAGCCTGAGCAGAATAGTAGAATCAATCTTCAATTAATTCAGCAGTCTCATTAATCATACAGGCCGAATTTAATATATTACGCTTAAGGCTCCCGCAAGATCCGAACTTTTTATGAACGGTGCAATGAAAAAGAATCAGGCACACACAATATTGAAATCAATAAAACTAAACATTTAATACAAGGTTATATGACAAGTACATAAATTTTAACTCCAAAAATAAGATAATACAAATAACTTAGTTCTTGTCAATACATTCACATAGAATCAAACATCAGATCTTCAGATACTAAATTCATAGTTCTCCTAATAATAAAAATTGTTCACACAGCTGAATACTTCAGAATTTCTCAGTAGATAAATTGATTGGTATCACTCAGTTGCACTCTATAATTTAACATTTAGTCAGCAAGCACTTATTATGTTATTAATGGCAGCAGTTATTACTTCAAAGGGAATTACTTTCAAACTTCTAACTTCAGCTAAACTCAGCAAAACGCCACAGTAAATGTTAGGATATTTGAGATGGAGCTATCACTTAAATCTTCACACTGAAATAAAATAAAATAGGACTGCTCTTACTGGGATTAATCCTCAGCACATCAGATTCAATGTGAGCACATTTTAAAATTATATTCACTTATTACTCCGATGCAACACTATTCAAAAGAATTCTTCACGAAGATAACTGAATTATTATTTATTGCGCTACAGAAATCTTGACGGACTTGCTATAAGGCAGAATAATTGTTCCATGTTTACTACTGTATAACAAATTGAGCTTTGCACAATCCTTCTTCAAAGCGATATAGGAATATGTAGTAATTCTAGAACTTAGTGAAATTATTCTGAAATTCCTATTACTGCCACCGCTGACTTTACTCTCAGCTGCCTATAAGTTTTCTCCTTGTCTCCCCGCAGTGTTCTGAATGCTCCTGCCCCTGAATGTCCTGCCCTTCAGTGTCCTTGTTTTCTTTCACCTTCCATTCATATACCTTCCTTCTTCCCACCTAAACTTGTTCCCTAGTCCAACTCATGTTAATTCCTTACTTCCAATTACCGCAGCTCATGCCCTAAGCTCGCGCGTTCTATTTTATTTCTGTCTCCGTGGCAACGATCAAAACAAAACGTAAACATAAGCATTACATAAGATAATACCTTTACATACAGTAATGAAAAATAATAATAAAAAATATTACAGTTACTTAATTTTTCCTTCACTTTCATATACAATTATAATAAATAAAACATATATTACAGTTCACATAAGGCACATAAAAATTACATACATAGAATATCTTATAATATTACTGAAGGAATATAGCAATAAAATAAATGGTATTTTCTACAGAGTCCTTTCATTGCATAACATATATTAAAATTATATAATTAAATAATAACTGATAAAATTCAAGGAAAATACATGAATAATAAATCTTAAGCAAGGGACTAACAAATAATATATAAACATGTCTTGCTTAGGATATGGCAGATTATGTTAAATGTGAATGAAGAATAAAACATACAAAATAATTTCATTCACAGTTTAACAATATTGTCATTGGTGATTTCAATGCTAAAGTTGGGAGAGGTAGAAGTTGAGATATAGTTGGCAAACATGGACTGGGATCAAGAAATGAGAGAGGAGACCATCTTATTCAATTCTGCCAAGAAGAGAAACTAATAATCACAAAGACATGGTTTAAGCTACTACTCCAAAGGCTATTTACTTGGCAATCACCACAGGATAATAATACAAATATAGTCCAAAACCAAATTGATTATTTGCTAATTAATCAACAATTTTGAAGTTTCTTAGTGTGGATAATGCTTCTGATCATAATCTACTGGTGACAGAGTTAAAACTTAGACTGAAAGCTATACTTAAGAAACATCAACAAAAAAGATTTGATCTATGAAAGTTAAAAACCCAGTGATAAGAAAAAACTGAGTCAAGATCTGAATCAAGAAATAGCATTTATCAAGAATGATGACATCATGAAGTTTGATGAATCATAGGATAAATTAAAATCTGTCTTCATAGAGAAATATGGCAATACTCTATGTCCTGATAGAGCAGTAATAAAGAAAGATTGGATAATTGACGAAAGTGTTTCTCTTATGGATCAACACAGATCATATAAAAATCATAGTCCATCAAAATATAAAGAGGTTCAGAAAATTATTAAAGACAAGATCAAAGAAGCAAAAGAAATCTCTATGAATGAAAAATGTAAAGAAATAGAATTTGTAAAGGAAAAGCATAGCAGTTTTAATCTTTACAAAAAACTGAATGAGACTTCAGGTATATTTAAGAAAAAAATAGCTATGTATCCTTTGAAACAAAAAGGGAGAAATAATATCTGAAAAGAATAATAAAATTCAGAATGGATGAACTATGTAGAAGTACTCTTTACTGATAACAGACAAAACCCAGAAAATATGGAAGGTTCCATGCATTTTAAGATCAGAGGTAGAATATGCGCTGAACTCAGCTGAAAAGGTAAAGCCTTGGGCCCTGATAGAATACCAGCATAAATAGTAAAGTTATTAACATTACTATATTAATAAAGCTATTTAATAAGATCTATGATATCCCTCATCATCCCTCAAGACTGGTTATAGTTGTCCTTCATCATGATACCTAAAAAAGCAAATGTGAACACTTGTAATGACTATAGAATGATCAGTCTAAGGAGTTATGTTCTCAAAATGTTTCTGAAAATAATTCAAAAAAGAATATACAGAAAATGTGAAGACACCATCAATGATATCCAGTTAGTCTTTAGAAGCAATTTGGAAACAAGAGAGGCTCTTTTCTTTTCTCAGATCTTATTCCAAAAATGTAGTGACCAAAACAAGGAAGTATTGATTTCTTCAGATTTCTTTCTTTGAGAAAGCATTTGACAAAGTCCAACATACTAAAATGATTGAATTACTAAAAAATGTGTGGACAGACTTATGTGTTCGTCGAACATGTTGTTTATTGTGAAAAAAAAAAAAACTAGTTTTTTCTTAAGATGACTGTCTCCCAGATCTTAGGCAAGTTAATACAGCCATGGCAAGTCGCGCCTAGCAGACCATGCTCTCGATACCCCTGCACACAGGATCAACTGGAAAAACACAAAAGTACTACACAGAAGCTCTTACAACTCGGAGAGATTGTTCTTAGAGGCGACAGAAGCCCTGAAACACACTCCAAATCTCAACAAATATGGCGGTATTAACTTGCCTAAGATCTGGGAGACAGTCATCTTAAGAAAAAACTAGTTTTTTTATTTATTTATTTATTTATTTTTTTTTTTTTTTTAGGACTCTAGTCTTATGTGATAGCTACAGGTTTTTTTTTTTTTTTTTTTTTTTCAGATAGAGGGTGCCAAAAATCAGGACTCTAGTCTTTGTTTTGCTGCTACAATTTTGTTTTAACTAGTCCGTTGATTACATCATGTTGTTATAGTCTCGCGTATTGTGACAAACTATGTTTTTGTGCTCTGAAGATGCTGGTTATAACACCAGCAAAATATCAGCAATAAGTTAATAAATTAATTATTTACTTAGTTTCTGTGTTCTAATATATACCGTTAAAAAATAAACAACGTGTTCAACGAACACATAAGTCTGTCCACACATTTAAGGATTCTTCACGGAGACGATATCGTACGTAAGACGCAACAATATGGTAAGTGGAAGTTAAAATTGGCGCGGCAACTGAACAGGTTAGCCTTTTTAAAGCGGTGCCGAGACACCAATTTAATACCAAACTGTTTTAAAATCAAAAACAAGTTCCACTCGGCCAAAGCCCAACACATTTATAAACGAGCGAGTGTAGCGCTATTTCGTGAACAGATTAACGGCACTCGTCTGGAATTAGCCAAATCAAATTCAACCATCAACGCACTACATGAATCACTTTATAATATTCTCAATATGGAATTTTGGGAGATCCTAGATAACATCACCGACGCAATGGCTAAAAAAGAATTCAACAGAGTCAAAAACCGGCACCAAAATGAGTTTGAAAATCTCCAACAACGCAACACTATACAACGACCGCAATTACAACACCACCTTGTCGTCGTGAATTTATCGTTGCTCACCTTAAGCAAAGAAGCTACTAGTGCTTTGAGGGCACAATTTTGCCGTGACTCCCAAACAAGTTCCAAAAGCCGAAATAATAGCGTCCATCGAACAAGGAATATACGACCTGCCTCCAACAATAGCCAACAACATATGTTTAGATGTGGCCAACATCCTAATCAAGTCCAAGCCTCCCAAAAATAATATCCCACATAAGGAAATCATTGCTATAAAAGAGCTACAGAACAACAGCCAGATTATAACAAAAGCAGGCAAAGGAAATGCTACCGTGGTGATGGACACAACAGCATATGAAAACAAAATGCACACACTGTTACAAGATCAGTCAACATACAAAATTATAGATCGCAATAGGTTCATAGTCATAAGCAAGAAACCAATCTTAATTCATCACTTTCTTTAAACGGGAAACAAATAGAAAGAGCGACAAAATTTAAATATCTCGGATGCTTGTTAAATGAAGAATGCAATTCAGAAATGTAAATAAATGTTTGAATTGAAATGGCAAGAAAAAAATTTTCTTCTGAAGAAATCAACACTGTGTAACTGCAACTTAAATATCCAAGTATGCATGGTTAAATGCTATGTATGGTCTGTACTGCTGTACAGTGCAGAAACTTGGACCTTGAAGACAACATCAATTAAAAAAAAAGAACTCAAAGCCTTTGCAATGTGGTTATACAGACATATGCTAAAAATCCCTTGGACAGCAAAAACGTCCAATCAAGAAGTGCTGGAAGAAATGGAGAAATCACGTGAACTTTTAGATACCATAAATGGAAGAAGAGGACAAGAAAGATAAACAAAATCTTGGCTGGTAAACATCAGTCAGTGGACTGGCATGAGCTCTGAGGGACTCTTCAGAGTGGCTGATGATTACTCAACACTTGCCAAGATGGTCATCAACCTTTGGTAGGAGATGGCACTCAAAGAAAAAGAAGAGTAAATTATTAAAGCAGGAGCTACCTTTTATACAGTCATGCTGCCCACTGTAGAGTGTCATATTGCTGTCTATCCATTGCTGGATTTTACCTCTAACCGACTTTTCTAATATTGGGTTGGCAATTAAGTTCATTCAGCTTTTCAGAGTGAAATGAAACACATTTTATTTAATATATATAATACATACTAGTCAGTTATATATTGACCCTCTTTATCAATGACCTCTTGCCATCTGTCCACCAACTTCATTATGCCGCATTCATATAACTCCTGAGGTTTACTGGCGAAAAACGGATCCAGGTGTCTTTTGACAGCCTCCTCATTAGCAAAGGTTTTCCCCTTCAGAGAATTCCGCTACAATCGGAATTAATGGTAATCGGAAGGTGCCAGGTTTGGTGAATACGGAGGATGCGGCAAAACATCCCAGCCAAGACATAACAATTTACTCCGGGTTTCACCATGTCATTGTCGTGGTGAAAGACAATTCCTTTCCGATTTGCCAATTCAGGACATTTTGTGCTAATTGCACGGGCCAGTCACGTTAACTGTGAGCAATAGACAGTTGACTCAATCGTTCTGCCTGACGGTAACACCTTATAGTGGACAACACCTTTATAATCCCACCAAAATTGCACCACCGGGTGCAATACCGCTTTCGAGGTTGTTTGCGGTGGTTCGCTCTTGTGCCCCCATGATCTTTTATGTACCACGTTATCATACATGACCCATTTTTCATCTCCTGTAATCATCCACTTCAAAAATGGATCGTTTTCTTGGTGACGTTGCCGCAAATCTCAGATGAATATGCAAGCAGTCATATTGGCCTCAGTCAATTCATGCGGCACCCAAATATTGAGTTTTGAAACATATCCCAGCATGTGCAAATGGTTTTCAATGCTTGTATGGGATATGTTCAGTACTGCAGCAATCTCCCGCACTGTTTGTGATGAATTTTTGTCGACGATATCCTTCACAACACTCGAATCAAACCTCAGTCAGGCGCGAGGTGCATCACTGACGTCGAAATCTCCAGAACAGAATTTGTCAAACCGCTTGGTTCGACAAATTCCTGACATACGCATTCTGTTAAGGCATCATCCCCATATATGCTCATATTTTTTTATGAGCCTCCACAGCTCATTTGCCTTTTTTGAAATAAAAAAGCAAAATATGCCAGTAATATACGTTATTTCCTTCCATTTCTAAAAAATATGTTATACACACGCAACTGAAGTAGGACAAATGAAAATTCACTGAAAGATTATGTGAAATGTCGCCTTTTAGTTGCACAGTAGCGCAACAATAGCGACAGTCAAAGCGGTGTAAACTTGTACTAACGCATAAACCGAACGAACTTATTTGCCAACCCAATACTTTCACATCCACTGCTGAGGTATTAATTGGTCTGTAATTTGTTACTTCTGTCTTGGCTCCACCTTTATGTAATTAAACTATCCTACCCTGTTTTTACTCCCTTGAAATCTTGTTTAGAACTCAGAATTAGATTTAACAACTTTGTCAAATATGCTGCCATTTCTCTTCCACATTTGTGTAGTACACTGGCTGACATGCCATCCAGGCTTACTTCTATATTCACTTTGATATTTTTCAATATGTGGAGACATCCTTGCTTATTCATCTACCTCAATTCTGAGATCAGTCTCTGTCACATCAGCAACTGCAAAATCTCCATTTAAATGATACTCTTTTGCAAAGTGACTACTCAGTAACTGAACTATTTTTTTTGCTTTTGCAACCCTCCTACTGCCATCATTGATTAAAATTATTCTTCTGTAATCATTCTTCTTCTTATTTGCTGCATCACAAAAAACTCTTCAGGATTTACTTTAGCCTGCTTAGCTAATTTTCTGTTATCTGATTAGGCCTTTTTTTTACCATACTAATCACCCTTCTTGCTTGCGCATTTTACTTCTCATTAATGTGCTGATCACTATTTTCTTTATATCCCCTCCACAGTGTCTTTTATTGCAGCTCTTGCTTTATATGTGGAGTGTTTGAAAAGTTCTCAGCCTAACAATGAAAAAACAAATTTATAATTTCAAAATAATTTTATTTTTCAACATAATCTCCCTTAAATCACTTAAGGAATTGAACAACGTAGATACGAATATAAATTAAATTATACTTTAATAAATATTTCCGATATTTCGGCAACGTCACATTGCCATCTTCAAAAGGAACTTAACAAAAAAAGGCACGTGCTCGTAGGCAATACAACACAGTAACTGAGAATGAAGAGATGAAGCTATTGTTCTCCTGAAAGTCCTGATGGTATCCTCTAGCGGGCTAAGTATGTGTTCTTGGCCGTTGGGCTGAAGGTTTGCTGATGTAAGCCTCCCAAATTTGGGGCAGTCGCATACAACCAAATTTGTTGAGGTTTGGATAGTTTCTTAGGGCTGAGGCTGATTCCATAAATAGTCTTTCGAATTTGTATTTGCTACGGTGTATTACTGTAGCTTTTTTCCCACCGTATTCTGCAGCGTGTATCCAGAGCATGGTCTGCAAGACCAGAATGGCTGTACTTATGAAAACGAATGTAGTCCTTGTGTTCAAAAATTCTGATATTCACAGTCCTGCCTGTTTGGCCAAAGTAAGACAGTTTACAACTGCAAGGGACCTGGTATACACTTGGTTGGTCTTTAGTGTAGCAGATAAGGGATGCCAATTTTCTGTAAGGCCTGTAACAGGAGGTCAGGTCATGTTTTTTAAGGTTCATGGGTTCACCACTCTCCCCACCCTTAGCCAATTTCTTTATGGAGACCTTGGAAGAAAAAGCCTTAGCCTCTGCCCCACAAAAACCAACCATATGGCTTTGCTATGTTGATGATGTGTTTGCTATTTGGCCACATGGCTCTGAAACACTCCTCTCCTTTTTAACACACTTAAACAACCAACACCCCAGAATCAAGTTCACCCTGGAAAAAGAGGAAAACAACAGCCTCCCTTTCCTAGACACACTAGTCACCCACCAGCCTGATGGAACCTTGGTTTTCTCAGTTTATAGAAAACCCACCCATACAGGCAGATACATTCACCAACACTCCCCCCCCCCCACACACACAACAATATGGAGTGGTGAAAACACTATACAACAGGGCTAAACTAATCTGTTCTAATGACATGGTCCTAAACACTTTCTCAGTCAATAGCTACCCCCCCCCCCAAAAAAAAAAATCCAAAAATAAATATTAGAACCTACAAACCACAGCCCCCCCCCCCTCCACAACAAGGATTACTCTAAATCCATTGCCATTCCCCTACATCCGAGGCACCTCGGAAAAAATTACCAAAATCTTAAAAAAACATGACCTGACCTCCTGTTACAGGCCTTACAGAAAATTGGCATCCCTTATCCGCTCCACTAAAGACCAACCACTTCCCCCAGACCTACGTGGTGTATACGAGGTCCCTTGCAGCTGTAAGCTGCCCTACTTTGGCCAAACAGGCAGGACAGCGAATATCAGAATTTCTGAACACAAGGACTATGTCCATTTTCACAAGTACAGCCGTTCTGGTCTTGCAAACCATGCTCTGGATACACGCCACAGAATAGGTGGAAAAAAGCTACAGTAATACACCGTAGCAAATACAAATTCGAAAGACTATTTATGGAATCAGCCTCAACCCTAAGAAACTCTCCAAACCTCAACAAATTTGGTTGTATGCGACTGCCCCAAATTTGGGAGACTTACATCAGCAGATCTTCAGCCCAATGGCCAAGAACACCTACTTAGCCTGCTAGAGGGCACCATCAGGACTTTCAGGAGAACAATAGCTTCATCTCTTCATTCTCAGTTACTGTGTTGTATTGCCTACGTGCACGTGCCTTTTTTTGTAAGTTCCTTTTGAAGATGGCAATGTGACGTTGCCGAAATATCGGAAATATTTATTAAAGTATAATTTAATTTATATTCTTATCTACGTTGTTCAATTCCTTAAGTGATTTAGTAATGCATAACCAACGTATAAGCCTGTCTACGAGAATCTCCCTTAAGACTAATACATTTATTCCAGTGATGCTCCAGCGCTTCCCTGTAGTAGTTCTCAGTAAGATCTGCAAAATACCCCTCTGCAGCTGCAATCACCTCTTGATTCGAAGAAAAAAGCTGACCAGCGAGGAAGATTTTTAGTTTTGTGAAGAGATAGAAGTCAGAGGTAGGCAAATCTGGAGAATAGGACAGATGTTCGAACAGTTCATACTGCAGATCCCTTAATTTTCCCATTGCCAAAACACCTTTGTGGACAGGTGCATTGTCCTGATGAAAGATGATTTTTTTTCTTCTGCAAATCGAGTCTTTTGTCACAAATTTTTTTTGTCTAATCTGGATGAAAGATCAGAATAATATTCTCCCGGTTATTTTTTTACCCCTTTCAAGATAATAAACAAAATGCCTTTAGCATCCCAAAACACCAAATTGTCATGACTTTGTCTTCTTTGGCACTGAACAACCGACTTCTAATTAATAAAAATAAAAAAAATAAATAAAAAAACCGACTTCTGTCCACTTTTTCGACTGCTGTTTGGATTCTGGTGTGTAATGGCGGAATCCTAGTCTCATCCATAGTAATAAATCGAAGCACAAAATCAGTTTTATTCTTGTTAAACCGCTCTAAGCACTGTTTAGAGATTTTCATGCAAGTGCATTTTTAATTGCTGTGAGCAAGCGTAGTACCCATCTTGCGCAAAGCTTTTTCATTTGCAATTCTTCGTGCAGAACATATTCTACACATTCTTTTGAAATGCCTATAGTCTCAGCAATTTCACGCACTTTGACTTGCCAGTCATCCAGTTCCACATCATGATTTCTGTGATCAATGATTTCTGGGTGTTACACTTTTTGGATGTCCTTCATGTGGATCATCTTTAAGGCTGGTACGGCCATGTTTAAACTCGGCAGTCCATTTCTTAATTGTTGAAAATGAAGGAGAAGAGTGCCTATAAACTTTTATGAACTTCTAATGAATTTCTTTTGCCGTTAAACCTTCTTTTACAAAGAATTTTATAACTGCATGATACTCAATTTTATCCATTTCAACGGACACAGGCAACACTTTGGCTTCTGATAGCTGTATTAAAAAAATTACTTGATAGAATGACTTGCAATTTCACATCAATCCTTATAACAGATGTACCAACTTAGAAAAAAAAAACCTCTTGAAGATAGTGTTACCATTTATGGTTGAGGCCAAGACCTTTTCAGGCCACCCACATATTTCTAGTTATCCACTTGACCTGAACCCCACTTATCTTCTTGATTGTGGATATCAGTCTGATGCTGTTTCTCTAAAACAATCACTGACCACTTCCCATGCTCAACTGACATTTTGTTCTTGTAGTTTCTTAAGCCTGGTGTAGATAACTATTTTTTAATACCTGCATATTAAAATGCAGATACTTAACACATCCATTTGTACATCCATTTTATCTTATTCACTAATTTATCTCCATATAAGTATTTATTTTTTGTATTTATTAATTCCCGGTGTACTGCTGTAACCTGGGTCCTAGCACAGTATGACCTTTGCTGTCCTTGCACCATAACAGTGAACCAACATGCTTTTTTAGGCCACTTGGTTCACTCCTAAGTCTGTGATAATGGCATTTATATGCTTTATGCTAATGCCATGAGTATCCGGAATAAGGGAGAGGAATTGGTGGTGCAGATAGCATCAGCCTGGCCAAAAATTATTGGGATCACTGAGACGTGGTTGACAGAAGGGGATTCACTGGGTATAGCATTTTTCGTCAGGATAGGAGGGGAAAGCATGGTGGTGGGGTACTGCTTATGACAAGTGATGACCTATGTCTTCTAGGAGCGGAGGCTTAGGAAGGAAGTGAGACAAATGATTTTGAGAGCATATAGTGTGAGGTAGAGGTAGGCAAGACAGGATATTTAGTGGGGTGTTGCTACAGACCCAGGAGCACAGAGAATGGGGACCAGGAGATGTTTAGACAGCTAAGTTTGGCAAGTGCAAGAAGAGTGATTGTTATGGGAGATTTTAACTACAGTAGTATAAATTGGAGAAAGGAAGATGCATGTAGCAATAGGGGAATGAAATTTATAGAATTCTTGAGGGACAAATGTCTTAGGCAACATGTAAGAGAGGGAACAAGAGGTTCAAGAGTTTTGGATTTGGTTATAGCATCAGAAGAGTTGATAATAACTAAGATGACATCTCTCCCACCAGTTGGAGAGAGTTACCATATGGTTTTGACTTGGAAAATGAATAGACATGCAGGAGTATCAAAGAGATGGGAACTTATGTGGAATTCTAATGCAGGTGATTATGATAGTCTTAGATGTCAACTTTGGGAAGTTTCATGGAGGGAGGAATTGGAAGGCTGGGATATCATCATGCGTGGGAAATTGTGAAAGAATATTTGTTAGCAGCAATGGTAAGTTGTATACCACGAGTGAAGAAGAAGACACAATTTGGAGTAAAGTGGATGACAAACAATACTAAACAGGAATTGCATGCGAAAAAGAGACTATGGAAGAGATATAAGGAGACAGGTGAAGAGAAGATGCATGAAGAATATAAGACACAGGCCAGGAGAGTGACTAGTGTGGTAAGGAAAGCAAAACTGGAATATGAGAGGAGATTGGCCCTATGATCCAAAGAAAATCCTAGGGAATTTTTTTTAGCTATGTGGCCAGTAGGAGGAGAAATGACTGTGGAAGAATGATATTGTGGGATAAAAATGGGAATAGAGTGATTGATGCAGAGAACATAGTGGAATTGTTCAATGAACACTTTATTGGAGTATTTCATCCTAGAGGAGTCAGTTTTAATGCTAGAGGGATTAGGGTTCGAGGTTTAGAGTGTGTTTCAGATACTGAGTACTCTAGATGTCAGTAAAGTTTTGGGACTGGATGGTATTTCACCACGAGTTTTGAGAGAATGTGCTAGGGAACTGACAGTGCCTTTAACCTGGCTTTTCAATGAAAGTCTGGCTTCGGCAAAGGTACCCAGGGAATGGAAGGAGGGTAAGATAGTGCCATTGCATAAGGGTGGTAACAGACTTTAAGTGTCTAATTATAGACCAGTCTGTGTGTCATCAGTAGTTGTTAAGATCTTGGAGAAAGTAGTGAGGGACCATATACAGCACTGGGCAGATGAGGGTAATGTTATCTGTGAGAGTCAACATGAATTTGTGAAGGGGCGCTCTTGTTTTAGCAATATGCTAGCCTTTTATAATAAAGTTACAAGAACATTAGATGAGGGAAAGGCATATACTGCAATTTTCTTAGACTTAGCGAAGGCATATGACAGGGTGCCACATGATAAGCTGATATTTAAGTTGCAGCACATGGGTCTGTATGTCAGATTGGTCAACTTGATTCAGGATTGGCTGTCTGATAGGTATCAAAGAGTTGTGTATGGTGGAGCAGTTTCAAGGAGGCAGAGGGTTACAAGTGGGGTCCCACAGGGCTCAGTACTAGGACCTATATTGTTTAACCTTTATATCAATGACATTGCCAGTGGATTGCAAGGGGATATTCAGTTGTTTGCGGATGATGTGAAGCTGGGAAGAGTTATTAGTAATAGTGCAGATGTGGTAGCCCTGCAAGAGGATTTAAATAAGCTAGATAGATGGGCAAATGATTGGGGGTGTCGGTTTAAGATTTAATGCACCAAAATGTAACGTCTTGAGGTTTGTGAAACATCGATGGGATGCTGCATACTCTATGGAAGGAGTTATACTGGAGGAAGTAGGGGAGACAAGAGATCTGGGGTTGATGATTGATAGAAACCTGAAGTTTAGGGGACATATTGCAAAGGTGGTGAAGGTAACATGGAGGATTGCTGTAATTATGAGACGGACGCTGACCTGCAGAGATAAAAGGGTTATCATTCCATTGTATAAGTCTCTGATCAGACCTCACTTGGACTATTGTTCTCAGATTGGGTCCCCAGGATTTGAAGGGGATAAATTAACTGTGGAAAGGATACAAAGACGGATGACAAAGATGGTTTCAGGATGTACAAGGATAGTTATGAGGATCAGCTTAGGGAATGTGGACTGCAGAGTTTGGTGGATAGAAGGAGAGGTGATATGATTGAGACTTTTAAACTGTTGAGAGGTGGTTACAGGGTTGATACTGGTGAGTTCTTTCACTTGGTTGAACAGCGGGAAGGAGTGATGACAAGAGGCCATCCTTGGAAATTACAAAAGGAAACTGTGAGCAAGAGGGTAAGGAGTGGTTTCTTTGCGTGGAGGGTGGTTGAACCATGGAATGCATTGCCTGATGGAGTGGTGGGAGTGAGAACGGTCAATGAGTTTAAAGAGTGGTATGATAGACTTTGTGTTTCTTAGGGGGGGGGGACCTCCCCTCGATGAGTCTTGAGAGACTTGGAAGTTCTTAGGAAGGACCTCCCACGATGTCTTTTGACTCCATGGAGTCCTGAATAATAACAATAATAATTATTAGCTTTATACTTCGATATAACCATTTCTTGGCATAGAATTCTACATCTTCTGGGAGGTGGCAACTTCTCTGGACTGCATGGGCAATCTCCCCCAATTGGAGGCAAAGTGTCTGTCTACCTTTGTATTATTTTATATTTATTATTATTATTTTTTTTTTTTTATGTATAAATTCATCGATGAGAGGTTGGTCAACACAGTACATTAGCACTGTGGGTGTGAAAGAAGAAACTTTTAACATTTATCTTGAAGAGCTGTGGATTGTATTCTTTAGGGAAACACATGGCAGACCGTTTCAGAGGGAAGAAGCACTGGAAGGGACGAGTGAAGAGGAGGAGAAATTTGTTCTGTGTTTGGAGATGCACTGTGAGGGTGTGTTGATTAGTTACTGCATGTGTTTGAACTGATTTGACAGAGAGTTGGGATATTATTGATGCTAATTCTTTATAGAAAATGCAAGCAGCAGAAACTGAATGCCTGTGTGAAAGCAAGTGAAGTGTATTAGTGAGGGGAGGATCATTGATCAGTTTGACTTTCCTTTTCTGTACAGAGTCCAGTATTTTTAGGGAGCTATTGAGAGCACTACCCCAAATATGGAAGCAATATTCAGTGGTCATGTGAATTTGTGATTTGTATAAATTTAGGAGTGAAATTAACACTTTGAGCAAAAAAGAAAACTTCACTTTTTGGAGGAAGATTAGGCAGTATTTGTAATATGTTTGCGGCAAGAAAGATTTGAGGTTAGTGTTATCCCAAGAAGATAAATCTCATGCATGGGGATTTGGCTGTTGTCAAAAGTAAGGCTGAATGAGAAGGGTTCTTTTTTTGAACGAAATAATAAGATGGTGTTGTGTTTTGCTTGCATTGAAGTTGACCAGATTATCACACCCCACCGATGAATGTTTTTGAGATCTGTATTTAAGGTGGTAGTGGTTACGCCCCCTGGAAGTTGTGGTAATTTGTGCATTGGCAGGTTAGTCAAATGAAATGGAGGAATATCGTGTGCTGTCATCAGCAAAACTATGTATTGGATTGGTAGTCTGCTGGTGTAAATCATATATATATATGTATATATATATATATATATAGAAGGAATAGGGTGGGTGAGAGAACATCTTTGTAGAACCCCTGCATTGCTTGTATACTTAGAAGATAAGTGGCTGTCTACTATCACCTGAAATGATCGTCCTATCAGAAAGCTTGCAGTCCAACTGCAGAAGTCAGAGTTGGATCAAATAATGGGAGTTTGCTTAACAAGCCATTCTGCCAGAGCTGGTCGAAAGCCATGGAGATATCGAGGGCAGCTGCATGGGACTTGCCAAACTTTTCCATGGTATTTGTCCGATGTGGTGACATAAGTGAGTAGATCACCTGTTGATCACCTCAGTTACAGATACATCTTCTGGTTCCATTACCATATCCAGCACTCTCAAACCCTTGGTTCACTATATGACATGCTCTTTCAGGTAATTATCCCTTACCAACTGTATAAATTCCATTCCCATCTTGTCTTGCCATGCCCTCTGTTCCCCCCCCCCCCAGTGCATGTTTCCATAGTTGAAGCCTCTCCCATAATAATTGCTTGGCTGCACTCTTTGTGCTAATCTTTCAATGCATGGCATCCACATCTTCCTCTGTAACCCTGTTATATTTTGTCCTATTGGCCTCTGTTACTTGGATTTCTTTCAACACATCCAAGTGGTCTTTTGACTATTTTACCAACTTTTGCAATATGCCCTCTGAACTTTAACTCTCTGTCCACCATTACGTTTAAGTCTCTAGCCTCATCAATTTATTGCTACCCAGCATCATCAGTTTACTAGGTTGTTTTATACCATCCAGTACCATCAATTTTGGTAGAGGGTTGAAAGGATTACATACTGTGGGGCTTTTTCACTTAAAGTGCATAAGCTTACATTTTGCAACATTGAATTGCAACGTTATTCACTAATCCCTCATTAATATTCACTAATTACCAATCCCTTTCCATTAACTGAAGCATTAAAACATGGAAATAATCTAGCTCCAATACTTTTAACATAGCTTTGAAATACATTATTCATTCTCATTATAAGCTTTAATGGAATAAATACAGCACAAACAAATAAACACACATTTAAACAATTCTGTATTTCATCTCATTCACTGAGACATCATCAAAAAAACAATATTAAAATTGTAAAAATATGCACAAAACAATGAATGGAAAAGATTGGACTGAATGACTAAAGTATAAGGGGGACCAGAAAGTAATCAATTTTTTTAACTACATTTTTAATATAAATTTTTATTAAAGAACAAATTAACATTATTCAATTCTATAATCGCCATCATTAATTATAACCTTATTCCAACGATCTACAAAGTTTAGAATTCCTTTTTTGAAAAAAGTATTTTCTTTGGAGGCAAAAAATGATATCAAACTCCTTTGGTTTCTACACATCTTGTGAACGGAAGGTTTTATTTCTTATGCTGTGTTCTAAGGACCTGAATAAGTGATAGTCACTAGGGGCAATATCCGACAAATATGGAGGAAGTGTTAGAAGTTCCCATCCTAATTATTATTATTATTATTATTATTTCCCAAGACCTCATGGAGTCAAAGACTCATCTGGAAGGTCCTTTTATTACACACACACACACACATCTCATCATACCGTGTCTTAAACACACTCAAACTCCTTGCAGACACCACCCTCTCAGGCAAGGTATTCCAATCATTCACAACTCTGCACGAAAAAAACCTGCCTCTCACTCCTCTGCTCACACCCTCTTTATACAGTTTCCAGGGATGACCTCTGGTTCTCCCCTGATCTCCCACTATTCTCTGTAGAACTTCTCCACCATTGATTTTATAACAACCCCTTACCAACTTGTAGGTCTCTATCATATCTCCCCTCTTCCTTCTCTCCACCAGACTCTGCAAATTACATCTTCTCAATCTTTCCTCATACTCAACATTCCAGACGTCAGAAACTACCTTAGTTAGTCTCCTTTGGACCCTTTCCAACATCTCTTCATCCTTCTGAAAACCCGGTGACCAAATCTGGGCACAATAGTCCATGTGTGGCCTAATCAAAGCCTTATACAATGGAACAAGAATCTCCCTACTTCTACACATCAGTGTCCTCCACATCATTCCCAGAAGTCTTTGTGTTGTCTTCACAATTTTGCCAATGTGTCCCCTAAATTTCAGATCCTTATCCACTATCAGCTCCAGATCTCTTATTTCTTCCACCTCCAACAATATATTCTCACCAAGCATAAATTCTGCATCCCATCTTTGTTTTCCAAATTTTAAAACCTTACATTTTGCAACATTGAATTCACATCCCCATTTCCGTGCCCATTCACTCAATCTATTCAAGTCTTCCTGTAAGGCCACAACATCACTACACTTCATGATTCGTCCCAACTTTGCATCATCTGCAAACAACTGAATATCTCCATCCAAATCTTCGCCAATATCATTAACATACAAGTTAAATAGTAATGGCCCTAAAACAGACTCCTGAGGCACTCTACTAGTGACGTTCCTTTTCCTGGATATCGCACCCCCATACACAACTTGTTGATACCTATCAGATAGCCAGTCTCCAATCCAATGCACTAATCTAATATCCAACCACATCTGCTCTAGCTTGACTGTCAACTTATCATGAGGTACTCTATCAAAAGCCTTTGGGAAATCCAAGTATATTAATCCTTCTCCTCTGTCCAAGGAAGCAGTCACTTTATTGTAATAAGTAAGTAGATTACTAAAACATGACCTCCCTTTAGCAAATCCATGCTGTCCATCAAAGATTATACCATTGTTCTCAACCCAACTCTGGATCCTAGTTCTCACAAGCTTCTCCAACAACTTAACCACAACACCTGACACAGAGATAGGCCTATAATTTGATGCTTGAGTTTGATCACCTCCTTTATGAAGTGGCACAATCTTGCCCTCCTTCCACTCTTTAGGAACTTGACCAAGTGCAAGACTCGTATTAAAAAAATATGTCAAGGCAGGTGTCAACTCTCTAGCTTTTTCTTGAGTCATTCTTGCAGAATTTGGTTTTGCATTATCTTGCTGCAAAATTACCCCTTTTCGATTTACAAGCGCAGGACGTTTGATTAACAGTGCTTGATGTAGTCGCTCTAATTGTTCACAGTAGATGGCTGCTGTGATAGTCTTACCTTGTTCCATGAGTTCGTAATGAATAATTCCATGAATATCCCACCAAACGCACAAGAGAACCTTTTGTGGATGAAGTCCATCTTTAGGTGTTGGAATTGGAGTTTGATTTGGAGAAAGCCACTGTTTTATGCGTTTATTATTCTTATACAACACCCATTTTTCGTCACCAGTTATGACTCGTTCCAAAAAGGAGTCATTTTGTTGTCTGGTCAACAATGAATTGCAAATTGCCAGTCTCTGTGCTTTTGTTGTGTCCCAATTTATGATTTTTATTCCAATTAGAGAAATTCTGCTTAGCTATGTTCAACAATTATCTACGCACGAGATATCACCAAAAAATTTACTAATACTTAAGTTATTTCTCCCCTTAGTACCCCTAATATTTGTATTTATACTGCGCCTTTTGGGATATTTAGTTTGAGATATTATATACAAAAACAAGGAGAAAGAACTAAAATATGTCTGAAAGTGTAACTATGTTGCAGTCGTGACACTTTATCTCATTTCTTAACACATTAATTTCCCGCGTGATTAGGTTCGTAATTTTTCAAGTGGTGCATTGGACAGCAATTTCAGACAACTGTTTTATCATTGGACAAAAGGTTTATTAAAAACTTTAACATGGTACAATTCAATTTTTGTGATTACTCAATTTAATGCTAAACTAAATACTTACAAACTAACATTAGCTTATTACAAGTAATTAGGCTATGATCCTACAATGAGTATTACGATCATGCCGCCATAACAATTCAACACATTAATTCACACTATTTAACTATTCAAACTTAAGTAGATTAACTAAACCATTTACTGCACTAACACATAACTAGTATTACGATCATGTCGCCATACACATTCAACACGTAAATTCATTTGACATGGACAAATAAGATTAATTCACACCATTTAACTATTCAAACTTAAGTAGATTAACTAAACCCTTTTTTTGCACTAACACACAACTATGATATTTTAACTTTCCTATACATTACAATAGACATGCAAAATTCTCAGGACACTTAATTATTCACGTAACATTAACACTAGCCAGCTTACTTTTAATATATTCTGTCAGATACTAAAGTCCTAGTATAAATTTTCCTTGGTCACTTCAACAGTTCCGTATTAGAATAATGATACTTATTACAGACAAATTTTAGTTAACATTAGATATATTTTACAGTACCTTTCTTTCTTGAGTTTTTCATATGGGCCTTTACCTTCTTCTGATTGAACTAGCTTGGTATAACCTCTCCGATAATCTGCTACTCCTACGTTCCTTTTGGAGTTGAACTATGCTTACACGGTCTTAAACTTCCGTAATTCAGGACATACTTTGAATCATCTATATAACGGCTGTACAACTCGCGACATGGATATCGATATCTTTACAGCTTTCCCTTTCTCGTGGTTGTCACTGAAGTTGAAACACAGAGAATATGTTTCCTTTTCTTTGACTCTATGGCATTCTTCGCTTCTTACATAGGAAATCTGGAATCGAAATCCCGCTCACTTTTGTTTCCATGTTGTGACGACGGAGATATAACCCCAATCTCCACTCAGGAAAACCGCGTGAAACCTATGCCACTGAGCTCGTAGAGAACTCCTCGGGAACAGAACCAAAACAAAAACCAAAAAGCCCTATGAGGGGGGGGGGTTTCCAACCCTTTTATACTTGCTCTCCTAACGGCACCCTCTTTAACTTCTTTTCTCCGCCCCCTACTTGTTTTTACTTCACCGACCAATTAGGGTGGCGTTTTTTTCTGCCAAACATTCTTTGGTCGGCGAGCCAAACGATGTCTCAATCCGGGAATCGGCCCTGAGCGATAGTCTGTTGTTTTTCTTCCACTAGCCTCTAACTTAATCCCCTTTCCAAACTTTTTCTATGAATTCACTTAATATTTTAATCTCTAGCCTCTCACATACCATCTCTTATGACTAATCCTTTTCTGTCTTATTTAGTTAAATTTTCTCTTTTAAATCATATCACAATATTAATATATTCTTTCTTTTGTTAGTTAGTTTAACAAACACCTTTATTTTTTTTATATTTTATTGGATGCAAGAATATTTCTTTTTCTTTTAAATAATTCATCTATTATCTTTTATGCAGGGTTTTTAATTTATTTATTCTTCATGTTACACCATGATAGCTGAGAATTCTACATTCTTAAGATATCAGAGCCTGTGTAGCTCAGTGGATGTGGCGTTTGCCAACCACGGCGCTTGACCGCACGAAGGAAGACTTAGTTTCGAGTCTAGTCGGCGACTAGAGGAAATTTTTCTAAGCCTTTTTTCGACCGGTTCCCGAGTTAGTCGATCTCTGGCACGGGCAAGCGGGTTTTTTCTCCCGGAAACTCAGGTTTTTCGTCCTGTAAACTCAAGAAAATCGACCGTAGAACCCACATTATTTCAGACATTAAATATATTGTGTTAGGGTTAAGGACCACGAGATGGCGGCATATTTGAGCCGTCTCTCTTCACTGAGTGCTACCGCTTAATTAGTGATAGCCTTGGGCCATCTATCTCTGATTGGTACCAGTGGAGATTGAACTGCCCACTCAGTCTCCAAAAAGTTATATAGGGCTAAATGGCCTCGCCTACTCCCCGTATACGGGAATGAAAAAGGCGTTAGTTGATTATATATATTATATTATATATAAGATATCAGGTGTAACACTTTATTGTTTTCTGACAGTTCATGCGGTACCCATACACCCTGTTTAAGAACCTTGCCACTCTTATGTAAGTGCTCTTGGACAGTTGTCCAAGAGCACTTACATGATGAATTAAGTTTCTCTGCTAATTCTTCTATGGTTTGTTTTGGATCTGATTCAACGAGAGTCTTAAGAGCATCGTCATCTAAAGTAAGAGGTCTTCCAGCTCGAGGTCGATCAGAGAGATCAAAATTTTTTCTGCAAATCTCCTAAACCATTGCTGACATTTGTTAACCTTCAATACATCTCCATAAGTTGAGCAAATGATTTTGGTAGCCTCGGTAGCATTCTTTCCTTGGTGAAACAAAAACAGCATACAATGACGTAAATGGTGATCTTCAACTTTAAAGTCCGCCATATTAAAAAAAATAATCTAAAATTTAAAAAAAAAACGATTTTTTAAATAGAAAAGTGATGCTAATTATTTGATTTTTAAATAAAAATCAAATTTAATAATTTATGTGTTATTTAAGAAAAAACAATCCACTAAAAATGAACTATTAAAAATAATTGATTTCTTTCCGGTCCCCCTTATACTATAAGGCAGTGTTTCCCAACCTTTTTGAAGTTGCAGACCCCCTGTAACGAATGATAATTCACCATGACCCCTATAAAATCCAAAATGGAAATTGTTTATATTCTACATATCATAAAGTTGAAGTAATAAATTACAATTTTACAACACTAAATGTGTCATTTATGACAATGCAATACTGTTATAAATGGAGATATTCAGAAGAATATGAACATATCAATTAGGCCATGTGTGAACAACAGGTGTGAGCAACATGATAAGATAAATTCTAATGAAAATAAACTATCCCACGGACCCCCTTTGAATTACTCGTGGACCCCCGGGGGTCCGCAGACCACATATTGGGAAACACTGCTATAAGGGATGTTCTCTATGGGTGCTATGTTCTCCATGGTAAGCTTTGTCACCTCTCTTTTATCAAATATTCCTCTTTCTGACACTGAATATACTAAAAAATGTTTTTCTTCCTGATGTCATTGAGCTTTTTAATTTTACCATGCATTCTGGCTACTTTACTTGGAAAGATATTATTTATAAACATTTTGGGATACAGCCATAGGCTCTTCTCCTCTAGCCAATTATTAAATGGAGAATTTTGAAAAACATTCTCTTGATACTGCTATTCTCAAACCTTCTATCTGGCTACTTTACTTGGAAAGATATTATTTATAAACATTTTGGGATACAGCCATGGGCTCTTCTCCTCTAGCCAATTATTAAATGGAGAATTTTGAAAAACATTCTCTTGATACTGCTATTCTCAAACCTTCTATCTGGCTAATACATTGATGATGCATTCTCTATTTGACCACATGCCTCAGACACATTAGATGCCTTCCTCTGCCATCTCAATAGATATCACCCCAGAATCCAGTTCATTATAGAAAAAGAAAATAATAATCGCCTGCCATTTTTAGATACTCTAATTACATTGCTCACAAACTTTCTTATCATCTGCCCCTCCCAACAATATGGTGTTGTCAAAACCCTTGTTAATAGAATCTCCATTCTCTTCTACCATTCCACCTAGGCTGAACTCTCCTTTGTTTGCCAGACCTTCTTGTCCAGTGGTTAAATACCAAAAAGATCAAAACAATAACTGTTCCTCCCAACTCTTCACATCGCTCCCAACATGCTGAGTATAGTAATGCCATCATTGTTCCTTATTTCCAGGACACCTGGAAAAAAAATAGCCAAAACTCTGAAAAACTACAATCTCTGCACTGCATTCAAACCTCATCTGAAGCTTGCTGTCCTCATCTGCTCTTCAGATGAGGTTTGAATGCCGTGCAGAGATTGTTTCCTTGTTCTTCCCAATCTGTTTCCTTGTTCTTGCAACTTATCACATTATGGTCAAACTCAGAGATCTGCAAATATCCACCTAAAAGAACATAAAAAAAAATACATCTGCTGTCAGTCAGGTTTAGCTGACTATGCTTTGGTGGATACCTTACACAGAATCAAATGGAAGAAAACTATCCTTCACCATAACAAGTACAAATTTGAAAGAATTTTTTTTAGAATCAGCAGCAAGTGTATAAAACCAACCTAATCGTAATAAATATGGTTCTGTTAAACTTCCCATGATCTTGGAAACTTTAATTCTTATGCCTCCTGCCCTGCAGTTAAGACTGCTAGGCAGGAGGCATAACAACAGCACCCATAGAAGGTGCCCCTCATAGGACTTTAGGCTTTGTCTTTTCTGCATATAGTTTCATGTAATTTTGTGTGTGTTTTTACAATTTTAATATTGTTTCCCTGACAACGTCGCAGTGATTGAGATGAAATATAGGATTGATTAAATGTCTGTTGAATTATTTATTTTGCTGTATTTATTCCATTAAACCTGATAATGGATTAAGATCTGCATGTTAGTTTAAATAGTCTAACATTATTTGTTCATTGCTATTAGATACTTAAAACTAATAAACAAATCAGTGTATATTGTAGCATGCACAAATGTCATTAACATTATATCAAAAACCAAGTTGGAAGCAATAGAAATATATTTGGAAGTAGAAAAATCAGCATACATATGAGATAGGGCTAAAAATGAATCAGTGAAAATCTAAAATAATGGTTAATACCACTATAATCAAGTAACTGATATTAGTGTTAAAATTGAAAACCTTGAAATAGAAAAAAAAGTGGAACAGTTCAAATATTTAGCAGTAATGATCACAAGCCAACCAAATGATTTGATAGAAGTACACAATCAGATAAAGAGAGGCAGTCAGGCTCTCTCTCGTATTCATCTTCAAACAATATCCATTGGAAGACTCAAGTACAAATATATAAATCAATCATTTGTCCAATTGTTTCCTATGGATGTGAAACCTGGTTATGTACACTTAGGGTAGAGAATTTGATTTCAGATTTTGAAAGGTAAATCCATCAAAAAATATTTGGCTGAGTGGATGATAATTGTAAGGATCAAATGAAACCATGGGTTAAATTCAGCTCTTATAAAAACCCAATATTTAATATAATCAAATTCAAAAAGGTGCAGTAGGCAGGACATATTTTTCATTACAGAAAATGACAGTATTCTTGAGAAGACTATTCATAATAAAATTCTTTGTAAAAGACCAGGAGAAAAGCCATGAAGAAGGAAAGACACCATTAGCCAATACAGCAACATCATATTGCGCTATCCACCCTGGAGAAGTATGGTCCCAGGCAGATAGGATTGGTGGCAAGGCTTAATTTGCATTGTAGAGCCATAGGAAAAGGAAATGTACTACAGGGTCACAGAGTACAGAGTAGTTTCGGGATACACTCAACAGTTAATCTGTTATCCACCTCCCTAGCTTTCTCTGCTAATAGATGAAAGCTGTAACCATGTTTTTCTACCAGTCCAGTGACATGTGGTTCTGTAACAATGAGGATTGAAATCTTGATATGATGTAGTAGTGATAAGTTTTTCTTTAAGGCCTGAATCAACAATACTGGGAAAATGAATTATTGGTTGCAATGAGGAGCATATATTTTTAAATTATAGAATTCGAAGTTTTGGAAGGAAGACTGAAAGGTGTGTAATTTATTTTATTTTGTTTTGTTAATCTCGTACTTCATTCTGTGATGTTGAGTAATATATAGAAAAGATTATAGCAAGGCTTTTTTATTCACACATTATATATATATGAAGGAAATAAGGAAAAAAATGAAGCAAATGACTGAATATGAATTAAGATTAAGAAAATTAAGTTTAGCCACGTTTAAGGAAATGCAGAATTACCTGAATAGAATAATTTATCCAGAACAGTATTTCTATGAATGAATGTCATACAACAATTTTTGATTACCTGGAAGCTTCATGAAAATGCAACTTCCGTGTCATCTTTTTGCACACTGTCATTATCAGTTTTTGATATTAAAATTTGGTGTCTTGAGATGTTGAAAATAGGGTATACAAAGAACCCGGGAGATGTGCATGTGTGTATGATTCATTTAATTTTACATAGGTTTTAGTGTGTAGGATTTATGTTGTTTCTAAACAGTATTGCCATTAAAGCAGTGTGAATATTGCTGTTGTGAATAATAATCATTAAAGCAGTTATGATGGTAATAAAATTGTGATTATTCTATTCTATTTATATTCTAGGATATTATGAAATTCCTGAGTATTCTTTAGCAACAATTGTACCTCTCCTGCAAATTGGTGGCAGACCAGATCCAACAGTTAATATTATTCCTCCAAGAGTGCCTTCTGTAGAAAATTCACTATCAAGTGAGCAGCAGAAAAAGATTTTGAAAACGAAACAATCACATGATATTTCTGATCCTTCAGTTTCATTGCCATTTGAACATGGAAAAGAAAATTCAAAGTTGGAAGATAAATTTACTGGTGATGTACACCATTCCGCTTACCATTTTATAATAGGATTTAATAGTGAGTTCATCTGGCTACAGGTGATATTAGTAGCATTATTGTGTGGAATGACTGGGTTTGTGGCTTATTTATATCCTCAGGTATGAAATTTTTTTAAATATTTACTTTTTATTATTTATTTTATTTTTTATTTTTTGATGATTATATGTGCCGAAATTAAATATTACAAGAAGAATGTTGCAGCACTTAACAGAATAGTTAAAACTATGTAACTTATTATTTTTTTTTTAAATGTTGGGTTTAAAACATGGAACTTTCATCATAGAGGAAAAGAAGTGGAAATTATCTACATGTCCAAATTTTCTGATGAAAAATCCTTGGATCTCATTTATAGAAGTATATACACCTATACAGATTTTGTGTGTTTGACTTATTAATTTTATTAATAAGTCATCCTGCTTTTTTTTTTTCAATGGCAATGAGAAAGAAGATAAATTTTGTTTTCCCGAGTTTTGTGAAGGGTATTCAATGCCTTCAACACGTTTTTCAATGGATTTAGTAGAGTGGAGGAAATATTGATCAGATGAACAATAACCCTGGAAGTATTTATAGAAGATATGCAGCAGAAATTAAAGTGTGAAATTGAGTAAATTGATTAGAGGTAGGTCATTAATCACTCTGCTTGCTCTTTTAGATATTGAATTGAATATTTTTAGGGGAATGAATCACCACAAATGTGAGAAAACGGTATTTTATAGTTAGCTGAATTTGTGATTTGTTTAAAGTTAATAACTGTTCACACATAAAGTAAATCCATGAGCAAAAGAAAAATCTTAATTTTTTGGATGTCAAGAAGGATTGGGATATTTATGCTGAAAAAGATTTGATGTTAGGGGAATGCCATGAAGAGAAATTTGATCTTGTCTAGAGATTTGGAGATGTTAGATGTTAAAGCTAGAAGAAAAAGAAAATGAAATGAGAAGGACGAATAAAAGGTAAGGTCATCAGAAAAACTGTGTATTGGGTTGGCAGTCAAGTAGGTTGGTGATATATACACAGTTTTGTGTGTGTGTGTGTGTGTGTGTGTGTGTGTGTGTATGTATGTATATATCATCATCATCATCATCATCAAATTCCTGCCATGTACCCTCAAGGGGTGTACAGGATATGACAGTATACTACATGAAAAAATTACATCATTACTAACTTCCTATCTACAATTTTCCTCCAAATCAGTCTGTTACTTGTCAAGACTCCAACATTATCAGATCTTATATTTCTATCGTCTAAGGCACTTTGTACCGTATCAATCCACCTATATCTTGGTCTTCCTCTGCGTCATTTTCCTGCCAACTTGGCAGAGAACACTTGTTTTGCTAATCTTTCCTCTCCCATTCTATTTAAGTGACCATACTACCTGAGATTAGCTCTGCTAATGCATTCCTGGATGCTGACAATGTCAAGTTCTTTCCTAATATCCTCATTTTTAATATGATATTGCCATTCATGCCATCTGTTCACACCTCTAATCTTTCTCAGGACTCTCATATCTGCGGTCTCTAGTCTTTGGTGGTCAAGTGTTTTACTTCTGACCCAGCTCTTAGATCCATAAGTTAAAACTGGTTTGTACACTGTCTTGTATACAGCTAATTTAGTGTTCCCACTAATTTCTCTCTTATTCCATATGAATTTATTCAATTGACTTCCCACCATACTAGCTTTGCTGATTCTGTTGTCTATTTCTATATTTAATTTACCATCTTCAGTAAAAATCGTGCCTAAGTAGCTGAAATGTTTTACTTGTTCCACAGGTTCTCCATTCACAACACAGTTGACATTTTCAGTGATTCTGCCTATTTTCATTGTCTGTCTTTTTATTGCTGACCTTCATACAATATCTATTACAACAGCTATTCAATTTAGTCAGAGAATCTTGCAGACTTGTAGTGGTTTTATTTAGAAGTATGACATCATCCGCATAAAGCAAAGAGCTGACATTAACATCTCCAATTTTGATATCAGGTTTAATACCACTTTCCTTCATAATGTGATCCATATAGATAATGAATAACAGAGGGGATAATGTACATCCTCGTCTCACACCAGATTTAACATTAAACCATCTTCCTGTAATTCCTTCAATTCTAACTGCTGACTTACAACTCAAATAAAGACTAAGTATTGCTTGATATAATGCCTCATTGACACCATATAACTGCAGCGTATTGAATAGCTTCTCTCTTGGCACCTTGTCATATGCCTTTTCCAAATCGACAAAACTTAAATACAGATCTTTGTTATATTCCCATGCTTTCTCGACTATTTGTCGTAAAGTGGAGATCTGATCCTGACAGCCTCTGTTTGGCCTGAATCCAGCTTGTTCTTCACCAAGCTTTTCTTCCACAATTCTTCTCAGCCGTTTCTCAAGTATACTTGCATAGATCTTGCCAGGAACACTCAGTAGGGAAATACCTCTGTAATTCTCACATTCAGTTTTATTTCCCTTTTTATATATGGGTACTATGAGAGCTCTACTCCAATCATCGGGAATTCGTCCCTCTGTCCAGGCTTTCTGAACTATGCAGTGCAGCCACTGCAAGACTTTTATACCACCATACTTCAGCATTTCTGGTCGAATATCATCTACTCCTGCTGCCTTTCCACATTTCAAGCCTTTGATGGCTTTTTCTACTTCAAGTATGGATATGTATTCCTTACTGCATGCCTGGTCAGTGTTTTTTATCACTGTGCTATCATCACTGCTTGTTTCATTTAGCAGTTTTTCAAAGTAATTACTCCATACTTCAAGGATATCTTTTTCTCCTGTTTTCATGTCACCTTTATCATCTCTAACTCCTTTTACAGCACTCTTTCCTCCATTCCTAAGTTTATTCAACAACCTCCAGAATATTTTGCCACCTTCTTGATATTTATTTTCTATATTCTTGCCAAAGTCCTCCCATGACTTTTGTTTAGCTAGTTTTACACACTGTTTAGCTTTCTTACATTTGTCTCTGTATTCTGTAAGAGTAAAAGCTGACTTATTTGCCAGGAACTTTTGATATGCTTTCTTCTTTTTCCTTCACTGCCTCTTTAACTTCCTTTGTCCACCAGGGAGTTCTGATTTTTTTATCCTTGCAGACAACCTCACCACATGCCTCTCTGGCAGAATCAATCAATGTTTTCTTCAGAGTTTGCCACTGAATCTCCAAGGTTTGGTTCCTGTTCTCAAACTCTTTCATTTTCTTTTCAATAATCTATCTGTATTTTAGTCTACAGTTCACATCTGAGAGCTGCTCAACTTTTATTCGCTTTAAAACTTTCTTACATGTTATTCTTATCTATATGAAATTCAATTTTATCCTGCTCAAGACTAAATAGTGATCACTTCCAATTTCAAATCCTCTGTACACTCTGGTGTCCTGCACTAGGGAGAAAACATCACTATCAACAATAACATAGTCAATGAGACTTTTCTTATTCCTAGCCTCTTCTCTCCATGTGAATTTGTGCACATTTTTATGTTGGGACATGGTGTTAGTAATAACCAGTCCATGTCCTGAGCAGCAATCCAACAGATATTTGCCATTATTATTAGCTTTGCTCTTTTCTCCAAATTTTCCCAAAATATTTTTGTATATATATATATATATATATATATATATGTGTGTATTAGTATTTTTTCTATTTTGGTATATATAATTAAAGAAATTTAATGACTAGAAGCCGAAAGATACCAAAATAGAAAAAAAATACAATTTATCATTTGAGCAAACAGCTAGTTTAGAATATTGAATAAAAGACTTCATCAGGCGCATAACATGAAAAAGATAAATACAACACACACACACATTCTCTCTCTCTCTCTCTCTCTCTACAAGAGAGCAACAGCTATAAATTAATTTCAAAACTTATTGCTATCATTTGAAGGTGTTCAGTATTGTTGGGTACTGTTGGGTATTGTTGGGTACATTCATGCAGGCAAAATCTTGTGTAGGCCAATGCTGGATAGCTGAAGAATGACAATCAGATAAGTTATAGCTGAGGTTAGTATTAAGATGGACCATAGTGTGAACAATTTCTGTTGATTCCACAAGTCTTCTCTCCAGCTTGTAGCATCTAAAAATGTTTTCTGATTTGTTCCTGATCACTGAATGAGTGACAGAATCTTCATCATTAGGTTAAGCAGAATTAAGAATGTGATTAGATAGTGTGCTAGCTCTAATCCTGCCATGCGTGATGTCTCTCATATTTCTTCCATACATAACTCAATGGATTTTTCCTTCTGACAAAATAGGGCACATTGCAGTTACACCAAAGATGATAAACTCCCTAATATATTGTAGGCTGTCATGTTTCAATTTAGGTGTACCAAGTAATATAGATAGAGGTTTGGATAGAGGAGTAAAAGAAGTGCAGATTTTAAATTTCATTCATTTTTTCAAACAAACTTGAAATGTTAGCAGCATGTTTGAGTTAATTTATAGCTGTTGCTCTCTTCTAGTGTTTTTTTTTAATGTTATGCAATTAATGAAGTCTTCTAAGAAGATGAAACTAGTTGTGCGCTCAAATAATAAATATATATTTTTTTTCTATTTTGGTATCTCTCAGCTTCTAGTCATTAAATTTCTTTAATGACTGAGTAAATGCCAGCCTGGTTGGCCGAGTGGGTAGCATACTTGCTCTCCAATGCAGGTCGTGGTTTGAACCATGCCATGGGCATGGATATTTATATGCTCATCTAGAGCATGCCTACTGATGAGCATGTATGAGGGTGGCCTGAAAAGTTCTCAGCCTCGACCATACATGGCAGCAGTATCAGCAAGATTTTTTTTTCTCTAAGTTGGTACATCTGTGATAAGCATCCATGTGAAATTGCAAGTTATTCTATCAAGTAGTTTGTTTTATACAGCTGTCTGAAGCAAAAGTGTTGTCTGTATCCCTTGAAATGGATAAAATTGAGTATTGCTCGGTTATAAAATTCTTTGTCAAAGAAGGTAATGACAAAAGAAATTCGTTCGAAGTTCATAAAAGTTTATGGGCACTCTTCTCGTTAAATGGGCTGCCGAGTTTAAATGTGGCCGTACCAGCCTTGAAGATAATCCACATGATGAAGGCCATTCATAAAGTGTAACAACACCAGAAATCATTGATTAGTGCATGATGTGATATTGGATGACCGGCAAGTCAAAGTACATGAAATTGCTGAGACTATAGGCATTTCAAAAGAACGTGTAGGATATGTTCTGCATGAAGAATTGCAAATGAAAAAGCTTTGCACAAGATGGGTTTTCTTTTAAATGGTCCAACAATGATGCATAATAGACTCCTGTTATTGTCTTACCCTTTTCCAAATAGTCTATCATGATAATTCCTTAGGAATCCCAAAAAACAGTGGCCATCACCTTCCCAGCTGACAAAACGGTCTTCGCTTTTTTTTTGGTGCCCTTTCATCAAGCATTGTCCACTGTTTTGACTGCTGCTGGGACTCAGGTGTGTAGTGGTGGATCCAAGTTTCATTTACATTCACAAATCGATGCAAAAAATCCTGCGAATTACGATTAAACATCGCCAAACACTGTGTTGAAATGTCTTTTTGTTTTTTTTTGATCGACAGTCAACAATCACGGCACCCATCATGCACACAGCTTTTTCATGTGCAGTTTTTCATGCAGGATATTATACACCCTTTCAGTTTCCTAGAATCTCAGCAATCTCACACACTTTCACTTGGTGGTCTTCCATAACGATACCATGGATTTTGTCAGTCATTTCCTTTGTGGTGACCTCAGTCAGACATCTGGAGTTTGTTTCATCTTCTTTGGATATACAACCATGTTTAAACTCATTTATCCAAAAATAAATAATCTTTAATGCCGTGCAGAGTCCCCATGAACTGCATCTAACTCGACTTTGATCTGTGCAGCCGTCCACTTCTTCAAATAAAAGTGTTTTATCACTGCACGAAACTTGTTTCCTCCACTTTTATGAAAAATGCAAACACCGTCATTTTAAATGTTTGCCAAATGAGAACTATGTGTCACACATAACTAAAATTTTGCCAAGGGTAATGAAAAAGATGTATATGCTGACATTGGCATGAATGAACGAATTGTGTCGCCGTCTATTGGAAATTTACCAAACTTTTCAAACAAATATTGTTCTGAAATAAAACGGAATATTTGGTGCATCCTTAACATAAAGGTTGAAATGTAGTGTAATTTTAAGTGATGTTGTTACTCAAAACAGTAGTTGTCTATAAATCTATGATAATGACAGAGAAAACTAATCATAAAGCATGGACAAGTTGGAGTGAGTAGCATGGTAATAGCTGAGCTGACCATAGGAAATTTCAAACAGTTCTTTTGTTAAATGGTGAGTTAATGAAAAAATTATTATGGATGAGTTTAATGAATGTGTGTGGTAGAAAAGTAACAGAAGCCAGGGGAATAGTTCAATTTCTGAATGATGACTTTGCAATGATATATCATCCACATGAAGATAATTTGGTAACAGATGTGACAGGGAATGCTGTTAGAATGGAGGTAGATGAACTGAAGATGTGTATGATATTATATGATCTTAATGTGGATACAGCTATTGGATTGGATGGTATACTACCCTGTATGTTAAAAGAAGCTTCAATTTGCTGATAAGGCTGTTTGTCTTATAGTAGATACCCACGAAAAGAAAAATAGAAAACAGTATGGTGTCATTATCTGAAAGAGGCCTCAGTGAGGAGAGAGGTAGCAAGTTGTAGACTGATCAGAAGTGATGGTTAAAGTATGGTCAAGAGCAGAATTTGAGAATGTGTTGATAGGAATGTGATGCTGTATGGGGAAAGTGTCCCTTAGTAATTTACTCACTTTCTACAGTAAAGAGACAGTTGAGTTAGATAAAGTAATAGTCACACTATGATATTGTGTGGCTATTACTTTATCTTGCTATTTTGCAGTATTTATTACATACTGCAAAATAGCTATTTACATCAATTGGAGCAAATTGGAATGAACAAAGACAAGAGTAATGACACACATCAGTGAGTAATATATATAGTGGAGTAAAATCAAGAGAAAGGAGGTGACCACAGAACTTTGCACTTGGACTGCTATATTTGATTTGAACATTGATGAAATAGATTAAAAATGCCAAGAAATTATATTATTTAATCCTTTATCTGGGTGTTTATACGAGGGTGGTCTGAAAAGTTCTCGGCCTAGCAATGAAAAAATGAATTTATAATTTCAAAATTATTTTTATTTTTAAGCATAATCTCCCTTAAGACTAATACATTTATTCCAGCAATGCTCCACTACCATTATCCCGTCCCGGTAGTGGTTTTCAGTAAGATCTGCAATACCCCTGTGTACAGGGATATTTTACAGAAAGGCCACAGGAGGCATACAATGCGCAGTTCCTGGTATGGAAGGAATTGTTTTCCTTTGCCATCTATGCAGGAGTTAGAGGCAAAGAGTGATGCTAGAAGGACACCCTTTTCTTTGGGTGCAGTAACAGTGGTGTTATCTGGATGGGAGAGGTGGGAGCACAGGTGAGCAGAAGTTGCATTTGACTTTTTTTTTTTCAAGGGATCAGAAGGTATGGCTACCCTTTGGATAAGCCACAAGTTTTCTACTAGTGGCTTTTATGAATTTGGATTTGCTGATAGTTAATTTGCATTTATTGCGTGCTTCTGCATAAGCTGAGTTTTTTTTCTTTAACTACTTTCATACATCTTCTTGAACCAGGGCTTGGAAAGTGGATGGGAATTTTGAGTGGAATGAGAGATAATGCCTTTCTGCTACTTAGGATGATTTCTATGACTTGCTCAGTGCAGGGTCATAAGATCAGAAGCAATAGTCATGCCATGGGAATGAAGAGTAGTAGTTCTGGAGATCATCCCACTTTGTAGTTCTAGAGCACATGAGGTTGGGTGTGATCAGAGGATGAGTATTCTGTGAGATTGGGATTGTGGTGTAGATTTTCCAACAGGAGGGAATTATCTGAAATTTGGGTCAGTAGCTGCACAATTTGCATTATATCATTGCTTGTAGCAAAATCTTCTGCATCATTTAGATCAGGATCTTAGTGTTGGAGTTGTAGACATTCAGGTCACCTGAGATGATGATGCCACTGTTTGGGAAGTTGGATTATAGATGGTCGAGTTTCACGGAAAGGGAGGTGAAGAGGTCTTTGTGGTTTTCAGAGTTTGGAGACTGGTAAGGGGAACAGATGAATGTTACTAAGTGGGGCAAGGAAACTTTCAGCCAGAGGAGGTGAAAAGCAGAGGATTCTAGGTTTGGCATTCTCTGGAACGCAGTGTTAGAATGTACAATGACACTGGTGCCACCTTTGTTGCAAAATGAATCATGAAGAGTATAATTTGGGTATTGAAGGTGGTCTGTGTCTGATGTAGCTGTAATTTTGGTTTCTGTTAAGAGGAGGAGGCCTGGTTTGGATTCTAAGTGGCGATGAACGTTGTACAATATATTTTGGAATTTATGCCACAGATGTTTGTGAAGTGTATGTGGAAATCTTTTTTTTTTTTTTTTTTGGTAGCAGTCCTGGTAGCTTTGGATTATTGTGTTTGGTTTTAATTGTTTAGATGAGTTGGTTTGAGGAAGATTAGTGGGATTATTATTATTATTGACATTTGACCTCTGTGGAGTCAGAGACTCATCGTGGGAGGTACACAATAGTGTGTACCTCCTACTGTTGGAGGAGTGCTTTAAACTGATTCAATGTGTCTACACCCACAACACACTCAGGCAATGCATTCCACTCACCAACCATTCTCCATGCAAAGAACTTACTCCTCACTTCTCTGTTCACACTCTCCTTATACAGTTTCCAGCAATGGCCTCTTGTTCTATTCCCCTCTCCCATTCTATGAAAAATTTTTTCCATGTCAACCTGATAACAACCCCTGACTAGCTTGCATGTCTCAATCATATCCCCACCTCCCCCCATCCTCCTTTCACAAGGCTCTGCAACTTACATTCTCTCAATCTGTCCTCGTACTCCACATTCCGAAGATCACTGACTACTGTTAGATCTCGAATGAGGAATTTTCATTAAAAAAATTATTTCATTCAAGATCTAACAAGAATAAAATAACAACTAAAAGATACTTGTACTATAGTAGGAAAACAAATTGTAAGAGGGAGCATAAATTAATAACTGTAATGTGAAGTACAAAGGAAAGATGAATTTTGTTTATCTAAATAGCAATTCCGTTTTGTAAGTTGTAGCGATCAAATTGTGGTCTATGTGAACTGTTTATCAAGTGTAAACAAAGGTCTTGTGCTAGCCACCCAGTTTAGTGTAATGCCTGAGGCGAAGGCTTACGCGGAAGGTGAATTGAGCTTGTGTTCCCTGAAAAGAGCGCTCCTCGAGGAGCAGAGTTATGACAAAACAGCTTAAGGGCACAAGGGAAAGTGCCATGTGAAGAATTCACAATGGAGATAGAATAAATAAGGTTTCGTGCCAGTTTCAATCTCTCTCGAGTTTCTTCCTGTTCTCGGTTGGACCTGTGGTTGCTGACCTGCAGAAAAAAGTTCTATGATGTTGGACGATGAGCTCTTCCCCGTGGATGCTTGATGGGTACTGGATGGACAGTACGCGAGAAGTCGGCGTCCACTGTTTCGGCCGTCAGTAGAAGTCCTACCGAAATGAGGCAGCAGAAGAGTTTTTCCCAAAGATAGTAACACTGACCAGAGTGGCCCGCTAGAGATCGAGACAAATGCTAGCATCGCCAAAGTGCAGAGAAAGGCCTTATCGGATGAACTTATGGAACTTAATGTAGTCTAAATGTTCATCAAGATGTATGGCTGATCTATCTGTTTGGAAAAAATACAATAATCTCCACTGGCAAGCAATTTGATGCACTCCAGGGTGAACTAAAGGCAGGAGTTTGTCTTTTGCTGAGTCTGGAAAAGTAGATATTTTGCTTTAGGACAAAAGGACACTTGTAGGCCAACAGATCTAAGTAGTTTGTCTGTACCTTCTGAGATACCTTTAACAATGAAAATGGTGACATAACGGGCCACCTCTGTATCACTATTTCAATGAGAGCAGAGGACAAGGAAACTGTAATTATTAATTATCTTGTTTACATACAGTTCAGTAAAGCTGTTAGTAAGGAAGATGGACTTGATATGATTTATTTTTTGGCAGAGCAACAGTTGAGTGCAACATAGAGGGTATGCGCAATGTACTAATCTTAATGGCGCTAGATTTTTGACAGTTATGGTGGTGTCAAAGAGAATGAATACAAAGTTCAGTATGTGTTTTCTTTCTGAATACTGAGAAGTGAAGACTATCATCTGGTTGACAAAGTAATAGGAGATCTAAAAAGGCAATCCGCTTGTTCTCTCCTAACTCGAGTGAACTGGATATAATGGTGAAAAGTGTTGATCTTATTGATGAACTCTTGTAGGGGAACTCTTGTAATCTGTAAAGGAACTAGCAGATGTTGTCAGCTTATTTAACTTTGTCATTCATTCTGATTACTTTACATGCCCAAACAAACTTTAAGATTCTCCATAAAAAAGTAATAATCTCCTGGGATGTCTGTACAGAAAGAGTTTTATAAGGAGGCTATGAGCAGGGAAGTGAGAAGCAAGTTTTTTGCATGCAGAGTTGTGAGTGATTGGAACACCTTGCCTGAGAGTGTTGGTGTCTTCAGAGAATTTGAATGTGTTTAAGGCACAGTATGATGAGCTGTGTGTATGACAAAAGGACTTCTTAGTTGATTCTTTGACTCCATGGGGGGGTCATGTGGTGTGCTGCAGAGGTCAGTTTTGAGACCATTATTGTTCAGTTTGTATATTAATGATATTGGGATGGGTTTAGCTAGTGATATGCAGCTGTTTGCAGATGATGCAAATTTGGGAAGAGTAATGCAGAGTCAAGCAGATGTTATGGCTTTACAGGAGGACTTGAATAGATTGCATGAATGGGCAGGTAAGTAGAATTGTCAGTTCAGTGTTGCAAAGTGTCAAGTTTTGAAATTTGGTAAACAGTAATGGGATGCAAAGTATACACTTGGTGTATACTTTGAAAATTTTAAAGGAAGTAGAGGAGATGAGAGATCTGGGAGTGGTGGTGGTGGAGGACAGTGACCTGAAATTCAGGATCGACTTTGCACAAGTTGTGAAGACATTACATTGGATAATGGCAATGATGTGGATGATCTTGATATGCAGAAACAGAAGTTATGATGCCATTGTATAAGGCCGTATCAGGCCTCATATGGATTATTGTGCACAGATTTGGTCTCTGGGTTTTCATGATGATGATATGTTAGAAAGGGTACAGAGAAGATTCACAGAAGTAGTCAGTGGTCTTTGGAATGTGGAGTACAAGGACAGATTGAGAGCGTAAATTGCAAATCCTCGTGAATAGGAGGAAGAGGGGAGGTTATGATTGACTTATATAAACTAGTCAGGGGTTGTTATCAGGGTGACATAGAGGAGATTTTTCATAGAATGGGAGATGGGCGTAGAACAGGAGGCCATCACTGGAAATTGTATAAGGAGGGTATGAGGAATGGAGTGAGGAGCATGTTCTTTGGATGGAGAGTAGTTAGCGAGTGGAATGTATTGCCTGAGTGTGTTGTAAATGTAGACAATTGAATCAATTTAAGGCATGGTTGGATACAATAGTGTGTACCTCCCACGATGAGTCTCTGACTCCATGGAGGTCAGATTTTAATAATGCCATTCTATATTATCTCTGCAAACTTTCATACCCATTAAGCATCTGTCCTTCACTTTGATACTTTGGAGAAACAAACTTCTGTTCAGCCTATTCCAAATAATAATAATAAATAAATAAAGTAAAAGTCAGCATTCCACTATCCTCCAATTCTACTCACCTTAGTTCTATTAAAAATAATTTTGAAGGTCATTAATAGTCAACTTGGCCATCTGAAGTCCGCCAGTAATCAATGTTATCAGTATGGATTTTTTGCCACTCCTGATCCTCAGAAGATCTTCTAACCAACATTATCCTAGGTCATAAACCATAAAAAGGCTTGCAGAAACTCACATGGTTGTTCTTGACATTTGTAGTGGATTTGATGGCATTTTGCCTGCTCAACAAACTATCATCCACACTTCATAATTGAGTAGGTGATTTCTTCTCTTCAGATTTTCCTACCAAAGATGAAGTATCCCAGAACTCTGTACCTTTGCACACTCTTTTCATTCAATATATAAATGACTTACTTGTACCAGTCTTAAATCTTATCCATAAGTTTGCTGCTCAAAGTGCACTCCATTTTTCTCCTTCATTTGACAAACTTTGTAATGTTATAGCATTCTAGGCTTCCCATGGTTCCATAACCAGTGCCTTTCCTCTATGGCAGGGGTGTTCAACCCGTCGATCGCGGAGCAATTTTTGGTAGGTCTCTTGTGTATTCCTCCTTACTTACAAATTTAATTAAAACTGAAAAAGGGTTATTTTATTTATCATTATTTTGTATTATTTTTAATTCACTTTAAGTGTATTGCTATTGTTTATTTATTTTTCGTTAAAATTGTCAGATCAGTAATTTTCTTATAAGTCCGGGTAAATGAATTAATTTGGATCAGTGGAAGTCAAACAGCGAGCCGAGTGAACATGATTATAAGCAAAGTGTAAAAACTCGATTGTAGCTTAAATATTAAATATCCCAAAGCACATTACATCGATTTTTTAAATCCTATGTGAATATTGTAAAAAAAATAAACTTTGTTTGTCTTGGTATAGTTTGTATTAGATGTTTTTGTAAACAACTCTTTTGAAGCTAACTGTATATACTGCTTTAATAATGATATGTTAGAGTATTAAAAACAAAGGCAATGTTTTTGTCGCTGAAGCTGTACATGGCAGCATTAGAAAGATTGTTATTGAAACTTGTATGTATGTATGCGAAAGGCTTGCAAGCTCTAAGTGTAAACATCTCCGAAGTCAGTCAGAAAGAGTTCAAACAACTTTCCGATGGCCGGCAACTTACTTACAATCAAAAGAAAGCAGAGGAGAACAAAAGGCATGCCGAACTTGAAACTTAAGATGAAAGACATACCGATTCTTTGGGGGTTGCCAAACTTCATGCGAGGTCTCAGAGGAGACCTAATAAAAAGGGACTGAAGCATGGAGAAGGGGTCCTGGTTCCAGATTTACTGTCAGAGAGGAGGCTGCCCGGTCCAGAGTCGCCTTCAGAGAGACTGCCCGGATCCATGTTGCTTGAGAGAGGAGTTTCCTGCTTCCAGAAAGGAGCTTCTCGGTTCGAGACGTCACTAGAGAGAGAACTTCTAGGCCGCAGACAAGGTTTCAAATTGCCGAAAGGAAGAGTTCCAATTGCTGGAGAAAAGTTTCCAGGCCAGGTTAATGTCAGACATTCACCAGTGTGTTGCATTTTCATTACAATTTGATGAATTAAACGACTTCACTGATATTGCTCAGTTAATGGTATTTATTCGCATGGTATTTCAAGATTATTCAAATAAAGAAATAAAGATTATTCAAATATGTAAAAATGATGACAAATATCCAGTTTTTTTTTTTTTAATGTACCACTGTATTATTCACCAACAAGTACTGTGTAGTAAAAGATTAAACACAAAAGATGTTTTGGATATTACATTTAAAATTGTAAATTCTGTTCAAGGAAAAGCCCTGCAACAGCGGTTATTTAAATTACAGGCAGATGATGATAGGGAACTTCTGTTGTACATTAATGTTTGCTGGCTCAGCAGAAGTCAATTTTTAGAAAGATTTCTTGTATTAATTAACGATATAAAAATTTTTCTTGATGAAAAAGGAGATATTTATCCACAATTGAGTGGTAAAAGGTGGTTGTTACACTTATCATTTTTAGTAGATTTCTGTACGAAATTGAGCAATTTAAATTTAGATGTACAAGATAGAGATAAAAATTTAATTGACATGTTAAGTTCAATAAAAACTTTCCAATGAAAAATTTTATTAAAGAAAAATATAAATGACCGCGAATTTAGACATCTCCCATATTTATTAAAATTTTTTGAACAAAATCCAGAAATGTTTCGCTATGATTTAAAAGAATTTATTCATGAAATAGAATTAGTTGATGAGAAATAAATTCAAGATTTTAATAAAACTGAAATGATTGTATCTTTTATCAATAATCCATTTCAAGTAAACTTGAACATCACAGAAATTTCAAACAAAATTAGTGGGCTGTTTGATATAAACCAAGCTGAAGTAGAACTTGAGATAATAAATATTCAGAATAGTTTACATTTAAAATCAATAAACAATGAAGTCATTTGGAAGTATGCACATGAAAAATTCCCAATATTAACTGATATTGTGTGAAAAATTTTGTCGTGTTTCGGATCGACATACTTGTCAGAATCCGCTTTTTCAAATATGACCGTCATAAAAAATCAATTAAGAAACCAAATTACAAATGATCATTTGGATGATTGTCTGCAATTGGCCACTTCTTCATATCAACTTGACTATGAAAATATTGCTAGGTCCAAACAATGCCATATTTCACATTAACTTGTTTCTTTTTTTTTTAATTAACCAACATTTCGTGTAACTTGTGAGTTTGTAATCAATCTGTTGTTTTTTCTAACTTTGGTTTTCCATAATAGAGAAATAAATATTTTATTCCAATATATTATTGGAATAAAATAAAATATTTTATTGCCTGCAAAGGTTGGTCGATTGGTAGAGCCTCTGCTACTAATGGCTCAGTTAAGTAAGTTTGAGCGTGGTTAGTAGTTGGAAGGGGACCAATCGTTTGATGCTGTTGGCACACTCTCCTTCGATGAGTCTTTGGACTCCCTGGAGGTGTCAAATAATAATAATAATATATTTGTTTGTTTGTTTTTGTATTAAAATATTTGTTGTATTAAAATAATTGAAAGTGATAAATAAATTTTTAAATACACAAATAAAGTTTTAGTTGGGTATTTTTTTTTAGTTGTTTATTTGTGCGTAATCAGATATCAGGTTGGAATGTGATCTATATAAGAGAATAGGTCACCAAATAACTTATATATAAGAGAGTAGATTGCCGAATAACTTTTTATAGAAAAGTAGCTCGTGTAGTAAATAAGGTTGAACACCACTGCTCTATGGGGTGAGGACAACCTTATCAATTCTATTGCTACTGAAACATAATCTTGTCTTATTTTTTGAAAGAAAGCCTTACATCACTTCTCCTTCTCTAACCTTTGATAAAACCGCGATCTCCAGATAGATCTCCAGACATAATCAGATTTCTCTTCTTAGACAAATATGTCAGTTGTCTCTTGACACAAATGCATCATATTCATAATCCTGCTCCACAACCTCCAAGAAACATGGTGTTCTTTATCATTCATTACACTCCATGCCTGTATGCCTGCTGATCCCATACAAATAATAAATTGTCCAACTTTAGAATATTCTCACATTTTGGGTGGTACATCAGAAACTTTCTCCAGAAAAGGATAATCAATTTAATTTATATCTCTTATAAGATTACTCTAACAATTTTCTCACACATGTGCTATTTCTGCCTTTCAGAAATAGCACATGTGTGAGATGAATATAACATGATGAATTAAAATGTAAGCCATGATAATTAATGGAACTTAATACAGATTTTACTTACATAATTTTTTTATTAGCGTAGAATGTTTGCCCTGATGTCAAGGGCATCTCCAATATGACTTTCATATTAAACAACTAGAAGAGAAACCAGAAGATTCAACAATGAAAATGCATGAACTACAGATGCATGATATAGAGCGACATGGTCTACATACATTAGTATCCTAATAAAATAACTTTTAATTACTTTTAAGAAAATAATTTCCAGAACTTGTGAAAAATTATTTCCAATTATAGGGATAATTTGAATGCTTTTGTGTTTAGATATGGAAGATGTAACAACGTTTCACAACCTTATGTGAGCATTCCATGAGATAATTAATTTTATGGGGAACCTTAGTTTTCTTCCAAAGGATTCAATGTTCAGTGGAGATAGTGGATATGCAATTCCTGACTGTTCAGGTTAATGGAATTAAAGTCTTGAGGACACATCAGTGGGTAGTCCTCTTTATCTTACACTTGCTAACTACTTCATAGAACAATTTGATCAATAGATACTGAACAGCATCTTTTTTAAATTCCTTATGATGCAGATATGTAGATGATATCCTTGTGGTTTGGTGTGGTATGGTTCCCTTACAGATCTACAAGAGTTCATCAATAAGATCAACAGTTTTCACCATCATATCCGATTCATTCTTGAGGTAGATGATAATTGAATTGCCTTTTTAGATCTCCTATTGCTTCATCAACCACATGGTAGCCTTCATTTCTCAATTTTATAAAGAAAACCCATACCAGACTTTATATTCATGCTCTTTCACACCATCATGCTTGTCAAAACTTGACACCATTAAGACTGGTACACTGAGCTCACTCTTTCTGCTATATTGAAATTCTGCTCTCTCAGGAAATAAATCACATCAAGTTCCTTGCTAATGACTTCACAGAATCTTATGTCAACAAGATTATTAATAATTGTAGAGATTACCCTTAAGTATACCCTTACAGGAATAGAACGTGATAAGTACAGTGTATTCAGGAAGGACAGAAATTCAATGGAGAGTAATCAAAATAACTGTCCTATTATGTTGTGTTTATGAGGGCAGACTGAGAGAATGTGATATTCAATGTGATAGTCTTCTGTCTGTTGTTTTGTTTGAGCAACAGACAGAAGAGAAAATACATGAGAGAAACATATAAGGGGATTTTATAGCTCATGGCAGCAGGGAGAGAACTTGGGATCATTTCTGGAAACTAAGTAAATAAAGATATGGTTATGAAGTATGTAAAGTATAGATTCTTTTTTTTTTTTTTGTGTGTGTGTGTGTGTGTGTGTATGTTGAGTGTTTAGGAATTAATAAATTACCAATGAAACCATTATCATCGGTCAATATTTCCAAAAAAAAAGGGTATAATAGGTATTTAGGCATTTTGTCAACTGGGAGAGGTACTCCCTCTTGTAGATCACAGAATGGGAGCAAGACAGACAGAACAGCAGCCAACAAAGAGTTGAAGCAGGAGGTCAGTGTAAATAGTGCATCTGAGGACATTTGGTGTGAGATAGAGGCCAAGTTGGTAGTTGCTGCTGTGATGCAAATGATGATGTAGATGGTAAGCTTTCCGAAATTCAGTAAGTAGAAGATGAAAAATTATGGAGGACATCAACTATGAAGTCATTTAAGAGTTGAAATCAGATAACTAGAAGCAGACCTTCACTTTGTTTTTAAGGAATTCAGAGAACCAACTGGAGTTTCTGACCTGCCCATCCCTCACCTTCATGTGGTGCACCCTGTTAGTAGGTAATGAACAAAGATAGGCTGACTGACAATTTGGAACTTAGCTGACCAAATTATACTGCCGGTAGACTTAAACCAGAAATACATATGAGAGTACATGTTGAGATTTCATGCTGACTGAGGTATCGCCTGGTTAAACAAGACCCCCCCCCCCCCACACACACACATCTTTTCATAAGGGAACTAAGAGATGAACAGTGAAAAGTAGCTGTCAGAGACTCATCAAGAGAGGACACATACTAATGCACCAGCTATCATACTTGTTCTTGAATTCATTCACACTACTTGCACTCACAACATTTAATGTCAATCCATTCCAATCACGCAACCACCCAATGAGAGAAAAATCTAGCCCTCACCCCCCCCTTCTTAGCAGCATTCATTCTTACCTTCCAAGGATGCTCTATGGTCCTTTCCCCACCCTCCATAAATTGAAAAATTCCATCAACTTAAATCCTGCATGACCCTTTCAGAAATTTGTAAGTCTCAATCATATCACACCTCTTTCTCCTGTTTACTAGTGTCTGCAGTCCACAAATTCTCAATCTGTCTTCAGTATTCCACAAACCTGATATCATTGTTAACACTCCTTAGCACTCTCTCCACTATATCAGAATCGTAACAGAAACCAGACTGCTCACAATAGTCCAAGTAAAGTCTTATCAAGACCTGGTAAAGAGGCAAAATGACATTCTTATCTTTACATGTGAACATTCTTTTCATCATTCCAATTATCTTTTGAGATAATTGGAATGATGAAAAGAATTCCAATTATTATTTGTAATCTTTGCTACATGGACCCTGAACTTCAACTTCATATCTACTAACACTCCAAGATCCCTAGCCTTATCAGTTTCTTTTAGCATAATCCCACCAATATAATATGACATTGGATATCTAATCACGCCAAAGTGAACGACTTTACATTTACTGACATTGAACTGACATCCTAAAAACAAATCCTAAAACACACCCCAACTCAATATCACCAGATTTGAAGATTGGTACTATCAACATAAGAAGCCTGAATGGCAATGAAATGGAGCTAGCTGAGGAATTAGATAAGTACCAGATCGACTTAATAGGGGTGATTGAAACATAAAAGACCAAAACAGGTGAGCTCTTTCTGAGCAATAAATGCAAAACATTATATTCAGTGTGGGCAACTATCAGAATGGAGAAAACTGGACAAGGAACGTTATTTGTGCCTATGGTCCCACAGAAGGTTCTACTAAGGTAGAAATGGAGGAATTTTTTTGAGGTTTTAGAAAAAGCAACTGACACAATGAAAAAGGAAAATTTGGCCCTTGTTGGGGATCTAAATAGCAGAGTAGGAAATGATTGTGAGACATACAAAAATATTTTGGGAAAATTTGGAGAAAAGAGCAAAGCTAATAATAATGGCAAATACTTGTTGGATTGCTGCTCAGGACATGGACTGGTTATTATTAACACCATGTTCCAAATAAAAATATGCACAAATTCACAAGGAGAGAAGAGGCAAGGAATAAGAAAAGTCTCATTGACTATATTATTGTTGATAGTGTTGTTTTCTCTCCGGTGCAGGACACTAGAGTGTACAGAGGATTTGAAATTGGAAGTGATCACCATTTAGTCTTGAGCAGGATAAAATTGAATTTCATATTGAAAAGAAGAACATATAAGAAAGTTTTAAAACGAATAAAAGTTGAGCAGCTCTCAGATGTGAACTGTAGACTAAAATATACAAACATTATTCAAGAAAAAATGAAAGAGTTTGAGAAAACGGAATCAGACCTTGGAGATTCAGTGACAAGCTTTGAAGAAAACATTGATTGATTCTGCCAGATAGGCATGTGGTGCAGTTGTTTGCAAGGATAGAAAAATCAGAACTCCCTGGTGGACACAGGAAGATAAAGAGCCAGTGAAGGAAAAGAAGAAAGAATATCAAAAGTTCCTGGCAAATAAGTCAGCTTGTGCTCTTAGAGAATACAGAGACAAATGTAAGAAAGCTAAACAGTGTGTAAAACTAGCTAAACAAAAGTCATGAGAGGACTTTGGCAAGAACATAGAAAATAAATATCAAGAATATGGCAAAATATTCTGGAGATTGTTGAAGAAGCTTAGAAATTGAGGAAAGAGTGCTGTAAAAGGAGTTAGAGATGATAAAAGTGACATGAAAACAGGAGAAAAAGATATCCTTGAAGTATGGAGTAATTACTTTGAAAAATTGCTAAATGAAACTAGCAGTGATCATAGCACAGTGATAAAAAAACACTGACCAGGCATGCAATCAGGAATACATATCCATGCTTGAAGTAGAAAAAGCCATCAAAAGTCTGAAACGTGTGAAAGGCAGTTGGAATAGATGATATTAGACCAGAAATGCTCAAGTATGGAGGTATAAAAGTTTTACAGTGGCTACACTGCATAGTTCAGAGGGCCTGGACAGAAGGACAAATTCCAGATGATTGGAGTAGAACTCTCATAGTACCCATATATAAAAAGGGAAATAGAACTGATTGTGAGAATTACAGAGGTATTTCTCTACTAAGTGTTCCTGGTAAGATTTATGCCAGTACTTGAGAAACGATCGAGAAGGATTGTGGAAGAGAAGCTTGGTGAGGAACAAGCTGGATTCAGGTCAAATAGAGGCTGTCAGGATCAGATATTCACTTTACGACAAATAGTTGAAAAGTCATGGGAATATAACAAAGATCTGTATTTAAGTTTTGTAGATCTGGAAAAAGTATATGACAAGGTGCCAATACAGAAGCTATTCTTAACACTACAGGTGTATGGTGTCAGTTGATAATTATATCAAGCAATACTTAGTCTTGTTTTATAGTGGTATTCTGAATAGCTGACTTACAACTCTTTATTTGAGTTGTAAGTCAGCAGTTTGAATTGAAGGAAGTACAGGGAGATGGTTTAATGCTAAATCTGGTATCAGACAAGGATGTACAATATCACCTGTATTATTCGTTATCTATATGGATTACATTATGAAGGAAAGTGGTATTAAACCTGATATCAAAATTGGAGATGTTAATGTCAGCTCCTTGCTTTATGCAGATGATGTTATACTTCTAAATAAATCCGCTATAAATCTGCAAGATTCCCTGACTAAATTGAATAACTGTCGTGATAGAGATGGTATGAAGGTCAGCAATAACAACACAAAAGACAATGAAAATATCAGCTGCATTGTGAATGGAGAACAAGTAAAATATTTCAGCTACAGGCATGATTTTTAGTGAAGATGGTAAACTAAATATGAAATTAGACAACAGAATCATCAAAGCTGGTATGGTAGGAAGTCAACTGAATAAATTTATATGGAATAAGGGAGGAAATCAGTCAAAACACTAAATTTGCTGTATACAAGACAGTGTCTAAACCAATTTTAACTTATATATCTGAGAGCTGGGTCAGAAGTAAAACACTTGACCAAAGACTAGAGACAGCAGATATAAGAGTCCTGAGAAAGATTAGGAGCGTGAACAGATGGCATCAATGGCTATATTATATTAAAAACGAGGATATTAGAAAAGAACTTGACATTGTCAGCATCCAGGAATGCGTTAGCAGAGCTAATCTGAGGTGGTATGGTCACTTAAACAGAATGGGCGAGTTAAGATTAGCCAAACAAGTGTTCTCTGCAAGGTTGGCAGGAAAAAGACCCAGAGGAAGACCAAGATATAGATGGATTGATATGGTAAAAAGTGCCTTAGAAGATAGATGTATAAATATAAAATCTGACTATGTTGTAGCTTTGACAGGTAACAGATTGATTTGGCAGAAAATTGTAGGTAGGAAGTTGGTAATGATGTAAATTTTTCATGTAGTACTATCATATCCTGTACACCCCTTGAAGGTAAATGTCAGGAATTTGATGATGATGAACTGACATCCAATTTCCCATGCTCACAATTCCAGCCTATTCAAATCATTCTGCAAGTACTGCATATCACCAACATTCCGGATTACCCTACCTATCTTTGCATCATCAGCAAATAGCTGTGTGTTGCTTGCCAAGTCCGTCTCGATATCATTAATGTACAGATTGAATAACAGTGAACCAAGCACTGATCCTTGTGGTACACCACTGGTTACCTTAAATCTTGCAGACCTACATCCCCTATAGACCAGTTTTTGATATCTGTCAGTCAGCCATATAATTTATTTTATAAGCCATATATTTTATAATCCAAACCGATATTCTCCAATTTATGCAACAGTCTACCACGCTGTATTCTGTCAAAAGCCTTAGTAAAATCTAAAAGTATCATGGTTATCCATTTCCCCTTGACTAGTTCATTGGTAACATTATTATGGAATGTCAGCAAGCTGCTAAAACATGACCTTCCCTTAGTAAACTCATGTTGCTCGTTGCACAGTAGAAATTCACTGTCAATCCATTTCTGATTCGTCTTTGCACCACCCTTATGCAGTGAAATTACCATTCTTTCTTTCCATTCCTGCATAATCTTCCCTGTTCTGAGACCCATATTAAATAGCCAATTCAGCTGAACACTCTTTTAGCACATGTGCTGATATCCTATCAGTCCCTATTGTTGAATTCTTATTCAGTTTGTGCAACAGCTCTAATATCTTGTCCTCATACACCTGAGTTTCTTTGTTCAGTGAAGAGGTAGCAGTGAGCTCAATGTTGCATACACCAGGTTGATAGCTTTTAACAAAATGGGCACTCTTTTGGTGAATCTCTTCTGGATCTGGTACCCTCACACCATCTACATTCAGAAGAGTTATTCTTTCATATTCATTCTTTCATTTACGTGCAGCATATTGATAGAATTCTTCAGGCTGTATTTAGCAAGCAGAGCCAATTTCTTTTCATGCTCAGACTTTGCTTTCCATACAACAGTTGTGACTATTCTAGCCTGCTGCTTATAATTTTCATAATGGACATCATCCTTATGAACATGGTATTACTTCCACATCATCTTTTTCTTATGAATCTCTTGCTTAATAAGATTGTGCATCCATTTGACCCTTACTCTATTGATTCTTCAAACTCTCTGGAAACATTCTGATATCGCATCATTTAAACATTTTTTTAAATGCTTCCCACACAGTTGATATTCTTCTAATCCAGCAGCTGATCCCATTCCACCAAACTCGGTATACTCCTCAGTTGGTCATAATTTCCTACTTTGTAGTTCAGTATGTAACTTTTTCTGAATGGAACATTCACAAACTTAGTCACTTCCCAAGTGAGTACTGCGTGATCACTGTCACAGACCAGAGGCAGAATAGTTACGTCTTTAACTGAAATATCCTCTGACACGATAATCAAATCTAACGCTCTTTGACTCAAGTTCCTTCTGTCACATGCTACTCGAGGAAGTTGTCATGCAACAGTTCAATAAATTCATTTTCATTCTTTCCTTCAGATTCTGTTGCTACCAGTCAATATTTGAATAATTGAAGTCTCCCATTATGATTACTCTTTTCACGCTCATCTTTTCTATTTGGTGATGCATTTCTTCATCACTAGCAACTGATTCATCAAGTCTGTAGCAACCCCCCCCCCCTGTGTAATTGATCTTATTAGATTCTGCCTCACACTAAATGGCTTCAAACTCACTGCCATATGAAATGCTGTTAGTGGTAGTACTACAATCATAGGTCTCAACCCTAACTGGATTCAAGTCATCCGATATCATTAGCAGCACACCACTCTCCTCTCCTGTCCTCTCCATCCTTCCTAAAAATAGTGAATCCTTTACACTCAATACCAGTTAGTATGTCTGATTCTGATAGCGAGGTCTCGCTAATGCCAACAATCTGAGGTCCCAACATATTGACCAAGGCAATAAACTCTACCCCTTTGTTTCTGATACTCTTAGCATTTGTGTACAGACATAATAATCTACCTGCATGTTCTTTTGTATACTCTTGTCTGCAGTCTGCATGACACTGCTGGACAACTTGCAGTTCTCTGTTCTTTTCTAGTGCCTTATACATGTAGAGATTTTTACACACATTTGATGTGTCCGAACCAGACAAACACAAAGTCGAAATCATTCTCTCCTCATAATCATTTCCATGATAATGCCCATTCCGATCAGCAGCACAATTATATAACATTGTCTCTTTTGCACTCATATTCTCACCATTCCTCCCATTATAATTTAGTTTTTCAAGACTCCTGATACCAAACTCATTGATGTGTAGACTGTCCCTCTTATACAAATGCGATCTTCCCTCAAACTCACTCCACACATCCAAAAACTCGCCTCCATTCCTTTTACACAGCCTAAGCATTGAATCATTTGCAATCTTAGCCCTCTGCTTAATTGATGTTTATCATTTCGAGGTAGTAGACTGACGATTTTCACTTTCTCACTCTTCACTCTCGCCTCTTCCAAGAACCCTTTCATGCCCTCTCTCATACTGAACTTATCACTAGTTAAGTTGTTATTATCTCTATGCTCATTTAAACACCTCTTGACTTTTTTTGTAATTCCCGCATCGTCTCTCTTATGATCTGCTTTAATTTTGCTATTTTGGAGATTAATTCATTTTCAGTAACTTCTTCCATATCTCCAATAACCTCATTAGCAGGGCTAGGCTTCTTGTTCTCGATTGTGCTGATCTTCGTACATTATGTTTCTTGTGCGTTTTTGGCACCATTTTAAACTTATAGTTATTATTTGAAATATCTTATTTAAAATATGTTATAAAACACTAAAATCTACACTAATATACTATAAAACACTAATTTTCTGGGGGGGAAAACACCATAAAACATGCAAAAATCACCAATTTTACATGATCACTAAATTCACTGACCAACCGCAATGTATCCTTAAGACTTTAAGATAGGAACCATCAACATAAGGAATGTCAATATGAAGGAAATTGAACTTTTAGAAAAAAATGGGAAAATTCCACGTGGACATAATTGGCATTATTGAGATAAAAAGGACTAAAACAGGTGAGATCATACTAAATAATATTTATATAATGTAATATTCAGACAATAACAATCAAGGAAAGGAAGGAGGTGATAGCATTCAGCACCCAACATGTAAATAAATTTCTTGGTTGAAATGCAGATTCAAGTAGTGTTATGTAGGCAGACCTCAAAATAGGGAAATGGACAATGAAAATTATTTTGTACCCATGATCCCACAAAGGTGCTCCTAAGAAAGAAGTGTAGGAATTTTTTGAGTCATTAGAGCAGGCAGCTGACATAAAATAGAAAAGTGGTGCTTGGAGATCTAAACAGCAGAGTAGAAAATAAATCCAACCAGGCATGGTTGGATTTATTTTCATATAGAAATGGGCATATAGAAACTTTCTGGGAAAATTTGGAGTAAAGAATATGCCTAATAATAATGAGAAGTACCTGGTGGATTTCTGCTCAGGATATGAACTAGTCATTACTAACAATTATTTATCCAACATAAAAACGTGCACAAATTTACATGGAGAGAAGAAATGAAAAGTAAGAAAAGCCTGATCATTAACTATGTTATTATAAATTATATATTTAGTTTAATCCTTTATACAAGTGTAAGCAAACAAAGTTTGCGCCTGAAGTATCTTCAGGACTGGAGCAACTTGTGGCAAAGGTGGACTAAGTTCTCATCACTTTCCTTAGTATCCCATAATGCAAAGCACATCTCCTTGCGGATATGTATAATGCTATGCATACTGGTTTTGACCTTATTGAGGTCTCTTCAGTGGGAGCCAGACCCAGAGGTGATACCAAGTTGAAGCAATGCAGAACTCATATTTCCATATGCCAGTTGCCAGAAGGTGTCACACCTTATTATTAAATTACTCTGGATTAGAGAAAGATGTTGGAAGTTTTTTCCCACTTGGTTAGACTATAAATTATATATTTAGTTTAATCCTTTATCCAAGTGTAAGCAAACAAAGTTTGCGCTGACTGGGGCAACTCGTGGCAACGGTAGACTAAGTTCTCATCACTTTCCTTAGTAGAGACCTCAATAAAGGTCGAAACCAGTCTAGGTAGTGACCCTTCCCATAACACATAGCATTATACATGTCTGCAAGGAGATGAGCTTTGCATCATGGGATACTAAGGAAAGTGATGAGAACTTAGTCCACCATTGCCCCAATCCTGAAGATACTTCGGGCGCAAACTTTGTTTGCTTATACTTGGATAAAGGATTAAACTATAATATATAATTTATAGTCTAACCAAGTGGGAAAAAACTTCCAACATCATTCTCTAATCCAGAGTAATTTAATAATAAGGTGTGACACCTTTTGGCAACTGGCATATGGAAATATGAGTTCTGCATTGCTTCAACCTTGGTATCACCTCTGGGTCTGGCTCCCACTGAAGAGACCTCAATAAAGGTCAAAACCGGATGGAAGCTGGTGTGATGAATGGCAGTGCTGTAGCCCATGAAGTTTTAACTGAGTCTCGGCTGTTGCTGTCACCCGGATCCTGGGGGGGGTAATTAATGGCTATGCTGTAGCCCATGAAGTGAACTGAGGCACAGCTGTTGCTGTTACCCCCCCCCCCCCCCCCCCAGATGAAATATGAGCGGCTCTGCTTGGTAATGGGGTAGAGCCAATGCTGAGAGCTCTTCTCAGTGTCAGGGTGAGCCTGTTACTGAGGGGAACAAATCTGAGTTTTTGATCCTGCAGGTCGCTCATTGTAGGATGATCCTGGGGATCTCACAAGTTTTTGGAGCGGTAACCCTGCACTTAAACAGATGTTTAAGTGCAGGGTTACTTAGTCCGCCTTTGCCACGAGTTTCACTAGTCCTGAAGATACTTCAGATGCAAACTTTGTTTGTTTACTCTTGGATAAAGGATTAAACTAAATATATAATTTATAGTCTAACCAAGTCGGAAAAAACTTCCAATAACTATGTTATTGTTGATAGTGATATCTTCATGCTGATTCAGAATAAAAGAATATACAAAGGATTTGAAATAAGTGTTCACCATTTAGTGAATATGACAATTACAGAGATGTTTCTCTAACTGTTCCTGCTAAGATTTTTCAGTATTAAAAATAGGACATCACTGTTAAGGAAGAAAAAAAAAAATCTATAAGAAAGTTTATTCATGTTGTAATTTATAAATAATTTTTTTGTTTTTTAAATAAAAAATAACAACAGTTGTAATAATAGAAATAGGACATCACTGTTACTGGAAGGAAAACCATCTGTAAGCAAGTATGTTTATTCATATAATCAAAAATTATAATAGCGCTTGATATAATTAATTTTTTTTTTTCCCCACTAGAGATCATGCCAGTGAGTAGCATGTGATCAAATCATTGTTTCTCTAGCTTACAGTTTAAAATGTAACACAGCTTGTCTTGTTTATTTATGTATGCTCCAGATGATGATCTTGATATGAAGATCGAAATGTCAGGATAATAAAAAGAGTTATTTTAACACGGGTTTAGAATCCATAATTTCAAAAAATGAATGCTGATCACCGTGTAACACTAAAAGAAAGGATTGTGTAAGTTACATGGTTCTACCTGAATTCCTTCATGGTGATTGTCACAACTTCTTTTTAGCACACCCTCATAAGTTAACAGTAAGCAGTTTGTCAGTGAATGCATTCAAAGAAAAATATGAATGATGGTCGATGGGTCTTCCATGATGAGTCTTCATACTCCTTGGAGATACCTGTATAATTATACCAATAATAATAATTATTATTTATGTTGGCTTAGGTTATTCTAATTAGATACTTAAGATTGCTAATTTGACAATATTCTAATCTGATCTAATCTGTATTTCAGGCACGAAACTATCGGATATTCTCTCAGGGAAAAAGAGGATTGTCAGTAACACACAAGACTTCTAAAGGTATTACAGAGAAATTGAAATATTTACTTTTCTGTAACATAGATTTACTTCTGTGTGTAAGTATAATTAGAAGAATTCTCCTTGTCTTTGAAGTCATTCCAAAGAATTCTTCCACTGTCATTCAATCCTATCTATCATCCTTTCTAATCATGTTCCTTAAATATTTAAAACTTGAAGCATTGTTTCACTCTTCAGTGTGATCTTGATAGTGACTGGTGGGTTTCTACTTGTGACCAGGACTTTGGTTTTATTAGTATTTATTGTGATATTTTTTTTAAAAATTCTGTCCATAACCTGTGAAACATTTTGCAGTTCTGTCTCTGAATCAATGATCACTGCAATATCTGCAAATCTAATCCATGGCATAATATGATGCGATCATTTATGAATATATTGGACAATATATCCACTTGCTTTATTTATGCCTGCTTCAGTATATAAATTTTGAAAAAGTAAGGACAGAGAGTATTCCTGCCTGACCTCTGTTTATTTTAGCAGTTTCAAAATTCTCATATCTTCCAGTTCTAGCTGTTTGTTGTGAGTACAAGTCTCTCCAGAGTCTTAGCTCATTCCATACTTATAAACATTTTTTCCAGTCTACTTGGTCAAATGCTTTCTCCAAATCCACAAAAACAATGTGTCCTTTCCTACCTCCATTCTCTTTTCTGTGATTTGTCTTTCTTTCTTAGAGTCAGGATTGCTTTCCTTGTCCCATATTTTATCCTAAATTCAAACTGATCTTTATCTACATTCTTCTCTATTTCATTTTTTATTCTGTTTGTGTATTTTTTTCATTCATATAACAAGAGATTAATGTGTGATAATGTTTGAAATCTGTAGCATTAGCTTCCTTTGAAATTGGAATCATTTTAAATTCTCTTAGAGTATCATATCTCTCATCTTTGCTTGAATCATGTTTTTTGGCTATTACATTCATATGTAAGGCCTGTCCATTATATATTTCCTCCAAATACTGCCTCCATCTCTGCTCTGTATTATTATTATTTACGGCATCTCCATGAAGTCTGGAGACTCATCGTGGGAAACCCAAAACAACCATCATACACACAAATCCTATCATACCTGTCCTTGAATTCATTCACCGTCAGGAAACTTGCAACCACTTCTGGCAATCCACATTCCATTCATTACTCACTTACCACTCTCCACACACACACACACACACACACACACACACACACAAAATCTGGTCTGCACATCCCTATTAACCACATTCCTTTGTACCCATAGGTACTCTTGTGTAAGGTCATTCATTACCAACCCATTCAAATTGGAAACCTGTGAAATCCCATTTGGTTTTGCAAAATCAACAGGAATGGTCGGACACATGCTTGATTTCATCATCCCTAATATCTTTACTTTCCCTGGTTTTCCATACCACATTCTCACTAAACAACACTTTCTCCAAACATCTAACTCCAAAACCATTCAAATGCAGTCCATTAGGCATACACAAGAACTTTCGTCCATCATACTCACTCCATACACCAATAAATTGCACTCCATTCCTCCTGAACAGTTTTCTCATTCACTCATTGGCAATCATGGCCCTTCTTCTCAGTTCCATCCTATCTTTTGAATATATCAAGATTTTATCATTTTGATATTTTATTACAGTATCATTGATGTAATACTGCATTTTCTTTATTAATCTGTATGCAATGTCTGTTTTTCCTTCAGTCTTCTGCACTCTGAAAAATAATTCTGTTCCTTAATCTTACCTATTACTCCTTACTCTTTTCTTCCTGCTTGTGTTTCCTTTTATTTTGCTCATCAATCAATGAGATCAGTTCATTTGTTATGCAAAGTTTTCTGTGTTTTCTTCTTTTGCTCAGGCATTTCTCTGCTGTTTGGTATATTCTTTCCATAATCCTTCAACATTTTTAACCCATCACTTCTGGTTGTTTATTCTATTTCATTTTTTCATCACTAAAAGATTTATATTCATTTTTTATAGTTGTGTTTTTTATTTTATTCATATCATAAACTTTCCTTTGCAAGATTTTAGTTTGCTGTTTGAATCTGAGATTACACTCAGCCATGAACAGATTATGGTCACTTTTTCAGCAGTTGCTCCTAGGTAAGTTTACAAGATTTAACTTGGTTCGTATCTTTGTGATTGTGAGTTTAATGTCTATCTGTCACACACACACACACACACACACACATATATATATATATATATATAAAAGGATGTAGCCAAACAAAAGTCATGGGAAGACTTTGATCAGAACATCAAGGATAAATATCAGGTGAGTGAAAAAATATCCTGGTGGTATTGAAGAAGCTTTGAAATGGATGAAAGAGTACTGTAAGGTGATCACAGATGATAAAGGTAACATAAAAACTGAGATAAAAATTCTCGATGTCTGAAGTTTATATATATATATATATATATATATATATATTAAGAGCTTTAAGGTGTAATTGTTTGGGATTACTTCATGAGGGTGGCTGTTCGAGAGGATATAGGTGGATAGAATAAAAGAGGAAAAGGAGAAGCAGGTTCAATGTGTTTGCAGTTGCTGGGCAGCAGCAACAGCTTCTCTTATGTTAACAGGTGCAAGTGAAAGCGAAGGAATGATAGTTGCCAATTTGCTGGAACAGTGACCATGGAAGTACCTGTAGAATAGACACAGTGCTGAAACACTTGCATCTGTGAGATTGGAGGTTGAAGAGAATCTCTAAGAGAGGGATCATCATTGAGCCTAATTGCTTGCCTCTGGACAGCATCATGGATTTTAAGAGAAGTCTTAGGTGCACCACCCAAACACGTAAATGGTATTTTAAACACAAGCAGATTTGGGATTTATGTTAGAAGTTTGTTGGGTGTAAAATAGCCTATGCGTGAAAGAGAATGCCTAGTTTCCAGGATGCTTACTTAATTACTTTGAAAGATTACTAAATGAAACAAGAAGTGACAGAATAGTAGTAGAAAATATTTAAAAAGAATGCAATCAGGATTACATAATTATAAAACTTCGGAGGGCGCCTGGTTAGAGGATCAGATTTCAGATGACTGGTGCAGAGCGCTCATAATACCCATCTATAAAAAAAAAAAAAATTAAAAAAAAAAATAAATAAATAAAAAGTGAGAATTACAGAGAGAAGGGAGTGTTTTTCATTAAAAGTGTTATTATGATACAATAAAACTACTTGATTTTTCTTCTGCAGTATTAGTGTCTGTAGAGGTTGGAATGTTTTTCACGGTATATTAACATTTTTATTCCAGTCTTTGCAAAGAACAAACATAGCAAAAATTGATCTATTCCTGAATAAAAATTAATATTTCTTTGTCTTACAGCAAAATACCAGCATCTATTATTGATAAGACAGAAGATCCACTGACACACACACTGAGTAATGAATGTAGGATTTGCACAAGTGTGAATATTCTGATGATGATAGTAAATTTATTTATGTATCTATTGCTATGTAAAAAATGTATACTAATCTGTGAATGAAAGAAACTTCTTAGAAAATCAAGTGAAATATAAATAAAACAGAGAAATGGCAGTTTATTTAATAGTATTAATTCACAACACAGAATATAATGACTTCTGTGTAGCACTTTTGTTTTCTTTCACATCTGATACTGTGTGAAGGGGTATCTAGTAGGCATGGTCCACTAGTCCCAACTTGCCATAATGATAGTGCAGAATATATTTATGTTCTCCAAAGCAGTATGTTAACAGTTCTTCTTGTCTGTCCATATTAAGCCAGGTCATAAGTACTAGGCACTTCATATACTCCTGTATGTGATAAAGGAGAGAGTTTGTCTTAAATGAACAGATGAAAATCAGTCAGTTTAGACGAAGCCTTGGGTTAGAAAGACCTGGGTTCGATTTCCATCCATGACACTAGGAAACTTTATCTAGTCTCTTTCGACTAAAGGTGAGGTAGCCTCACCTGTCTTCAGGGATGGATGAGAGAGGAAGGAAGGATCGAGTAGCAGTGTGACCAGATGAGAACGGATGTAAGCTTAATGTGGCAGAGTACAAGGTTACGCATTTTGGGGTGAAAAGATTATCATCTGTGTACCACATTGATGGAACTGTACTCCAGGAAATTGACGAATCCAGGGATTTGGGGGTGTTAGTATATAAGGAGTTTAGAGGACATATTGCAAAAGTGGCTAAAGCAGCTCTCAACTATTTGATTACTGAAGAATAACCTGTTTGACAGGATATTCTTCGGTAACCAAATAAACCAAGATAAGACCACACCTCGATGTGCAGATCTGGTCACCTGGCTTTCTTGGAGAGGATTCAGGGGTGAGTGACCAAGATGGTAGCAGGCCTGTAAAATGAACCTTATGAGGATAAGTTGAAGATTTGTGGGTTGCAGAAATTTGTTGACAGGTGGAAAAGGGGTCATATTATTGAGGCATACAAATTACTTAAGGGTTTTACAAGATTAATGCAGAGGAAATTTTTCAGAACAGGTCTGGTGGTGGGAGAGCGAGGTACCATCCTTGGAAACTGGGCAAGAGTGTAGTTAGCAGAGGATGTCAGGACTAGATTTTTTGCTTAGAGAGTGGTAAATGAGTGGAGTAGGTCACCAGTTCTGTTGTGGGTGCCATTACTGTAAATGAGTTCAAAGCAAAGTATGATAGACACTGCAATGTTTGAGTCTAAGGACTCCATGGAGTAGCCCATGATAATAATAAAGAGAACTGGTGACCTAGTTTTCTTTTCGTTAAATTACCGTTACAAAGGACAATGGTAATTTATTAAGTAGCCATCAAAAACAATATACATTTGAATGCTCTGGTAATAGCAACAGTATATATTTCTCCAAACTTTTCCATGGCATGTGATCTACACTCTGAGATCTGTCAGAAGATATTGAGTGGCAGAATTTTACTGGGTTCGATTTCCATCCATGACACTAGGAAACTTTATCTGGTCTCTTTCGACTAAAGGTGAGGTAGCCTCACCTTTGCACCTATTCATTATTTAGAAGAAGAGTGAGGTCATGTCCTTCAGTTCTAGTGCAGTTTCTAAGAATAAATGCCAGAAAAATACTAAATCAAAATAGCACAAAATACCATATGAGTATTTAATGCAATATAAAATTATGGTACAACATGACAGAATTTCATGCTGGATGGTGTTGCCCAGTTAAATAATGCCCCCATTGATTTTACCAGGGAAAACATTGAAAAGTCAGCTACTTGAACAAATTCCTGGAACACATCCCAACTCAAAATCACCAGAGTTCAAGATCAGTACTATCAACATAAGAAGCCTGAATAGCAAAGAAATGGAGCTAGCTGAGGAAATGGATAAGTACTGGATCAACATAATAGGGATGAATGAAACAAAAAAGTCAAAAACTGATGAGATCTTTCTGTTATATTGTATATTCAGGCAATGAAAATCAAGGAAAATAAGGAGTAACTATAGTATTCAACACTATACACGAGGCTAATCTTCTTCTTCTTCAGTGGCAGGTAATATCAAGTAGAATGATGTGGACAAATATCAGAATCAGGAACTGGATCATGAGACTTATTTGTGCCTATAGTCTCATAGAAGGTTCTACAAAGGTAGAACCTTCTATGAAAAGGTTCTACCTTCGTAGAACCTTCTCATAGAAGGTGGAGGAATCTTAGGAATTCCTCCACCTTCTTATCAAAGAAGGTGGAGGAATTTTTTGAGTTTTTAGAGAAAGCAACTGACACAATGAAAAAAGAAAAGTAGGCCCTTGTTGGGGATCTAAATAGCAGAGTAGGAAACGACTGTCAGATGCACAGAAATATTTTGGGAACTATTATATTTACGACTATTTTACCTACTTCTGTTTAGGAATGCCCCTGTTTAAATGTCATTGGCTTTTTACTCATGGATTCTTAGGGCATTGTAAATGTATATTTACCAATAAATATATATAGCATAAAGGAAGAAAAATTTACACATACCTTTTTTTGGGTGTTGTTCAGTGCCTACCCCCCCCCACACATTTCTATTTAATTCTCCCACATTGCCTACCCCCCACACAAACTACTGTGTGTGTGGGGGGGGGCAATGTGGGAGAATTAAATAGAAATGGAAAAAACTCGGGTTTTTTGAATAATATATATATACATATATATTATATTATTAGGGATGGGCAGAGCGTATAAGGTGGGAAAGGGTGAAGGGGTTGAAAACAGCAACTGATTTTTAGAGGGGGGGAGGAAGAGGGTTGAAGGGGTGCGGTCCGTTTCGACTATGCTTGGTCGTCCTCTTAACGTCCTTGTTAAAAGTAGTAACATGGGAGTTTTCCCAGAAATAATATCCATATTTTGGGAACTTTGGAGAAAAGAGCAAAGCTAATAATAAATGCAAATACCATTGGATTGTTGTTCAGGACAGGGACTGGCTATTACTAACACCATGTTCCAACACAAAATTGTGCACAAATTCACATGGAGAGAACAGGCAAGGAATAAGTAATGTCTCTTTGACTATGTTATTGTTGATAGTGATGTTTTCTCCCTGGTGCATGACACTAGAGTGTACAGAGGATTTGAAATTGGAAGTCATCACCATTTAATCTTGAGCAGGATAAAATTGAATTTCATGTTGAAAAGAAAAACATGTAAGAAAGTTTTAAAGCGAATAAAAGTTGAATAGCTCTCAGATGTGAACTGTAGACTAAAATACACAAACATTAGTCAAGAAAAAATGAAAGAGTTTGAGAACAGCAACCAAACCTTGGAGATTCAGTGACAAGCTTTGAAGAAAACATTGATTGATTCAGCCAGCCTCCTTGTGGTGAGATTATCTGCAAAGATAGAAAAATCAGAACTCCATGGTGGACACAGAAAGTTAAAGAGGCAGTGAAGGAAAAGAAGAAAGCATATTGAATGTTCCTGGCGAATAAGTCAGCTTGTTCTCTTAGAGACAAATGTAAGAAAGCTAAACAGTGTGTAAAACTAGCTAAATAAAAGTCATTGGAAGACTTTGGTAAGTACATAAAAAATGAATATCAACAAGGTGGCAAAATATTCTGGAGGTTGTTAAAAAAGCTCAGAAATGGAGGAAAGAGTGCTGTAAAACGAATTAGAAATGATAAAGGTGACATGAAAACAGGAAAAAAGATATCCTTGATGTATCGAGTAATTACCTCGAAAAATTGCTAAATTAAACAAACACTGACAGCAAAGTGGTAAAAAACACTAAACAGCATGCAATCAGGAATACATATCCATACTTGAAGTAGAAAAAGCCATCAAAAGCTTGGAATGTGTGAAAAGCAGCTGGAAGATTTTAATGTTAAATCCGGTGTCAGACAAGGATGTACATTATCCCCTCTGTTATTCGTTGTCTATATGGATCACATTTTGAAGGGGTATTAAATCTGATATCAAAATCGGAGATGTTAATCTCAACTCTTTACTTTATGCGGATAATGTTATACTTCTAAATAAACCCGGTATACAGGCCTGCAAGATTCCCTGACAAAATTGAATAACTGTTGTAATAGGGTATGAAGGTCAGCAAAAACAAGACAAAAGACATTGAAAATAGGCAGAAGTATTGAAAATATCAACTGCATTGTGAATGGAGAACCTATAGAACAAGTAAAACATTTCAGCTACTTAGGCACCATTTTTAGTGTAGATAGATGGTAAATTAAACATAGCTTAATTTACCATCTATCTACACTAAAAAACAAAAATTCAGTAGGAAGTCAACTGAATTACTTTATATGGAATAAGATAGAAATTAGTCAAAACACTAAATTAGCTGTATACAAGACAATGTTCAAACCAGTTTTAACTTATGGATCTGAGAGCTGGGTTGGAAATAAGACATTTGACCAAAGACTAGAGACCACAGATATGAGAGCCCTGGGAAAGATTTGGGGCGTAAATAGATGGTATCAATGACAAAATCATGTTAAAAACAATGATATTAGGAAGTAACTGGTTATTGTTAGCATCCAGGAATTAGCAGAGCTCATCTCAGGTGGTATGGTCACTTGAACAGAATGGATAGGTCAGATTAACAAAACAAGTGTCTTCTGCCAGGATGGCAAGAAAAAGACCCAGAGGAAGACTAAGATATAGATGCACCGATACAGTAAAAAGTGCCTTAGAAGATAGAAATATGAGATCTGATGATGTTGGAGTCTTGACAGGTAACAGATTGATTTGGAGGAAAATTGTAGATAGGGAGTTAGTAGTGATGTAAGTTTGTCATGTAGTACTATCATATCCTGTACACCCCTTGAGGGTACATGTCAGGAATTTAATGATGATGTAATTAATGCACTGTAATGGAATTCTGCCTATATAAAAAGTGTGTTGTCTCCGCTTTGGTACTTGGTTTTTCGTGACTTATTTACAATTGATTGTAATATTGATTGTCTATTTTTTGGAATAGTTTGGATACATTCTTGCCTCTGTGTATTAGGATAAATGTCCTGAATATAAAAAAGTGTAGAAATTATATAGAATAGTTGTTTGTTTTTGAAGTATACAACATTTGAGTACCATTTAAATACTTTTTGGTATACTCAAACTGAACTGAGTCCTTTTATATACAGCTGTCTGTTTTAATAACTGAAAATCCTGTACATGTTTCATTGTCCCCTGCTACCACTATCTCTCTCTAGCAAACATTTGTGGATTTTTAACTAAATTGTAAGAGCTGAGATATTCTGGAATCTGTTAAAATCATTTCTCTGATAAATTCAAAATGTGTCTGTTTCTGCTATGAATATGATCAAAAAATAGTAAAAAAAAAAATTTCAAATTTCTCCTTGGAACTATACTTGCAATCTGTGCTGTTAATTTTTCATTTCTGCCAGTCATAGTCAACATTAGGGAGAGCTCCCTTCACATCTATCGTGCAAAATTTCCTTTTATGCCTGTTTCATAGCAAAACAGCTACTAATCTAATTTAAAAATATGTGTATCTGGGCTCAATCACAATTTTAGGCATAGATGCTAGTAAATACATTCCCTAGAGTGAACACTCTAGGGAATGTTTAAACTTTTGGATTACAGTGCATAAAATATCCTTGGTTCTGAGATTAACATAATAGCCAGAATTTTCACACTCGAGAAAATATTCTCTGAACTGCTTCAAGTCACCTATAATCTTGATCTTCCATTCAGCCTTTTTACTTGAAACACTTGTTTTGCTGCACTTTCATCTCTCTCTCTCTTTCTCACTCCCCTATTTAACTTAACATAGCATTTTAATTAAGCTCTATTTATACATTCTTGAATAGTAGTAAACATATCTAATTTCTAATATGAATCTGCCATTGATCCAATTTGTTCATTCCCTGTTTTCCTCGGAATTCTAACATAAACATCTTCAGTGTTCGAACATTTTTTGATGCATCATTCTTGTGTAGTCTCATATGCTGCTATCAGTCTTTTAAATGATCTCTCTCTCAAAGAGCCTCCCTAGCTCAGTGGTACTGACAATGCCCTTTGGTTGGAGACACTCCTTAAAACTTGGGTCCTTTATTCTACAAAACAGCAAACTGGTCAGAAGAACACATGCAATTTACAGACATAATACACAGCCATCATAGCCTTAGTTGCTTCAGTCATAAATCCAAAACACTCTCTCTCTCACACACACATACACACACCTTACATATAAATTTATCAAGTTGCCAGTGTTGTATAGCTTTTTCCTTTTTCTAATCTTTTATTTTGTACAACTATTTTATATCCTATCTGCTGCACGGTTTGTGTTGTAACCTTTCTTCTCAAATACAATTACTTTAACCTTTTACTATACCTCCTTGATACACTCTATCAGGTAACACGTGGTACCTCTGAGGGACAATGGAATTTCCTCAAAATCGGGGCAGTACCAGAGTATCAGAGTGTCTGAGATTTACCCCTCCTAAAACGCCAAGAAATTTATTTGTTTCGCTGCGCCACTTAGCACTATTAGATTAATTAATATTAACAACCAAGAGGTAATCTCAGGACAGTACTTAGTGATACCAATTAACTCTGCAGACGTGACCAAAATTTACTCTTTTCAGATATCCCGCATAGGTTCGCGTTAATAATTTTATAAGCGGTGCATCGGATTCCAGAAATCACAGAAGGTCTTTGTTAGAATCAAAAGCAAGGTTTATTGTACTCAAAGGTTGATACACATAAGAACACTAAAATAAATCCCATCTTAAAGGAGTTTCAGACAAGGTATATAAAATTCGAATACTACTGTTACACATATAAATTAATATACAGTAGCTTCCTAAAGTATGAATTATATTAACCTTCTCTAATGCGTTATTCATGTACTATTTTCACAATCAATCTAAGGCTCCGTAGCTCTGTCAGACTACACAAGATAACATTCATATCTTTCACAATCTCTTAATATTATGCCAATTCTTTACTCTAAACATATCTTTAATTTCACTTAATATAATGGCAAACTTAAACACAACGACAGATAATAAACATAATTTCAATATCCTTCTTAAGTCCTAGCAATATAATCTTATCCAATATCATTAATGTTCCTTTTTCATAACACGTTAACTTGGCACATATTCTGTTAAACACAAATAAAGTTTACTTATTTTCGCCTTTGGTTCTTTAGAGCTCCAGAGGTTCACAGGAAACTGGCCTTCTATGGACTTGCCAGACTTCGTTCCTTCCATGGAGAACACGGCCGCCAAGACCGTAGCTGCCTATCGGATCCCGTCCTCTGACATCGAGGACATTCATGCTCCACGCCACCACACGAAAACCGAACACCATGAAATCCAGGGAGAAAAAAGCCATATTTCAGGGTTGCATGACCCTTATATTTCCCTCCTATTTCTCGGCGTTTCTCGGCCCTTTCGGTGTCCAGCAAACTACTACATCATGGCGTCCATTGTCTGCCCTGCTTGTTGCACGTATGCGGACGTGCGAGTCGCTCCATCGCATTACGACCTTTGAACTTGACCCCCCCCAACTGTTGAATTTGTGCTTACATTTTATAATCCTTTTGCACAGGTTAATTTCTAAAGCTCTGGTAATGTTTTACATTTTCAATACTAAATTAATCACGTTCGCGAATGGCACAAAATACATACTTAATTAACCTTTTCATAACAGAACATACTTGATTTATATATACATAATACTTATTCTACACTTAGAGGCAATTTACTGTATTTATCTCATTCTTTTGTTTGGAAAAGCATGTTAGACTGTGATAAGATAGGAATTCAAAAATTTCCACACTATCACAATCTAACACCAGCCTGGCTGAGTGGATTGTGTGTCTGTACTTAGGATTCAAATCCTACTCTTTTCTGGATATTTATCAGTACATTTAGATGGTCGATTATTTTCTGAGCCCATTACCCTGCTTGTTAAATGTCAGTTGTGGTTCAACAAAAAAAAGTATCATTTTTGATCTTCAGAGCAAGGAAATGTGTTATTTAACCTTTGAATAATCCAGCAGTAGTACAACCATGGGTTATGCATTGAACACCCGATGGTACTAAATGTATAATAATGTAAATATTCATATATATTATTATTCACATATATAATTTATTTGTTAGTTTTGTTGTTGTCATCGTCGACTGCATCTTTGTACTACCCTAAGTTTTACTGTGCCTTAACTTTTATCAGCACTACACAGATAAGACATTAATCTGCATACCAGTTAAATCTACCAAGTCTAATTTCTGTCTCCCTGCCCCCTGCTTTAAACAGACCTAAAGTTGTCAGCCTATTTAATATATTCAGTTCACCAACTCTTGCACAAATTAATCAGAAAAAATGTATTTTTTTATCGACTGTGCCATTCTGAATGAATTAATATAGTTTGAGAGTTAAGGTGAGGAAAACAGGAAATTTTAACTATACACAATTTTACCTTAATACAAGTCGTGGCTAACCAAAATTTAATATGCACGCAGGTTCACTAATTTTTTGAAGATAGTGCATTGGCTAGAGAACAGGCAAGGTAGTTACAAAACAAAACATTTTATTCTAAGCAAAAAAGTAAAATACACATATGTATAGAAGAAGTTATCTCTATAAGCCTTTTCACTTACAGGAAGACAATATTTACATTCAAGCTCACAATATACTCATTGCTTAGTTACCTCAATTTACAATATCAACTAACTTGACTTAAACAATTAGTAGTTCCCTGTATCACAACTAGGCACATAATCGTTTTTAAACTAACAAATTGACATTTAAACTTCGCTTAAAGACAATGACTTAATTATCGATTTGTAAGCCCTTGGCATTAACAAAAATGGTGCTTACATAAACCCTCGGATAGACAGTCCAATCAGTTAACACAACCTTTAGTTGTATCGATTTGACGTTGCGTCCTGTTCCTGGGTGATTGTAGCTGCTTGGACAATTCTGGTGGTCCTGATACAGAAGTTTCCAAGAAAGTTTTTGTTGGAGTTTTTTCCGTCGGGAACTTGCTGGGGAATTGACGTAGTCTGCAGGTACCTACGCTCTCATAGCATGTCCTTGCTTCCTCAGAACCATCATCAGGAAATACAGCCTTTCCTAAACCCACGTCGGGAAGCATGTCCTCGGGACTGGACAGCACTGTAACCTACTATCTCGAGACAAAAATCAAAAGGCCCCTTCTGGTTGGTCTCAGTCCTCCTTTATACAATTCTCAGGTCCTTTGTTCTTTACAAAGTAGTTCTCGGGATTAGTTGCCAGCGTGATGACATCATTCTTGTTCCCTCTGGTCATGGTGCCTTTTTCTAACATCGCATGACCTTGCGACCTCTTGTTGTTGCTTTGTCATTGCGATAATCTGGGTTAATACCTTACTTATTATTTTACCTATAGGTCAAATTACATTGATTTTTTTTGCACTTTTACAGCAGAATTATTTACTCACCTTAGTACAATTTTTTTTCTTTCTCCTCTCCTTTCTCCTTCCCCCTGATGCTATTAGAGTATTCGAGGGCTAGGGGTGAATCTTTCCTATCTTGCTAAGTCAGTTCGTCTTATGCAGCCACCAAAGGAGGCAAGCTAGCCTCAATTGGTGCCGGTCCCAAGCCCAGATAAATGCTGAGGGTTGATGTAAGGAAGGGCAGCATCCGGTCGTAAAACTTCACTGCCAGCTGTAGCTATGATATAAATCAAAGAGAAAATGATATAAGGGCTAGGGTGTACCCCTTAAGCGATGCGCAGCCACATCGCCCTACAGCTGCGAGAAGTGGACGAGGGCTACTGCATCAAGGGTGGGTGCAGTTAAAGAAGCAAGCCCAGCAGGCGGAGAGGATGTTGTGAGTGGGAACACTGAATGTTGGAAGCATGACTGAAGGGGGAAGAGAGGTGGCAGACATGATGAGGAAGAGGAAGTTGGACATTTTGTGTGTGCAGGAGACAAGGTGGAATGGGGGAAAGGCAAAGGAACTGGGAGGTGGATATAAATTGTTCTACTCTGGAGCGAATAATGAGGGAAGAAATGGTGTAGGAATTGTGGTGTGTGGCAGAACGAAGGGCGAAGTACTGGAAGTGGGTAGAAGGAACGACAGGATCATGCGAATGAAATTGGGTCTTGGAGAAGAGCGGGTGGTCGTATTATGTGTATATGTCCCGCAAGTTGGCTGTACAGCAGAGGAGAAAGATGAGTTCTGGAATGTGTTAGATGAAGAAATGAGGGAACTGGAAGAAAACGAGATGGTGATTGTCGGAGGAGACTTGAACGGACACATAGAAGGCAGAATAGAGACTGTGAAAGGGTGCATGGTGACCACGAAGTGGGAATGATGAACCAGGAAGGTGAGAGGGTTGTGGGCCTTGCAGTAGCGTTTGATCTGGCAATTGTGAACTCGTTTTTCTACAAGAGGGAAGAACATTTGATAACATTTAGGACTGGTAATAACAGTTCACAAATTGACTACATTTTGACTAGAAGAAAACATCTTAAGGTTGTGACAAATTGTAAAGTAATTCCAACAAATCGAGTGGCACAGCAACACCGACTGCTGTGCGCAAACTTTAAAATAAGATCGAAGATATGAACCTCTGGAATCTATGGGATGAAGACAATTAAGTGGTTTCGCTTAAAAGAAGAGAGTGTGAGGAATCATTTTAGGGAGAGGGTGTTAGAGAGGATTTCGGATGGACTGGAAAGTGTACAAGATTGGTGGAAACATAATTCAAAAGTAATCCTGAGCTGTGCAATCGAGGTGCTTGGTGAGACATCTAGAAAGATTAGAGAGCAGAAGGAGGGTTGGTGGTGGAATAATAATGTACAAGTGGCAGTGACAGCTAAGAGGAAGGCAAAGCAGACGTGGGATGGGTCAAGATTGGAAGAGGACAGAGAAATGTACAGAGAGAAAGCAAGAAGCCAAGAGGGTTGTGGCACAAGTGAAGGCCATGGCATATCAAGATCTGTATGATCAATTAGAAACAAAGGAAGCACAGAGAAAAATTTACCAACTAGCAAAATGTAGAAATAAAGCAGCAAAGGACATCTTACATGTGAGGCAGATCAAAGATGCTGAAGGAAGAGTATCATGGAAGGATGAGGACTCACAAATGCAAGGACTCACAGAGAAGATGGGCATCCTTCTGAGGGGATGGTGCAGAACATCAGTAGAGTGGAAGTGATGGAGGCCATGAAGAGGATGAGGAATGGAAAATCGGTGGGCCCAGGCAGGATTCCAGTGGTGGCATGGAAGGCACTGGGGGAAGAGGGAATTGACCTGCTGTGAGACCTGTTCATGAAAGTTTGCCAACAGGAAAATATACCTCCAGGAATGGAGGGAGAGTACTCTTGTCTCCATCTACAAGGGTAAAGGGGATGCACAAGACTGTAAAAATTACAGAGGAATAAAGTTAATATCCCACACAATGAAAATCCTAGAAAGGGTTCTTGATGGAAGATTGAGGAAGGAGGTGGAGATTGCAAAGGAACAATTTGGCTTCACGCCCGGTAGATCAACAACAGATGCTATCTTTGGGTTGTGGCAGATGATGGAAAAGTTTCGAGGGAAACAACGGGAGCTACATCTGGCATTTATTGATCTGGAGAAAGTTTACGATAGAGTGCCAAGGCAAGAGGTCTGGAGGTGTCTGAGGGAGAAGAAGGTTCCAGAGAAATATGTCAGGTTGGTGCAGGAGATGTACAGAAATGTGAAGACAAGTGTTCGGACCTGTCTGGGACAGACAGAAAGTTTTCAAGTAACAGTTGGCTTGCATCAAGGGTCAGCATTAAGTCCATTTCTGACATTGTGATGGAGGTGGTGATGGAGGAGGTGAGAGAAGATGCGCCTTGGACAATGTTGTATGCAGATGACATCTTGCTGTGTGCAGATTCAAAAGAAGAAGCGGGAACTAAACTGGAAAGATGGAGAAAAGTACTGGAAGAGAGAGGTACGAGACTGAGCAGAATTAAGACAGAGTATATGTGTTGCACAGTGGGCAGCGAACAGGAGACAGACCTGGAGCTGGAAAGAAATGTCATCAGGAAGGTGAGGGACTTTAGATACTTAGGTTCAACAGTGGAAGAAGATGGAGGAGCTGAGAAGGAAGTGGAATGCAGGATACAAGTAGGTTGGAGGAACTGGAGGGAGATGGCTGGAGTGTTATGCGATAAGAGGGTGCCGATCAATCTGAAAAGCAAAATCTATAGGACAGTAGTGAGGCCAGCTATGACGTATGCTATAGAAACTGTGGCACTGAGGAAAAATAACATCAGCGGGATGGAAGTAGCAGAGATGAGAATGCTTAGGTGGATGTGTGGTGTGACCAGAAAGGATCGTCTGAGAAATGACTATGTGAGGGGAACAGTGAAAGTTACGAACTTAGGAGCAAACATACAATAGGCAAGGTTGAGATGGTTTGGTCATGTGATGAGGAGGGAGGATGAATATGTGGGAAGAAGGGTCATGCAGATGGATGTGCAAGGAAGAAGGGTCATGCAGATGGATGTGCAAGGAAGATGGAAGCGTGGGTGGCCAAAGAAGAGATGGAGGGAGCTGGTAGAAGAGGACTTGAGGATGAAGAACTTGGATTTGGTGACAGCCCAAGACAGGAGGATGTGGAGGAGACTCATCATCAACAGTGACCCCACTTAAGTGGGAGAAGCTGCAGAAGAAGAAAGAAAGAAAGAGTACAATATAATTTCCAAATTCAAAATATTCAGAAAACCATGTAAAATTGAATGCAAAAAAATTTACAAAATTGAATTATGCAAGAGATTTTACAATAGATATACAGTCTTTCATGCGATGGGGGTGGAATCTTAAAAAATAATAATTGGCATCACATCATATCAGTCTTAATTATCTTTCATTACCATCAGTTCCAGGTCACTTAAGGGACAAATCTAGATAACTGAGAGGAAACCTTCACATAGCCTTTAAAGAATCTGGAGAACTGACTGTAGCTCCTGACCTAATCTCCAATCCTCACCTTTGTAAGGATTGGAGATTAGGTAAGTAAGTAAGTAAATTTGTAAGTAAGGAGGAATACACAAGAGATCGACCAAAAATCGCTCCGCGATCGACGGGCTGGATGTGTTGTTCAGTTAAACAAAGCTCCTGCTGTTTTTCTTAGTGAATAGTGAAAAGTCACCTTCTGGAACAAACATGAGAAGAATTCAAGAGAGCCATCATTAACATAAGAAATATCAATGGGAAAAAAGTCATACTGGAAGAAGAACTAGAGAAGTACCACATGGACATAATTGGTGTTAATGAAACAATAAAAAATAAATAAATGAAATAAAACAGGCGAATTCTGCTAAATTATATATAGCAGGGATGTTCAACCCGTCGATCGCGGAGCGATTTTTGGTCGATCTCTTGTGTATTCCTCCTTACTTACAAATTTAATTAAAACTGAAAACAATATTTGATTTATCATTATTTTATATTATTTTTAATTCGCTTTAAGTGTATTGCTGTTGTTTATTTATTTTTCGTTAAAATTGTCAAATCAGTAATTTTCTTATAAGTCCGGGTAAATGAATTAATTTGGATCAGTGGAAGTCAAACAGCGAGCCAAGTGAATACGATTATAAGCAAAGTGTAAAAACTCGATGTAGCTTAAATATTAAATATTCCAAAGCACATTACATTGATTTTTTACTTAGGTTAAGTCCCATGTGAATATTGTAAAAAAAATAAACTTTGTTTGTCTTGGTATAGTTTGTATTAGATGTTTTTGTAAATAACTCTTTTGAAGCTAACTGTATATATTGCTTTAATAAGAATATGTTAGTGTGTTAAAAACAAAGGCAATGTTTTTGTCTCCGACGGCATTAGAAAGATTGTTATTGAAATTTGTATGTATGAGAAAGGCTTGCAGGCTCTAAGTGTAAACTTCTCCGAAGTCAGTCAGAAAGAGTTCAAGCAACTTTCCAATGGCCGGCAACTTGCAATCAAAAGAAAGCGGAGAAGAACAAAAGGCGTTCTGAACTTGAAACTTAAGATGAAAGACTCATACCGATTCTTTGGGGGTTGCCAAACTTCATGCGAGGTCTCAGAGGAGGCCTAATAAAAAGGGACCGAAGCAAGCAGAAGGGATCCTGGTTCCAGAATTGCTGTCATAGAGGAGGCTGCCCTGTCCAGTTGCCGTCAGAGAGAGAGACAGACTGCCCGGATCCACGTTGCTTGAGAGAGGAGTTTCTTGGTTTGAGACGTCTCTAGAGAGAGAGAGAGAGAGAGAGAGACTATTTCTAGGCCACAGACAAGGTTTCAAATTGTCGAAAGGAAGAGTTCCAATTGCCGGAGAAAAGTTTCCAGGCCAGGTTAATGTCAGACATTCACCAGTGTGTTGCATTTTCATTACATTTTGATGAATCAAACGACTTCACTGATATTGCTCAGCTAATGGTATTTATTCACATTGTATTTCAAGATTATTCAATGACTTTCAGCACTGTCTTCAATGCAATATTGGCTTATCTCTTGACACAACCACTGTTAATACTATGGCATTCTCTAGTGATTTTATACTCATAGTCTCTACTAGAGAAGGCTTGCAGGAACTCCTCAATCAAGCAGTTGACTTCTTTCAAGTTTGAGGTCTAAGCATCAATGTGACAAAGTTAAATACACTTTTTGTTGACCTCTCAGTTGGAGACAAGAAATTGAAGGTTGGGAACTTTGAGTTTTTCTTGCACAGCATGTCCTTGCCTGTCTTGGTTCTGAGGGAGTGGAGATACCTTAGTGTTCACTTCTCTCTCTCTCTCTCTCTCTGACAGGCCACTCCTCTTTCTCATCCACTCTAGGATTTTTTCCCTCCTCGCTCTGAAAAGTACCACTTCAACCTCAATAGAAGCTCTTTATTCTTTAGACTTTTACCTATGTTAGTCCTAGATAAAAGTCTCTCTATCTCAGCACTGTCCCAGATGGATGTAGTTGTTCAGTTATCAGTCCATTCTTGGTTACATCATCTTCATGATGTGCCATTAGCATTTATCCACACCACTATAAACTATGGAGGGCTTGAGATTCCCTCATTGCAATGTTTAGTACCAAGATTATGTCTATTCATATTACAGAAATTTTCTATCTTCACTTCAGATTTATGTAATTGCTGCCTCTAGGACTTCATGTGTTAAGGATGATTATATTGATGGATCTCTGGATGGGTGCTTAGTGGAAGGACACCAATTACAATTGCCTCATCCCAATAAAGGATATGCATTTAATGTTTCACTATTCGGTCGACAGAGCTACATTACAAGGATCTAAACATGTTTCCTCTCACCATCAATGGATCAAGGATGTGACTTGCTTCCTGCCTGGATTTGAGTATATAGGTTTAACTAGGACAAGAATCAGTAGTTTATCCACCTAAAAACTCTGGAAAGAAGTGTAGAACAGGTTGTCAGAGTATGGAAACTTTGGCTTGTGGTGTTGCCTGTTGTTATCAGATACATGGTGTGTATGTTAGAAGACAATGCAGTATTGAAGATTATAGAGAATAAAGAACAAAGGTTGGACAACAGAACCATTGTTGAAAGTTTCACTTGGTTATATTATAAATTAAAGATACCAAGTATATAATTTCTTGGTATCTTTAATTTATAATATAACCAAGTGAAAAACTTTTAACAACTATCTATCTCTAATCCAGAGTATTTTTAATAATAAGGTGTGACACCTTTTGGCAACTGATATATGGAAATATGACTTCTCCATTACTTCCACCTCAGTATCACTACTTCTGGGTCTGGCTCCCACTGATGAGACTCATCTGTCAAAAAAATTATGGTGGAAACTTCACTCAAAGATAAACCACCAGACACTTGCACAGAAAAAATGGATACCTCGATACCCATTGAAAGCATACCAACTGACCCTAACACATTTGATGTTTTGAACACTCTACCAGAGGAAGAGATGGACACTGGCCATCCATACGTCCCTAAAACAGTTGATAAATATAAATCTGACAAAGGTAAGCCCTCAACCTCTCGAAAACCAGACAAGTCAATAAAATCAAAACAATAGAAAATTTTTTACAATGGAATTGTCGTGGGATCCGCCAGAATGTTGACGATATCAAGATGTTGTTGCAGAAACACAAACCTTTCTGTTTCTGTCTACAGGAAACTTACTTAAGACTCAATGAGGACCGTACCTTTAGGAATTTCACTGTTGTACATAAGGATAGAACTGGAGATGGTCTTGCTCATGGAGGAGTAGCTATCTTAGTGGGCAGTCATACTCCTTCCCATCAGGTCCAACTTAATACTTCTCTGGAAGCGGTAATGATTTGCTTCTCTGTGGGATTTCTTATTACAGTATGTTCAATTTATTTACCACCAAATGCTGAGTTAAATGAAATTGATCTTGATAACCTTATCTCGCAACTGCCTGAACCCCTACTTTTGATGGGTGACTTTAACGGTCACAGTATTCTATGAGGTAGTGCCAACATTAATAGACGAGGCCGAATCATTGAAAAAATTCTTGATAATAATGACCTTTCCCTTCTAAATAATAAACTCAATACTTTCTTCCATATGCCTACCTGCTCATATTTTGCAATTGATCTTACAATCTGTTCCCTTTCCATTCTTCCACTGCTCATGTGGGATGTTGAACATATATGGAAGTGATCACTTTCCTGTTCTTTGTACAATGTCTTCACAGGAACCATGTTCACCCACATGGATACCTATATTGAAAATGGACCAGGCTGACTGGAGCACTTTCTCTCATCTTGCAAAATTTAATGCTGATGTCATCAGTCAAACACCTATCAATGAAGCTGTAAAATATATAACAGAATGCATTGTCCAGGCAGCAACAACCTCCATCCCATAAACATCATCTCGATTTCCAGTCTATCCAAAGCCTTGGTGGAACCCAGAATGTCAGGCAGCCAAAAAAGATCAACACAGAGCATGGAGCATATTTTGTAGATACCCCACCACATCAAATTTAATAACTTTCAAGCGTGCTCGAGCCAAAGCACGTTTTGTAAGATATCAGAGTCAAAAACAATCATGGATCCAATTTACATCAATTAATCAAATGACCAGTCCAAAAATTGTATGGAATAAAATCTGGAAAATGAAAAGCAGATATAGTACACATTGTTTGTCCACCTTAGACTATAATGGAAGTGTTCTTGCTGATTCCAAAGCTATTGCAGATACTTTGGGAGAAACGTTTGCTAAAATCTCAGCAACAGCTTCATATTCTCTGGAATTTTTAATACTGACAGAGCAGCAAGAGAAACAAAAGCTTAATTTTTCTACCGACATTCTTCAGCCATTTGTCAAGGAGGAACTAAAAAGAGCTCTCCTACAATCTCATCCTAGTGCAGTAGGACCTGATGACATCCATTATGAAATGATAAAACATCTACCATCATCTTCTATGATCTTCTTCTCTTATTATACAATAGAATACTTGCAGAGGAAGAGTTTCCAAATTCTTGGCATAAGTCAATTGTCATTGCTATCCCAAAACCAGGAAAAGATCCAACACAAGCAAATAATTATCGACCCACTGCTCTGACCAACTGTCTTTGTAAGATACTAGAGAAAATGGTTAATGCCAGACTTCTCTGGTATTTAGAAAGCAACAGTCTTCTTTCCAATACACAATGTGGTTTCTGTAGACATCAATCAACTTTAGACCATTTAGTTCGGTTAGAAACTTGTATAAGAGATGCATTTCTGAAGCGAGAACACCTTATCTTGGTTTTTATTTGACATGGAAAAAGCTTATGACACAACTTGGAGATATGGCATATTAAAAGACCTCTATAACCTAGGTCTCAAAGGACACCTTCCTATATTTTTTAAAAACTTTCTGTCCGGGCGAACCAGGAAAAGATCCAACACAAGCAAATAATTATCGACCCACTGCTTCTGACCAACTGTCTTTGTAAGATACTAGAGAAAATGGTTAATGCCAGACTTCTCTGGTATTTAGAAAGCAACAGTCTTCTTTCCAATACACAATGTGGTTTCTGTAGACATCGATCAACTTTAGACCATTTAGTTCGGTTAGAAACTTGTATAAGAGATGCATTTCTGAAGCGAGAACACCTTAGCTTGGTTTTTATTTGACATGGAAAAAGCTTATGGCACAACCTGGAGATATGGCATATTAAAAGACCTCTATAACCTAGGTCTCAAAGGACACCTTCCTATATTTTTTAAAAACTTTCTGTCCGGGCAAACTTTCCAAGTCAGAGTGGGAAGTACACTATCTCGACTATATCTTCAAGAACAAGGTGTTCCCCAAGGCTCTGTCTTAAGTGTAACCCTTTTTGCTATTAAAATCAACTCAATCATTGAACAGCTTCCCCCACTGTAGACAGTGCTCTATATGAAAAAATCCTTAATTTCGATGTTCAGTTCTGCTGGATTCCCAGCCACATCGGAATCAAAAGAAATGAGGCTGCAGATGCAGCTGCTAAATCAGCCCATACCTTCTCCACATACTATTTGACAGTTCCATATATAGACTACAGACAACTTATAAGATCAAAGCTAATTGCTCAGTGGGAGTTAACATGGCAAGAAACATCAACAAACAAATTATATAACATTAAACCTGAAATTAAACACTGGCATTCTAGTCAACGTACAAAGAGAAGAGAGGAGGTTGTCCTTGCTAGGCTCCGCATAGGTCACAGTCACCTTACGCATTCTCATTTACTGAGAGCTGATGACCCTCCCATATGTGAAAAATGCAACACATATCTCACTATTCATCATATTCTGGTAGATTGTCAAAAATTTACACGAAAGAGGAATGAAATTTTCACCTATCTAACCAAGCCATATACACTCAGGGAAATGCTAGCAGACTCAGGAAAATTGCATGATGTTTTTAATTTTTTAGAAAGAATTAATTTGTACAAACACATTTGACCATAAATTTGTTTATATGTAAATACTTTTTTTTTGCTTAACTTAACTTCTATACATATATATTATTCATTAGGTTAAATTTGACCAATTATGTATTACCATGGGCCTTGATCTTGTATATTTGTATCACCCTGCTGTAATTTTGTTAATATGTAAATACCATAATGCTAAACTTAAATTTTATGCATCAATGCTGTATAATAATTCCTTTCTGACTAAGTATTAGTATAATAATGTTTGTTGTAATCTTACTAGATGTTGACACTGCTTTCCTTGACTTGTTTTGTATATACATATGTTAACCTATAGTTATCTATTTATGTACTGCTGAAACCTCTGCAGTAATTTTGTTTATATGTAGATACTGCATTACTTAACATACATTTTGTGTATGCATCTTATTTACTACTTTATTTTTTGAATAATCATGTAGTGCTGTAGGACATCTTACCTGTTTGTGTACTTTCTAGTAATTCTGTTTTTATGTATTCTAAATTCTGTTTATACTGCATTGCTAAATTTAATTTTCATCCATGCATATTATATAAAATCTCTTTTTGCCTATTTTTGTACTGCTGTAAAGGCATCTATTATAATTTTACATATATGTAGATACTGCATTCCTTGGCTTAGCGTTTCATATATTATGTATTAACTTATATTGTTAACTATTTTTGCACTACTGTAATAACCTCTGACCTTGTGTGTTGCTGTGCCCTCTGCAGCAGTTCTGTTTACCTAGAGATGCTGCTTTGTGAAACTAGATTCTTGTACAGACATATTGTTTACAATTTTCTGTAAATGCTAATGTTGTAACCTTTAGTATGGCACAGTATGACCTTTGCAGTTTTTGTGCCAAATAAACTATAAACCAACCAACCAACCCGCTGATGAGACCTCATTAAAGGTTGAAACCGGTCTGGGTAGTCACCCTTCCTTTAATGCATAATATTATACATGTCTGCAAGGAGATGTGCTTTGCATTATGGGATACTGAGGCAAGTGATGAGAACTTATACCACCTTTGCCACGAGCTGCCCCAGTCCTGAAAGATGCTTCAGGCACAAACTTTGTTTGCTTACACTTGGATAATGGATTAAAACAAGTATATAATTTCTTGGTATCTTTAATTTAACAATAGAACCCTACTTACTACAGGACTTACATTGGATCAAAGAGCAGAGATAAGTTAGTCATTTTCAAGAAAGAAGTTGTGGGTGCTGTTGATACCCTCCATCATGTGAAAGCTACCTGCTGTGCTGAAAACCAAGACTTGGTGCAACTGTATCCTCTAAAGGTGTATGGTGTCAGCAAAGGTATATACACTTACTAAGCTTTGAACTCTCTCTAGCTGATTTCAAGATACTTACTCTCTTTGCATCTCTTGCAGGGCACACTGACATGACTTACCATATCCTCAGGTTTGAAATTTGATAGCACGGGATATTGTTGGGAGCTTATTCCTCTTCTGGTCCTACATGTTGGACCATAGTATGTAATACTGTTTTCAGTGCAAAGTTAGGAAAATAATATCAACTTTCAGTAATGGTGTTAGTTTCACACTAGGCAGTATCTCTCACCCAAAGACAATCACAAACATGCCTACAGTATAATTTTAGCCAACAGCCTGTTGTTTGGATAGCAAATATGCTAACTACTGGGCCAACCAGGCTGGAATCATTATACAGGATACACTGTTTACTCTGTGTAATGTCACATTTATACTATTAAGTTTATAGTGTTTCTCTTGGCATCTTATCATGTACCTTTTCCATATCTATCATATTACTGTACTGTGTTGAGCAACTTTTCTCTTGATAGTTTATCATATGCCTTTTTCAGATCTGGTCTTCTCACCCTCTTTTTTGCCAAAGAGAAGAGGGTGTTTTCCAAGTTACTCTTCCACAAGTCTTCCTAGCCTCTTCTGAAGTATCTTTTAATAAATCTTATCTTCACCTGGAACATGGTAAATTCCTTCTGCTTTACTTCTAACTACCTGACTTATAATGTAAGTATTGGCTATATATTACTCTCTGTAATCTCCCATACAACTGTAGTGTTACAGCTTTCCTCTTGCATCCTTTCTCAGATCTACAAAGCTAATATGGATCTTTGTTTGTGTTACTGTCATTTCTCCTGACTACCCCTATTTTGTTTAAATTCAACTTATTATTATGTTGGTATCTCCATGAAATCAAAAGACTCATTCCACTCATTCACAAACTCTCCAAGCAAAGCACCTAGTCTGCACACCTGTACCAACTGCACATCCTACTACTCATATATTGAAAAATTTGCTTTGTGTCAATCTTATAGAATCCCTTTAATACCTTATAAGTTTCTATCATGACCCCTCTCCTCCTCCTGTCAGCCAAACTATGCAACTCACACACCTCAAATATCTGTCTTATAGGGATCATTCCACAGATCTATCACCAACTTGGTCACTCATCTATGAATCCTCTCTACTACCTCCTGCTCTCTAAGAAACCCAGGTGACCATATGTGTGCACAGTAGTCATGTGGCCAAATCATAGCCTTATAAAGAGGGATAATAATATGTTCTCTATCTTTACTTGTCAATGTGTTCAACATCCTCTGTGCTATTTTGCAAACCCCTTGCAATATGTCCTCAAACATCAAATCTTTATCCATAATCATCTCAAAATCCCTAGTCTTGTGAATTTCCTATAATCCAGTGCCATCAACATGAGACAAAGTATGGGGGTCATCAAAAAGTATCCCTGTTTAAGTCCTTGTGGAGCATCACACAGTGATTCAAATGCTGAGAAACTTTGCAGGAATACATTGTGCGTCATGCAGAAGTGATATCTGAGAAAAAAAAAATAGTTCTGAATGTTGTGAACACCCAAATGCATGGAATTTACACATCATGCAACTAGGCAGGTGCCAGGAAGGTTTAAAAAGATGAACATGGAATTTTTCCCTTCGTTCTAGTTGTTACTACCATCCATAGTGATGACACAAACCTTTCCCCAATGTACTTTACTCATGAAGCTGAACTACCTAAACAATTGCAATGCTGTTGCTTCACTCCAAATTTTGTCACCTGAACAAATGCTAATAAGATCCACTATCTCCTTGTCCTCTGTGATGAATGGTTACTCTTTTTGAAGAAAAGGGATTGTTGAAAATTAGACCTTGCAGTTGTCACAAACCAATCAGTTCACAACAGGTGAATGAAGTTGCTGCTACCATTGTGGAGCAGGCCATGAATAACAGCTATATGGATGCTGCGTGGCTTTGGATGATTTTGTGAGGAGATGAGTCTCACTTTCACCTGAACAGAGCTGTGAATACCCACAATTTCTGGATATGGGCTATGCAAAACCCACATGCAATTCAGCAAATGCTTTACATTCACCCAAAGTTACTCTTTGGTGCTGGTTTTTAACTTTGTATATTATTGGACCATTCTTCTTTGAGGATATTCACCAGTCAGGTCCTGTGACCTGCTCAGTTACAGCCGAGAGGTATTGTGATAAACTGTGAAAAATTGTGAAAAAAAAGAGGTATCGTGATAAGAGGCAATATGATAAACAATTTTGTTGTGCCACAGCTGTAGAAGTATCTGTGCATGGATTGAGTAATTTTGATGAGGGATGGAGTCCCTCCACATGTTAGTCGATCCATAATAGGAGGTTCTTCGAGAACATTTCACAGAAGCCAGAGTGATCAGCATTGCATGTCCCACTACATGGCTGCCTCGTTCACCTGATCTGACCCCTATAACTTCTGGTTCTAGTGATTTCTCAAAGACTGGGTTTATCAGGATCATCCTGATGACATGACAGCATAATGCAGCAAATGCATATCAGTCCAAAC